>NC_064602.1:49852068-50169568 GCF_943734735.2 Anopheles gambiae
TTGGCTTTTACCTTTACGACTTACGGCGATTGGTCTCAGCATGTGATATCCTGTCCCGTGCCGGTCGGCCACTGGCGCCCGGCGGCGCCCTGTTCCTTAGGAAATGGCTACGATCAGCACCGGTTGTCGGTTATCCGGACGTTTTGGTACGGTATGAATGGCTGGATAGTCAAATTGCGCCGAACATGACCAACGTCGCCGCCAGCTCAGGGTCATCGTCTGGGCAGCGTCAACTAATGCGATGATAATATTTACTTTTAACGTAAACATACTACTTCCCGCCGCAAGAGGCGGTACACAGGTAGAACATGAAACGGGTCGGTGGATATTTCTCGATCGACAGGGTAAACATGGTATCCTTACAATTAGGAAGTATGCGAACGTATCCTGTGTTCTGCATTTTACTGTTTTCATTTCAATACACTTTTTTGGAATATATCTCATATAAATTTTACTTAATACTTTCTACTTTACACTTTCTAGGGTCTATGCAACGGTTTGCTACTGTTAAAAAAACAACGATACCGCCTTGACACACCTAGTGTCATTAAGAACAAGTATATTACTTGGGGAGAAAGCAACACTCTTTACACACAGGCGCACACAGATGCTGCTGTACGTTACACATTGATTAATTATGGTCGACAATAAAGGTGCACATTGCACCTCGCTCGATCGGTTTCCGACTAAAAGTCGGAAATGACAATGGCACATTTCTACGTTGGTTTTTTTTTTCCTTCAATCGTAGAGATCTTTTTGTTCCACAAATCTGGACATATGTAGCGACAACAAACATTGCCCATTGTTAACGCTCAACCGTAACGAAACACTGAGTGCGATTACTGAAGGACCTCAATAATCATATTCCCTTCCAGGCGACACAAATACACACACACACACACACACACACTCACATACTCATACATTTACGCAGGCCATACAATCAACCCCCGTCAACCCCTAATTCGACCTCTGGACGACACACGCCGGTACTGTTTTTATTGTGCTTTCGGCGCTGCACAGGGCCTGTTAAATCAAGGGGCAAAACAAAAGTGGAAACTCCAACGACAAAAAAAAAGAAACAACGGCTATTGATGATCGATGCCGGAAAACTCATCGAGGAAAACCGTATAAAACATATCGAAATGGAACGGTCATAACAATAAATCAAATCATTAATGCTTTTTTAAAGGCGTCACATTAAAGGTGCACCATCGCGGCATTGCAGTTCCGGTTCGGGTTGTGATGTTAAGGCCACCCCTATTTCGGTGCGAGTAATGCAATGCTTAAGTTTCCATCAGTTGGTGCGTACGCAACAGGAAAGTGGCGTTGAACGAAATAGTACATGAAGCAACATAACGGTGCAGGACTTGGGTGGAGTGTTTTCTAGCGTATTGGGGTCATGAAATCGGCTCGACCAACTCGACACCTTCACAAGCGTCTGATCAATTCATACAGAAGCGATTAACGATTGTGTCATTTTTCCTCCCTCCGTAAGGTTTTTTTTTCCTTTTGTACATTAGTTATCGCGAGGCTTTATTGTTCTTAATAACTCGATTGCAGCTGTCTGTACAACAAATCAATACAAACACCATTGTTGCCACAGATTGTGGAGAAAACTAGAAAGGGGAAGTGTTGCAGCACAATGTAAGGCTGGATTGTTCTCAATTTTGTAAAACCCGGTTGAAAATGATCTAGTTAACATTGCTGAATAGTACGTAAATCGAACGAAATGCCTTCGAGAGCCTAGCTTCAAGCAAAGCGACAACCTGCTTGCATGTGCCTTTGATTTCAAACCTACTTAAGCTTCCACCCTATGACGGCCTACCTTATTACCCATTTATCTCCGATAAACAATCAAGCCTCAAAGCACTTTAAACCACATCTCCACCCTTACATGATCTGGGTTGAGCAGTTCGTCGTGCCACACACGACGTTGGTGGTACGTGATCTGTTTAGTGTTTATAATTTCATAATTGCATTACCAGTCCATAACTTGAAGCGTCTGGCGAAGGTGAAGAATAGTATGTTTATTTATAAGCTTTCTGTGTGTTGACTACTGCTTCACTGTGAACAAAAATGCGCTGGTAGTGTTTTTTTCCTCTACACATTGAATTTGATAGTTTGGAAAATAAGGTGGCGGTCGGGCTTAGCTTTACACATTTCTGTAATATTTGATTTAAACTTTTTCATAATATGCAATATTGTTCAATGTTATGTGTTCCATGGTTCTGATACTATTGACTGCTTAGCAAGATGGAATATTTTTTTCGACAAAGTTATATCTAAACCATTGTTTTTATTCCATCGCTTTCTTTCCTCCCAGATCAAACCCACAATCAGTGGTCAAATAAATCAAATTTCAAACTACTTTCCTTTTTTTCAAGTACTTACAGCAGCGGCATGCTCTTATGATTTGAAGAGCGAAAAGCCCTATTATGTGTTTGTGTGTGGTCCTGGGAACAATTTTTCCCCAGCCGTTCACAGGACGCTGGTAAAACAGTTTTCCTTGCTTTGCCCACCGCCACAGTCCACGCCTGAGAAAGATGATGCGCCTGTACACGAACTTTTTTTCTTCTGTGTTCTGCGTTGAATCTGCTTTCTGTCACCAAAATACGATTACCGTGCCGAGGCTGTTCTGGCTTTTCTTCGATGTGCCACTTTTGGCGTATTATTTCCATTCCATGGCGCATGGCGCGTTTTCCTATTCTTATTTGTTGAATGGAAACTTCGTAGCGGAAGGAAACAACCAATTCAAAGTCACTTTTGTAACTTCCTTAGTTGAGTCCATTTCTTTTTTATTGCGAGTATAGCAACTTCAAAACATAATTCCTGGCAGCAAAATAACGGTGAAGTATTTCTTAGGATGCCTCACAATTTTTCAAACACTTCTTCAATTGATGGCATATTTTTTAGCTAATGATTTAGTTTTATGTTTTAAAACAATTTTGAAACACAAAATTAGGTAATATTAAATTTGACTGACTAAAAATATCCTTGAAATTTCATAAATAATCGTTCTTTTTCGTGTTGAGTTGAGTTCTTGATTTTGAATATCATGAAATTAGGAGATGATAGGTTATGCTTGTGTTATAAATTTATATTTACGTTTCTTTGCTTTCATTTTTGTGATTGAAAAATTGTTTGATAAACATTGTATCTGTAACACCCTTTTATAAGCGTTTACTTCCAAACGTTGGGTTCCAAATAGGTTACCATGACCGTAAGTAACAACGATAATACTTTAAAAGCAGGCAAATAACAAATTAAACTATATTAAGTAATTTTTTATACGAATGCAGCTGTAAGAACAAATTCTCTCTTTTAAATTAAAAATTACTTCATTTGGACAATATTAAAAATTAGTGCAAAAATAATCAAGAAATCCAAAGGTAAAAAAACACGCTTTAAGATGTTACGATTTTACCTAACGAACATTCAGCTTTAAGCTAGGCAGCTACGACAGTAGTAGTAGTAGTAGTAGTAGTACATGCGTTTACATCACGTCACAACCCACCCTGTTTTGGTATACTGTGGTGGATGCGCGGTTGAAAAAGAAACCATCGCTCTAATTCGCTGGAGTACGCCATTTTTGTTGAAATGTGCTATGCGCTGTTGCAGCAAGGAAAAATATCGGCTCATTCTGAAAGCGGCAATCAAATAGACGAGAAAACCGAAGGCAAAAACTCGGTGCCCGAGGATAAAAATCGAAATGCGGCTAGGCAAAGGCAATTGTGCCGCAGAAGGGGTTAAAGCGCCCCGAAACGACAGACAGTAGAAATACGCAACCTCCGTATTTCATCGTCCATGACCGACCGGGCCGGTTGAGTTTTCTCTAATCGATATCCATTAGGAAAATTAAAAAAAAAAAACACTCCGCCGTATAAGCACGGTGGAGGTGATCCTTTAAGAACTCGCTACCGTGCTGCGGCATAAGGTTGCAGGGGGTGGTTGAAACTCTACGAAGAACGCAGTCTTGCGCAAACGAAACCAAGCGACAAAATACCGTTTTCAACAAATGCTTCGCAGTGTGGACACGTGAAATCACGTACAATGACCTCCCCAGAGAATGGAGAGTCCTACAAGTGTGGATAAGGTTTGTATAAGTTTTTCCTGGATAGAAAATAGAGTCTAGATGACGCGTTTCAAACAATGACAATTACACCCGTAACAATACTAGACGCAGTTCAGACCTAAACATCCTTTAAAAGTATGTATACGTTCAGTGTGGCTTAAGGATCAATTTGTCTATGTAACAATTTGTCTTTTGGAATCATAAACGATTGCAAACATGTCAGCTAGCCTAATGCGCTTTAGAATAGGTGACAAATTTTAAATATTACGTTTTTGATGTTTTTATAACATTTGAAATATTCTAAAGTAAGTTCAGATTTTATGATTAGTCCCAAAAAAATCCGTCCCAAACGGCGACATTTGCAACATTGAATACTGTTTACATATAAGATAGCAAATGCGCATGAATTTGCGCACGCGTTTATAATTTCAAACGAACAAGGGTACTTGATACTGAAATATTTGTCCATTTTGGCTCATAGTGGAATTTGTGTTCACGGCAAGAAATAGGCGGAGTCAATGTTTTCAAAGACGAATGACACGTTAAAATGGAACAGAAAATCGAGAGTTTGAACAATGGGATAAAAGTGAGTATTGTTTAGATTTATAAACCTTAAGTTTTATAATTCTAAAAGAATATATATTTATTAATCAACAGATTCGGTCAAACAAAGAATATACGAATAATTGCGCTCATATTTGTTTTTATTTTTTTTTTCGTTTTGTAATATGGAAATGTTTGTTACAAATTCAATTTGTAATAATATCCGCAGAGTTATTTTTTAAATCATTTATCATACGATCCACTAAAATATCTAATCAGCCGGAATGATTGAAACTATTAATACTCGAATAAGATCTCAATTTCGGATTTGTGTCCTTTTTCGCCTAGTGTGCGTACATAAGCTGCGTACATATAGGTGCGTAGATACATGCCTTGTAAATATCGTTTCAGTTCTAGTTCAGCTCTCGTGCGTGCGTGTTCTCCGCGTACGTACCGCAGTTTTTTCCGCATCGTAGTTTTTCCGAATTTTCGACCTCCGAGGATTTATGTGCGTTAAGCCTTGTCGGAAAACTAACACGTCATACAAAATCGTCGTTAAGCATTAAGCTTCTCTCAATCCGAAACCAGTGCTGTGACCTTAGTGACAATTAATTATAATAAGTTAATTTATTTGAGCTTCTTTGTTTTGTATTTGTTTTGCATGTCGCGCGTGTTCCACCGTGGAAGTGTTATCAAAAGCAATCCGAAATTATGTTTTAAGTAATACGGGAGCAAATCTTCGCATTCCTCATCCTCATACTGAAATGCAGTGCGACTAACGGGCAATTATGCTGGATTGTGTAGTTTTCTGTGCTAGTGCTCTGGAATGAAGTGTTGTAAGCAGTTGGCGAATAGTAAACAGTGTATCCGATAGTAGTGCTGCAATTCGTAGAAAATGCAACAGCCACAAAAGCATCAAGCAGGCGTCCAATAGAAACCATCGCACATTTCCAAGCATCGGAAAACCCTCCTCAAAAAAGCATTCAGTGTGTGCCTTAGAGAAAAATAGTGTGTTGATATCCAGCGATCGGAGCAGAATCCAGCGGTTCCTTTATAGGCATCGCAGTACCACAAGTCCTGATCAACATCTTTCCCACCAAAATCATCCTATATGGTAATGGCAGAGATCGGTGGCCCATTGGCGCACCAACTACCCTTACACAATCATAGAGGTGGACTGGTGCAACCGTCGCTGGTAATGAACCATCACCTGGATTCTTTGGACAGCAGTTGCCATGGACCAAACATTCATCCAAGTAAGTGACAGTTCTAGATTGGGCAATCTAACGTCTAATACGTTTGCAATACTGTAGTGGGACTAGTGTTGTATATTTCTAGTTGATAACGATACCTTTGTAATAAATAAACAACGTGCACAGAGGCTGGCAGAAGCGTTTTAGGCATTATAAAGCATAAATAATGGACTAAACAAGTAACAAAAGTAAATTAACTCTGTAAATTGATCAATTTTTAGACTTGCTTGAACTGTTTTAACGCTAAACTCAAATAAGAAATTAAAACCAGGTTTCAAATAAGTCTGGTTGGTACATCATCCAGTGTCCCTTTGTTTACATATGTTTTTGTTGTAACATTACGCACGCAAATGGCTTGTAAAATATTTCCCAACAATGACACCTTAAAGTGGGAAAATCCAACACATGCCGGTTTACAGTTTTCATAACCAGTTGTTCCTTAACCGGTAGCACGGAATTCCCACACTTTCTACATAATTTTCATGCCTGCTTTTAACAATACCAAAACTGCTTCAAACCGGTTACTTGTTTAGCATTGCAATCATCGTTTTCGTTGCAGATGTAAATTTGCCCAATTTGCTTACAGCTATGCATAGAGAATTATTATTTTCAGTTGGCTAACAGAGAACAAATTTAGTGTATCGTTCAAACCGACTGCTGATGTGAGTGATTAGTAGGAGCCGAAAGTCATGTTTCGATGTTTATGCTTTGATGTTTCTATCGGTCGACCACCAACGAGCTATTTTTCAGCATGTGAGAAACTGTCACTAAATAGCTTTAGCTGATCCGAATCACATTTCCACTCATCTGCTTTTCACTATGGCTTTTAAGATAACATCCTTACCTCTCGCTACCACGGCCATTGCCAACTTCCTGATCCCCGTCGACAGAACAGCTGGTGTGGATCTTCAATAAACACATTACGCATTAGGCGCACAAAAGTGTCAATCTTTGCTGCATCGTAGACGACTCGTCAAAACATCGCTCGAGAGCAAAGGTTTCACACTCCTCCCCCAGAGGTCTGTTATACAATTCCACGCGTCATCCATCATCGAGCAAGAAGCAAGTGTTTTATTGACGATCGAAGCGATTTTGGGTTCACCCGTCTCCATTAGCCGGCATGGCACTGCTTCCGTGGTAATGGAATAGTTTGGTGGCGAGGGGGGAGAGCCAACTTGGAATAGTTCACTTCCCAGTTTAATGGCTCTGGGTGCAGACTCGGCGGGATAGCCCGATTCGATCTCAATCCAAAGCAGCGCTGCACGGTGACTACAACAGCATGCACTTCAGTCTCAAACCGCCCGAATGGTGGAACCATCATTTTTCCCAGCAGTTATTTTTCAAAGCGAAGTAAAAAGGAACAAAAACTAACCTCTTGAAGGAAAATTATGTTTTTGTTGTTGTTGTTATTGGTGTTGTTGTACTGCTGCACGCTTTATTCTGTGAAGCCGTCGGAAAATGGGTATGAGGGAATGCTGCGACTCGATGCAGTTGAAAAGTAAAACATGTGTATTTGCGTGTGCAGGAGTCGAACCTTTTTGCCTTTATAAATATACACCACTACGGTAGTGTTGCTGTAAAGCGAGCCGGCACTGACTGAAAATGGAATATTGGCTATTTACTCCATCTGTCTGTCTAGATTGTTTGTGCATGTCAATCACGCGGATCGGGTGTATATTTTTTTTATATAGCGGCAGTTGCACAGCCGAGTGCACATAGAAAATCGATTGGCAAAGCATGCATTTAGAGTTGAAAGCATTGTCATTCGGACGTGGTGTGATGTAATAACGCATTAAACTCCCTCGACCGACGGTGTTTGAGAGCGAGGATCTTGGTTAGCGCTTCCGGCATCATACCGTGGAATGGAATATGTGAAGCCCTGTTTTTTTATTATTTCCAAAAGGACCATCTGTTTGGAGCATTTTGCTGGTTAATACATAACTAAACGTACTTCGTGCCTATACAAGTGGGGAAAAATAAAAGCTCTCGTTATAGTATTTTTTACTCTAATTAATTTGTGTTACAGCCTTCACTCTGATGAGTGCTTACAATTGTGCTTCCCTTTTTGTTTTGTTAGTACCACCATCCAGCATGTTACATCATAATTGGACTGACGAAGACATTGGAAATGGAAGGTTCATCAACGTCCAACAGCTTTATGATCGAGTGCCCACTGGCGCAGTGAAAAAAAGTCATACCCAAACGCTACTCCCAGGTCCCCCAAACAGTTTTGGAGAGTCCAATCTGGCCAATCTCACCTGACCAAACGGTGAAACAAACACTGAATATAAAAACACACAACTGACCTCACAGTACAGCTGAGGTGACCACAAAGTAAAGGTATTTGCCGTACGGTTTGTCTGTCGGCATTGCGGCGTCATAGAAGAAATGGACACCCTAAACAGGAACCTCCATAAAACCGATAAACGACCAGATAATTTAAGGAGAATATAAAGTTCACACTATTTTACGATCGACCACGGACCACAACCATCTTTCTCTCTCCTTCTCAATCCGCGTGTTCCGTGCTATCTGTTGCTTGGCTTTCATGGCAGCCTCCAGCGAGATGTCGTTTCGGGATGGTTCTCTGATGACCGTTACAGGAGAAAGAAAAAAGGAACTGACTCTAGGAAAATCCGACTGAACCTTGTGTATCCAGGCCAGAATCTGCCAAACGTTGTCTGATCCTGATGTGCGCGATGTTGAACGCTTGGGTTTTAACGCTTTTTGCGCGTCATCACATCGGGGTAAAGCCATTAAAAGGCACGATTTGCTGTTTGTGGCGATAGGATAGTGAAAATTATTTAATTACCGAGAAGATACCTTCTCGTTGCCCCGCCATCGGAACCATTTCAAGAGTAATCTCAGCCCCACCTACAGTAAAAATACTGTAGTCGAAATGGCAGATCACGTAATGTGCAGTTTGGTTTTTTGTTTGCATTTTGCTCAACCTAAACCCACTACACCTCAGGCCTAGGGACCACCTTGTCTTGCCTTGAGGGAATCAGATAAAGGTTTCTGTAGAATGTAATAAAACTGTAGCAAAAGCAGCTTTTGCGCCTCATATAACTGTCATGTTCACGGTTTCTTCCTGTGAACCATACGCATACGGACACCCTACGTAAATGAGATGAATTTCCGCAGAATTCTTTTGGAAATTCGTTCGTTATGTACGATCTACTGTTTTTCGTAACGGTGCCCTATCTAGCTCTTTACTTGCGACCAGTGGCGGATTTAGGGTGTTGGGGGCCCTAAGCGTTAAGAGGAGTGGAGGCCCCCCGGTTGGTGTCGAGCGGGGGGGGGGGGGGGGTGCATATTGTTGCATTAGGTTTTGAATCAAACACACTTCATTGTTTTGCTGGCGGGGGGGGGGAAGGGGGTGTGCTCAGAATCCTTGTACTGGGCCCCTATAGTTTATGAGTCCCTTCATCCATGGGGCCCCTAACTAACACAGAAGCTCTTGCTGAGACTACTGTACACATTGTTCTATATGCTGGACTTCCTTACACGGGGCCCCTACATTGACGGGGCCCCCCGCGGCCGCTCAGTCCGCGCACCGTTAAATCCGCCACTGCTTGCGACCACGAAATATTGGTAAAGAAACTTGTACGTTGCTATGAACCGGCCCCGGCAACGGCATAAAGGGCGAAGGATAATGGGCAACGGCACAAAACGTGTACGAATTATTCATACGCATGATTAATAAACAGTAAAATGTAGAATTAGCTAGCGATATGAATATGGATTATCATAAATAATGCTTATAGTTCCTTTGCATAGCTAAGCGATTATGACGACTAGTTTGCTTGAAGGGAAAAAAACATCCATTTTCAACGAAATGACGAAGACCATTTTCCAGAACCACCACAACCATTTGCTGAGCCTCCGAAGATGGAGGTTTTATGTTTAGTGCACCCACGTCGTGGATGTTGGACATTCATCCACTGTATCTATTTTCCACTCAAATGCACCTCACACTCATCCTCATTATGTGTTTCATTACCAACAGTAGCAACAGTTGCTCAGATGATGATGATCGTCTTCGTAAACTTCCATTTTTCAATTCACTGGACTTTTGTTTTACCTTTATCTAGATCAGCACCCAGGCCCTGGTGAATGTGATTACCGGTTGGACTCTCGCAGGACCGACCAAGACTTGCGACAAATCTTTTATGATATTATGTGAATTTCGCTGCCGCTTTGTATAATTGGAAGAATGGATTAAAACTGGAACAATGATGAAGCGTGATCCGCTCGGAATTGAACCGTTTTCTTGCACATCGTTTTCACACACTCTCAGTTTGGCTAATTGAATTCTATAATTGCTACAATCCATAAACATTCCTCCACGTTCCCACACGTACAGTAATGCGACGGATCCGTTTCGTTTAGTCTCGTTTTGCACTTGCTTCAGTATTGCATGTTACATTACGCATCACAAGTGTTGCAGCTGGCACAGAAACCTTCCAAGCCACACAATGTTCCAGCCCAATCATATTCCAATTATTTCCAACATCTGTTTCACCGCTTCGATGCTCACCACCGGCCGGCAACACTTTGAACCAGCGTTTAGCAGTCGATCGCAAGCAAGTCGCTCGGTTGTTTATTCAATTACAATTCGTGTAGAAATTATTCATCTAAGCACAGCCAAGCCAAACCACCCAAGCCGGTCTGCGGCCTGATGTTGTCCCAAACTGACCCAAAGCAGTTTGGAAATGGAAAGAAAGTTCCCAACGGTGGTCGAATGGTTGAATCGATCGCGCAGCATTCCCATTCAGGGTGGGTCCCGCGGGACCTCGCATGATAAACATCATGTTGACGGATGCCCCGCACGATCGACAAAACGGCCGTTTTGGTGTTTTCCACCGACGAAGTGTAAACAAACAAAATTGACCGTATTGGGTGCGGGAGATGCTGGCGGGTTTTGTTTCTGAATGTGGGAACATATCCACTGCCCCTTTACTAATTGAACTCATTTCAATACTGCAAACAGTGGATGGCATCAGGATGGACTACATCCGCACAAAATTGGAAATAATCTGAATCAAATTGATTACATTTTCCATTCCGATTTTCCAACATCGAATGAATGCAACGAATATCGATTATTTTTCAGGATTACCTCCAGCAGTCTCATCGGTCTCGAGAGTTCTTCCTTCCTGGTCGAGGAAGTTGTTCCGGCCAAATTCCCCAAGTTTACACGCCGGACATCGAAATGATGAAATGCTGCAGGTGTATTCAATGGACCAATTCACTAATGGACGGATGAGCGGGTATTTTATTTACAACACGAGAATCAAACTAAAAACGAAAATGGAATTTGATATTCATATCGGAAAATGTGCATTGGCTACTTGAGAACCGGAACAAATAGCATTTTTGTTTCAGGGCTGTTGTTTACTCTACTGCATCCTGAGGCTGTCAGATTTCATGTGGCTTGGGAATTCGTTATAGATTGCCTTTCCACAGCCGCTTCCGTTTCCTATTTGCTTTTTAATGCAAGCTGCAAGGTAGTCAAGGTGGAAGTGAAAGTCGCCCCAAAAATTTTACTAAAGCTGTAAAAAACCCTATAAAATATAATAAAACTGTCGCGAAATGCTACTTTTTGTCCGTTTACCAGCGGCATGAAAGGTGTGATATGCAACCCGACAGCACATGACCTTCGGTAATTGGATAGCATTAAATGTTTGCTACCGGTTGTGTGAATCTTTCCAAATCTCCGACCCGGCGCAAAACAGAGATCAAGCTCAACATCTCGATCGCCAGTGACAGATCCCATCAACTAACCGTCAAACATGCTGTGCTCGCCGGTCGACACGGCAACACGTGATTCAAGAAATGAACATTCATATAAAATCTGTCCCGCAACCGTCGGACTATGAAACATTGGGCATTAGTAGCGATTTTAGAAGAATTAATCAGCTGGTCAATCTGACGTGACGTGAATCCGATCGACGTTGGGTTCCGATCCGGTTCTCTATCCTGTAGCCGACACGGCAGCACTTGCGGGTGAGCTTTCGGATTTATCTCATTTGCCCGCGTGATGACGGACTGCCCATATTAGTGGCCACGTTGGCGTTGTTGTGTAACAGTAGCCTTAATCTCGATCGATTCACTTTCCATAATTATACAGACACACACACATGTATCTACGTATACGCCGGGAAGACCATACAACCGAAACCTACCCCAGTGCTAGATCGGGAAGATCGATCGAAAAGTCAAAATAAAACACACACACAAAATGCTCCCAACATTCCCCTCTCAGAAAGAATGCCACCCAAACTAAAAGGCACCTTCGCGCCGTAGGATCAACGGCGGTCAACCTTTGCTAACAAGTGAGATGTGAGAAGCCGAAGCCGGTCGGCACTTTTTCCTCTGGCGGCGAGCTTAGTTCTTTGTCCATTTGCCAGCTTATGGCACTGCAAAAATCAACACCACACACCGCCTCACTGCACCGTAGAATAATAAAACAAAATAAATTTACAAAATTCCTCTATTAACTTCAAAATAAATTTGCTAAATAATTTATTAAAAACCAATACACTCTGCGTGCGAGCAGCTTTCAAATGCCAGCGCAGGAACAGGAGCGGGTCAGCGTAGAGGAGAATCCGAGCTTCATGACGACACCACCACGATTTTATGCAAATTTGATTACCATTTCGTTCGGTTCCGTTCTTTCGGTTATGCGGTCTCTACCTTGACCACGCTGGTCTGCCAGTCTCTCGGCACTTATAAGTCACGGCAAAGATTGGCTCGGCCTCGCGTATTGGGTTATTTTATTAAGGCAAAAAATATAAACGAACCCGCCTGGAGGGCTGGCACAGCCGTGCAGCATGCGGTGTGGCCAGTTTAGTTGCGCGGGATTGTTTGTCGGGCGGTATTTCTGTGCAAAAGAAAGAGAATGTAACAACATCACGAAACGATATCAACAGGCAGACGATGGCGAATACCTTGTATTCTTTACCGGCCCTTTTACAGTACATAAGGGCAAAAAAACATAACAAAAAGTTCCATGCTTTAGCGCGGTGAGGCAGCATCACATCCGAGCCGAATTTTTGACACCATTTTATTTATATTAGTTTTTTTTCAAATGCACGTACCGTATTTTTCATATTGTATTTGCTGCCAAATTACTGGTAAAAGGACAGAAATAACTATGGTTTTTACTTAAAGTACCGTCCTGCGTCACACAATCCAAACAGATTGGTGCTCCAAAACGACAAGATACCCCGAGCTCAAGGCTCTGTTGTATATGATTTTTTTCTTATACCCATGTGTAACCTTTCCACAACGAATGTACACCATATGTGTCTGGTGTGTTTTGTTTTTTACTGTTCCTGTGCAACGCTGTTTTTTGCTTCTGATCATTGCCGACAACTTTAGCCATCACGAAAACCACAATCATTCGCGATCCTACCGCGCAAAGGAATTGCCGCCATGTTAATGCAAATTAAGCACCACCAAACGGCGGCGACGGAAAGCAGGAAATCTTAGCAGGAGCAAAGAAAAATTGACGATGAAAAGAACAACGCGGATTGGGCTCCACGAGTTACCTTCGAGATAAGAGCCCCATGCCAGAATCGATTGGAGAATCGTTTGTTCTGTGCGTTTGTCTGATATTACCGCCGAACGGTGGAGAGGCTTTTTTCGAAGGGCACACAAATGAATTGGAATCGGAAATCTGTCAATCGGAAATGCGATAAGCAGTTTGCGATAACACAGTTTTGGCGGTCCCTATTGAGCTGCGGTTTTTTGTTCACTACATTACTACTTAGACCGTTGGAAGTGTATGAGCACTTTCGCATATTATACAATTCCGGTCCAAATGTGTCACTATTCTTTTAACCGCATATCCTCCCGTACGTAAGAACGACAAAGGTAATAGTTTACAATAGGAACGTTTAGAAATCATGATACCTTGATGACAAAAGTTTCCTCTAATAAACTGTCTAAAAAGGATGATAAATCATTTACAACTGTGGATACAGATTTCGTAACTCATTTGTATATACAGATGGTTTTACTGTTTTGTAAATATAATTATCTTACAAAAGAATCTTCCCGTACAAGCAGGGATTAATACATAGAATTTCGTTGCATTTGCACCATTGCACTAAAAGTTTATTTGCAACGATTCGTATCATTCACCAACCGGTTGATTCCTTAAGCTGTCCCAAAAATATTCGCCAAATTCTCTCTCATTATTTCTTTCCTAAACATGCCTATTCGTAACTTTTTATACCACCTTCCGAATTTAGTGCAATAAATCTTTGCTAGATAGGTTCTTCGTTTCAATACCATGCGATCGCCGCACGATCGCATATGCGTGTGACTTTTTGACGCCTTGATCTCAGCTTCCGACCGAATGTCAAGTCAGAGTCCACAACGTTTGCCCAGTGTTGATGAAGAAGTCGTTGAACGGAACGGTTCAGAAGACGTTGACGACGACCACGACGTCGATGACGACGACCACAACGACGACGATGGTAACGAACATCAAAAGTGATGACCATAAGATCTCGTATCTTCAAACGACACGAGAGGAAATTCAACAAGTGCCACACCACGCCACGTTGTGTGTGGTCGGTTTTATAGATTTATAAACAAATTATGTATGCTTTTCTTATTAGAGTCACATTTTTCATAAATTAGCATGTCCAAGTGTGAAAGCAGTATAAAGCGCAGTGAGCAAACGATGAAACAAAACCTTCCATGTCCAATGCACGACCTTTCGGAACACGAATAGGTTTTCTGCGATCGTATGTGTTGTTAAAGCTGCTGCTAAAGATCGTTTGTAATCTACGACCAAACGATATCAACATCGTGTTGGATGGCAGTTTGTGCTCAACTGTATTCGAAATTTCCAGCCAAAAGCACAGATGATCACGTGCTTTGCTAACAAGACATCGTATGTAAACTCTACTTTCACACTTCCGTTCAAAAAATATTGATCGACTCAAACAAATGCTACTGTAGTTACGTCAGACGATTTGGAAGCAATTGAAGATTGGAAGTTTACCGATGTTTGAAAGTGGAAACCTTTTACTTAACCCTGCAATTCAAACAGGAGTTACGGCGAATTTTATTGTAGCTCTTGAACAGCTACAGCAAAATTCGCTGTTCGATTGAGAAGCTGTGAAATGGTTACGTACAGTGTTAATGTTTAATATGCAGATCGTACTTGCTCATGACAAAAAATAGTGCTAGAAATGTTTGTTTTCCTCAATAACTCTTTGACTATCTAAAATATCCGCCTGTCATTGTCGTTGTTGTACGATGTTGTTGATGTATCACCAAACTGTTCTTGTTCCCTGTTTTCTGATCCGTCCAGTACCGAAACGAGAAGATTTATTTCCACGCGGTAACCGGGCCTTTACTATATACAGTTTCAAACCAAATGATGTTTTTGTCACCGTTTCCCACCATCATTCCTCCAGCAAGGAAAATCGACAACCTCGCTACATTCCCCCGGAACACCGATCCGTGGCCGGGTGTGTCGGTCGGTTTTGGTAAGGTTGTTGGTACTTCATCAGTTTTCTCCCGCGTGCTTGCAGCTTACAGCTCGCGCCGGTACTAGAATGATGGAAGACATTATTCATGCCGTTCTTTACTCCGCTTTTCATCATCGCCGTTTTCTTTTTGTCGAATTCGTTCGATTTCTTTTTATACGCGCTTTCAACGAATCCGGCCCGATATCCCGAATGCCGCAAAATCCTCTGAGGAAAGATCAAAGACGCTTTTCGGTTTAGTTCGTCCTGTTATATGCCTGCTTATCAGTCGTGGTTGTTCGGTTGCCCTTCCTCCACAGTTTGCCACCTGTTTCTTCCCCACGAACACGAGTTCTTCGCTGCTTTGCATTTCGAGATCTGTGATGGGCCCTCAAACGCGATAAATAAAACTAGTCAGCAGCTCCGAGCCTGGGGATGTAGCGTGCAGCATGCCAGAAACCTTCGAGCAGCGATACCGCGCGGCAAGAACGTAACACCAAAACGAAACCAAAAAAATAAACGCTCCAGTCTTACGGTGAGCAAAAGCTGTTGAAGTTTGGCTGCCGTTGCCGCTTCTGCTCTTAAATAAGCCCAGGGCCGGTGCTGACTTATGGCTTTGGGCACGACATAGCAGAGCAAAGAACTGCGGCTCGCACTGGTGACGAAAGAGCTTGCGCGGGAAGACCGCGACACGATCACCCGACACGGCGATATTCGCTAATTTATCTTCGCTACCTATGCCCCGTCAGTGACCGATCAAGACTGCTGGCCTGGGTTGGAACGCTTGGTCCTACTTGCCACGACCGAACGTAAGGGCTCACAGGTGCATGGCGGTAGATAGTTTGGATTCGGTAATGATCGCACGTGCTAATTGGCCCTCCACACATGGCTAATACCTGCTAATCGCAAAGGCAAACATTAATCGGCACATCGGCCGGAGAGGAAGGGTCTTAGTGACATACTTGCGAGTGTCTGGATGCTGCCATTCGGGAGTGTCATGGGATCCCAAGGCCACTACAGCCTTGCGCATCAAGTTAGACGACGGTGGTGGTAATTTAAATAAAACGCATCTCGAACGGGTGTAAAGAAACCTGGACGAGTAGCGGATTTTTCGATTGTCTGAAACCGAGCAAACCAAATACAATCGAATTCATTCATCATTCACTAACGATGAAGTTTTGGTCAACATGAGGTGAAACGTTCACACTAACAGTTCTTGAGCAAAACTCTGTCGGACTCGCTTGGTAGAATCGTCTAATACGAAATGGACACGGCTGTTATAAATTTTAAAATTTTACAACATAGCAAGGTGTGAAGAAATAAAACAACTCCAACACAAACAAAGGTCAGATCTCTCGTAGCAAGATTCTTGTTGATACAGAACCAGACAAAAGATTGATCCAACGCCCATGCTAAACATTGCTTCATCTCTGCGCTCGGTGCATTGTCCTGCGTCGTGGACGGATAAGTTGATTGGCGGTTGAACAAAGAACGTTGAGAAAAACAACAACCTATTTGTTCTTCGATACAGCACAAAAGCTCTATCTCGTTGGTTATTTAAAAAAAAGAAACATGGCAAAGATCGATCCATGATCGGGATCGACACTCCCTTGCGAGAAAATGAATCCACCATCTCGCCAAACTCGCTTCAATAACTAAGCCAGATATGTACGCGGTGCACTCTTACTACTTGTATCGGGCCACAACACTTCAGCCCCTGTTTCATATGATGTGCCCCTCTCGAAGTTGAACAATATTTTAACGCCAACTTACGATCGATTCTCATTGCCACTCGGCGATGCGCTTTGATGATCGTTGAAGTGTACCACGGCTGGAAATATACATTTGTCTCGGTTCATTCAAGAGGCCAGCAGAGACGGCGGTTGATTACGACAAGAACGCACTTTTCCACTATAAATGTTGCAAATGAATTGCACTGAAAAATCGCCGACTTCAAGGGTATTCTAACATGGTCACGCTAAGGTCAGTTTGCCACCCGATTGCATCATGCAAATTGTACATCTGCCTTTTTTATCTTGTAACAGTGCTCGTACACGATGTATGGGGAATGTTTCGTATACTTTACTAAATACTGATATTGTTGTTCATCTACATATTCAACAAACGCGTGTATCGACGAATGGTTTATGGAACAAAAATTTCAAGAGCAAAACACCAAAATAATGCTTTTATAAGAAAGAATTCTTATACGCAAAAAAAAAAAAAAAAAAAAAACAATAAATCATACCTAATAAGCTACCCATGCCCAACACACACACACACACACACTAGATTTGTTGATTCTTGTTTTCGTAGAATGTATACTACTATCCGTCTCATACCCCGAAGTGCTTCCGAAAATTCGCTGAGCGTTTATACTATTTCAACTCGAAAGCTTTACGAGATGACTCTTATGATTTATGGATGGTCATAAAACCGAACCATGGGTCCGGCAAATCAGCATAATTTATAACAAATTATTAATCCATTAAACGAGAATTATTACCAGCCCGCTCGCTTAGTTCAGTGGTCGAATAGATGTTCTCGTTTCTAAAATCGACGGATGGTTAGCTTTCTCCTTCGAGAAGCATTTTACCCCCTTAAGCTTGTTTAAATCTTTCGATTGTTTTGCTAGCGTTACCAACGATCCGAACTTCCCCTTACCCTGCCCTGCTCTTTCCAAGTAGATATTTTTACTCTCAGAAGGACTATCTGCTCGCTTTACGGAACGGACCGATGGCGCCGTTCGGATTGTTGGGATGATTGTTTACAACTTTAATCATTTACCTTAGGGTTGGTTAATTTTTCCTCCATTCAACACTGGTGGAGTGTTCTCCGAGTGCTAGGAATGAGGATAATTGATTGAACGATGGAAAGGAAACAAGCCCAGTGCTTTCGTCATTCCACACCATCCACTTGCTGACAGACATTCATTTTCAATGTGTCACCATTCTTGTGGTTGATTGGATCATTAAGTCCGATTACTCATTCGTTTCGAGAATTTGCTAGCATCCTAACGCATGCTCTTCTTTGACTGGTGGAGTAGCCACACTATGTGGTGATCATGCTTCATGTTGCGCTTAGTTGTTTTTTTTTTTGTGCCACATACTTTTGGAAACAACAAGGCAAGTTATCTTACCAATTTTCCAATTTTCAAGCAAATCTTGCGACTAAATGATTTTCCACGGAATGGAATGTGTGATAAATGTCTCACGACTTATAATTTCACGACGCATTACGATCGTTAGGAGATTTTTGTTCTGTTTCGTCAACCCTTTTTCCGTTTCGTCATAACGCGGTTATGTGTTATAGCTAATAACGATTTGTTCCGATGCGCATAATTGCACGCACTTTTGCGTCGATAGCATTATTATCAATGAAATTGCTATCATCAAACGATACCCGTAGCCTAGATATCAAACGCGGCTGGCAGCTTTAAGATACACAATACTTTGAACACCACCGAATCAACACGAACAAACCAAAGATGGGAATGAAAGATAACCATATTCAAATCAATTCCAACCCATAAGCGACCCTCTAAGGTGACACATTTTGTAGGTGTTCGGTGTCATTAATGTAATCGATCGTCTTCATCATCATCATTAGCATCTAAACGCAGCATAGCAGCGGTCCAGCTGTAGTTTCGTGAAGAATAGGGCCCTCGAAAGGGGGTATAGAAACAGTGGAAGAACAAAACCAAAAAAAAAACCAACACACAACCACACATACCAGCATAGAAAATAAATGCACCGATGCATAGCCAACTGGGAGGTGCAGTCACAGCTAGTTATCGATGACCATGACGGCGCCTGGGCTGGAAGCCAAACCAAACAACATATTTATGGTGCCTTGGGCACCAACGATCATCCAGACCGGCAGCACCTTCTCGTTGACCCTTGGTGCTGAGCGGTCGGGATGCTGTGTTCGGTTTTATCGTTACAAGGGAGAGAGAGAGATTTTGTTTTCGGTTCTTGCTTCAACCAAGGACAAAACCGCGTGATTGCTTAGCGCGACTCGTCGACGGACAGGCGTCCGTAATAAACTAGATAAACACTACTGTCTCACCGGAATCGTCGGTGTTGGGCCCGGCAGAAAGACAGACTCTGATCAGGACAGTGACTCTGCCGTCTGTAACGGTTTCCAGTCGGTAAACTGCGATCGGTTTATCTCGTACCAATCCATCGCATTACTGCTTGACTCGGGTTATCGTGCCGCAGCTCTCCCGTTTTGTTTTTTTTAATTATTTTGTCCCACACACCAGTCCGTGCCCCGGTTCCAACATGCCAGTTTTACATCATCACTTGACGTTTGGACGTCAGTCTGACGAGACGATGATGATCTGTCTGGCTGTCTGGCTGTCAGCCCCGCAAAAAGCCAACAGCTGGATGGTATTGGCTTGCGAGTTACTAGCAGTTATACTACAAAATACCCCGACTAGTGCGCTCCCTAAACTCGGCATATATGAAAGGAAAGAGTTTTGGAGGTGATAGAAGATACAACAACTAGAGAGAGAGAAAAAAAATCCCGCACACGCGCGATCATCACACCGAGACTCTCATTTGCAGCAACACGCATCTAAAACTATAAAAAAGTGATCATAAAGGTGTAATAAAAACGAGACAACCACGACGGCGACGATGACGGCGGCGACGATGGTTACGGCAAAAGAAAAGATCAACGAGACCTTTTGGAAACGAAGCAAACGATTCATCAAGGATCAAGGTATACGGCACGACTGTCGCTTAGGCAGTTTTTGGGTGGCACAGCAAAGCACGGCGAAATTAAAAACAATAAAACAATACACCAAACCAACAACACCGACCAAGAGTAACAAAACATTCTCAAATTAACCTAACAAGATACCTGTTTTGGAGTTTATCTTCCTGCCTGTGGATGCTTTTCTGTTTATCTCCCCTGGCAACCGATAGAGCAGGCATTTCCGTGTGGTGCAACACAAAAGAGCTTTCCAGTTAAGCCATTTGCGACGGACTAGTGCGACGGACTAGTCGATCGCGTGCAAGCTCTTGACCCACGTTCCGCTTGCCATTTGGTGTGTCGTTCTTTGCTCGGAATGTGTATATGTGTTAGCTTTTTATAAATCGTTCAGTCGAAATGGTTAGTTTAGTTTTTAGTTTTAGTTTTAGTTTTTTTTTTAGAATTTAATTTACATTTCACTATTTATAAAATATTCTCGTTTTCTTATTCCTATTATAAGTGACACACGCTTTGGCATTGTTGGTGCACACTCGCTCAGATTGCTTTCCCTGACTTGCTTGAAAGCTGAGGGGAGCCGAACATAAAATTAATCACCATAAAATCTTTCTGCCGTGAAAATCTGGCGCGTGCGGTAACTGTACGATTAGAAGCGAAACAAACTAGAGTAAAAGGAATGGAAAACAAAACTGACTGATTTTTGTTTATCAGTTGTTAGGCTGTCTCATTTTGTAAACGTTCATGATATGACTTTTTGGGGTCCATGTATTTCATTTGATATTTTTAGTAGCACGATGTGCGATGATTAGTAAAAAATCAGTTGCTGTTGCAAATTGCCTTTCACTATATGGAAGTGGAAAACCCATTTTGATTATAAATTAGGCCAAAATGTATCATCTCTGAAAAAACCAGCACAATTTTACATGATACCACGATATAAACTTTAAAAAGCAAAAAAAAAACAAACGAAATATGCTGGACTTCACTGACGCACACGCCCCGCGACTACAAGAGCCAATTGAAGAATGCTTATTTAAAATGTATGTTTTCGGTGGACGTGTTTTATTCTGAGCCCACAGGCCTACAACAGGTCCCCGTTGTCGGCAAACTTTGAAGTCGACAAAAGTGGATTGCAAAGTACGCTAGGTCGGAATTGAGGTTGATGCAGAAACCGGTATAAAGATGGCTGCTGCTGTTGATGCTTTCCCGGATGAGTCCTGGATGCTGTCAGCACTCAAAGTCCCCATCGTTCGGTAGCGAACTGGATATCGTTAACACCGGAATCCTGTTTTGCTCGTTCTATCTATATGCGTGGTTCTTCCGTTTTCGTTCGTTCGCCACACCAATTTTAGGACTTTGTTTGATTGAATAATTTATTTGTGTAAAGTCGCGGAAATTCATTTGAAGTTTTTTTGTTTTTTTTTTCTTTTTTTTCAATGAAATTATCCCCCGGACAGCCTGTGATCATTTAATGCTCAATTAAAAAAAAATCTTGCGTTCGTGAAAATTTACATCCAATACAAAAAATTTAACCCAATGTCAATTGCTAAGAATGTAGGTAATTGAATTCTAGCAAATGCCAAACAAAACACACAAAAAACGAAAACTCAGCAACACATATGAAAACATTCGTTCATCCTTCGTACGATAATACATGTGTTCAGAAGGCACTTTTTTGTGGTGTCAGTTTAACGCTGCCACTAATTGAATGAATAATTTGAACGTATTAAGTTGTTAATGTGACCGAGTGTCATGATAATTAAAATGTTTGAGGCTGTAGACAGGTGCTTCAATTTCATCCGACATTTTTTGTTTAATTTTTCAACTATGTGCCACACTTGAGTAGCACTTCTAATGTGCAGACTTAACTGCTGATTAACTTAACTGAGAGGCCATTCTTATGAAAATGGTGTTTGCTGCAGTTTGTGTTTGAACTTGAACTACTCAAGACCGAATGACTTTTAAAGTAGAATACAAAAATTATAATTGATAAAAACAGGTTGTGTTTGTTGTAGATTTTAGCAATTCACTATGTACTTAAAGTGTTGAGTAATGTATTAAACTTTGCAGCTTTAATGGAAATTGAACAAGATGAAAAAAACATCCATTCTCTGCGAGGTTTGGCCGCAGTGCTATATTTTTTTGTTGAGTCAGATACACGTTACGGGGGTTTTCAAGAAATTGTCAACATATAATTTTGTTTGCTCGAAACAGCCTTTAGTTAAATCGTCCAGTAATCCGTTTTAATTAGAAAGCTATCCTTGGTTCGGATTCTGACCGCCAAGAGCTTGCTACAAAATGCAATAAAAGTATATAAATTCAACAACCCCGGGATTGTTGCTTAAAAATTATTGCAACACTCAAAGGTCATCTTTCATTTGCACTTTTTATAGTTTTATTTTTACATATTTTTTTAATGAAAATTATCTATTGTTTTGTGTTTCACATTTTAAATATATATATTTGAGCTGTTTTTTATGTAGTATCACATTTCACTGCGTTCTATATACCTTACAATTTTGTTAAACTAATCATGCAGTTTTTTTTCAAAAAGTTAAAAATGAACCTTCATTGCCGCCCAAGCAAAGCCGCTTAGAAGAGCTCTTCGATTCTGTCGCTTGGGGTATCTTAGGTTGGGGAACAATCGAATGGTTCTACAAAGAAGATGAAAAAAACTTCCCTTTCCACTTGAAAAACCGCAGCAATAAATGGAACCCAGTGGTTCGGAGACTGATGGAAAGATTTGCTTTTCCACTAGTATGTGTTTAAGGTAGTAGGGGAAAACAATCTCCCAGCGGATTGAAGACTCAGAGCGTATTGAATGTACATGGAATGGCGGACGGCTGACGAGTGAGTTTGAGTTTTGAGCGCAGGCCCCTCAGCTAGTCCTTGCTGGCTTAAGTGTTTTCCGCCATAAAGATAAAAGGGAAAAACGACCAAGGGAGTTATCGTTCGAACCTTGGAAAATTTTGGAAATGTACATCGAACGATGCAAACGTCCATAATCATACACTCCAGAACCAGTCTTTTACTGTCGTAGCCGAGAAAACAGCTCCGAGGAGTACACTTTCGTCGATTATTAGCAGTAGTCGCGTATATTTGTGATTCCGTGAAATCTTGCTGTTATACCGTATGCTATCGTATCGTTCCGTCAACAGCAAGCTTGAACGCTCGGAAGGTTTCGTGCATTCGCATCGCATGACAGAAATTAGCATGTTTTCTGTACGGTGTACGAAGTGGTGTATGAAGAAAATGTGCAATTGAATTTTCTCTTTTCGCGTGACAATGGCAGACGGAATCTCAAATAGTAGCGTTGATAATGCGTCCTGTAAATGGTATGCTTCAGCGCAATTGCTATCATATTTCGTTTTTGAAGCATTGCGTGGCAGGAACCAACCATATCGTGTTCATATTCTCTGACTAAAAAAATAGGGAATATTTTAAGCTAAAAGAGCGGTATTTTTCATATTTTTGAGGATTCGTTTTCTTTTAATAAACATCGAGAAAATATGAATTGTTAAAAAAAACTGAAGCTTTTTACAATTTACAATAGTTTCAAATCACGAAGCACTCGATTGTATATAGTAGAATGTACATAGAACGACGTGGTAAGTGTGTGTGTGACTTCGCGTGTATAAGACGTATTTGTGTGCGTGATATGTACCGCGCAAGCTCCGCCTACAAAGTAAGCACGTCGTATCCAAGCGTGCTATGTATCTCAACATTGGGTGAAGAATCTTTAACGCTAGAATTCGTTCAAAACCTTCGCTTGGAATTGATTTGGTACTAGCCCAGTGTTCGTAGTAACTAATCTATTGTGCTATTCAACATTAAATTTTGACATTTTAATCAATGTGAAAATAAAGATAAAGTATTAACACTAAGACATACATTCGTTCAGTTTTAATGCTTACATTTGTTGGTTTGTTTTAAAGTTTCGACGTCAAATCTGCAATCAAATGACATTTTGGTGAATAGTTAGGGGTTTTTTCCGTTTTAATCAATTTTAATTAATAAAAATTATTGAGTACAAGTGTTTGGAGATCTAACAAACAATGACAATTACAAATAAAATGTTACTTGTTGAAAAAAGTGTAGTTTTACTGCTATCATTTACTATCATTCGATTTTTTTATATTTATTTGTATTTTTTTGTTTACTTAATTGTAAAAAACTATGGATCACTAAACAAAAATATAATTTTAACTTTTGTTTTACAGAAAAAGAACGCTTATCCTTGTGCGTTGGATGCGGCGGTCAAATTCATGACCAATACATCCTGCGTGTCGCACCAGACCTCGAGTGGCATGCGGCCTGCCTAAAGTGCCAGGAATGTCGTCAATTTCTGGACGAGAGCTGTACCTGTTTCGTGCGTGACGGCAAAACCTATTGCAAGCGAGATTATGTGAGGTTAGTGTCTTACTGCCTTTAATGCATCTGAATTGAATTGAGAATGCTTTAAAAAAATGATCCCCCCTAACTCCCAAACAGATTATTCGGTACCAAATGTGATAAGTGCGGGAGCTCTTTTAGCAAAAACGACTTCGTGATGCGGGCCAAAACGAAAATCTACCACATAGAATGCTTCCGATGTTCGGCCTGCGCTCGGCAACTAATACCAGGTAAATGTTCATTAAATGTTTGAAAGTTATGCATAGTTTTAAATTGAACATTTAAACAACCCTACAGGTGACGAGTTTGCGCTCCGAGATGGTGGTTCGCTGTACTGTAAGGAGGACCATGATCATTTGGAGAAATCGTCCCAAAATGGCCTCGTACAGGGTGTAGAGCCCAACAACAACATCAGCAGCAATGCCAACAACAACAACAACATCAGCAGTACCAATAACAACAATAATAGTTTAAGCAATAATAATCACTCGAGTGAACTTGGCTCCATGTCAGGTAAGTCTGAATATCTGTTTGACTAGGTCTGAAGTCTCATTTGGATACCATTTTCCATAAATTATTATAATCGACGTTGCGTGTCGTAAATAAGAATGTTTATTGAAACATTTTTTTCATGCCAGTCAACAACGACGTTGTACTATGCCTCATTGACAGTTTAATCTTCCATTTCGAACAATCTTAATTCACTCATCTTTTCGTATGTTGTCAATCGATCGATTGAATAGCTAATCAGTTCTTATCGATGCCATCGCTTATCAAATATACATTCACACCTGTCCCGCTCGCGCAAAACCATTCCGTCCACGGCAGGTGGTAGCGGTGATAGAAAAGTATAAGCAAAAACACACACACGACACATCAACCTGCGCCAACGAGGCGGCATAAGTCAGTCATGAGTCTAGGCGGCCTGAAAGTACCTCAAACGCGTAACAATGATCGGCATCGCTTTATGCTTATGGTCAAGTGCTTCGTGGACAAATATTGTCTGATAGCTGGTTCCCTCTTCGCTCTTCCTGCCGCCTTCACCCGTATCGATGATATTGTCGTATGGCAACTTACGTCCGGGTTGATGACGACGATCTAGTGACGATCCACTTGAGCCCGTTGGTGATGCTCATTTCTTCCCATTTTACCAGAATGATGGTGATGGTACTGATGATGGTAATGACGATGAGTCGTCGTGCCGTTCCTTCACACTCTACCAGCCTGCGTATGTCCTTCGTGTCCGTTACCCCCCACTCCCACATGCTACACCACAAAATGTCCGGTTTCGGTATTTATTTTGTTCCTTCACGTTTGCCCTGCCGCCTTGAATCTCGATCAGCTTGTACCCACTTATGTTCGGTTGTGTAAATACTCCAGACACACGGTCTACATCGGCCGAACTTGTCACACTGCAGCCCCCCGTTGCACGACGGTGTTCCGGCACGTTTGGTCGAACATGCGAAAAAGGGTAACGAGGCGAAGGCGAGCCCGATCGGAATCTTTTTCGGGTTTGTCTTCTGTTGATAGTGGCGGGAAAACTTCAAAAGGCACTTTTTTGTTGTTTTGTTCTCTAGCATCTGCTCGAATGCATTTATATGGTGTTTCTTTTTGTTCTTTTTTGTTTTGATTTTGTTCGTTTGCTTGTTTGTGTGTTTATTTGTTTAATGTTTCCCATTTCTACAGAATTTATGCCAAATACATATGATGCAGGCAGGCAACGTGCATATATTGCATAAACTGCATAGCATTTCATCCACTCAACAAACATCGTATTTGACATACATGTTATACTGTGGCTTTTACAACCGCTTAGGCTCGGGTCTATGAAAATGTTGGGGGAACATTTGTTGCCAAATCGTCAAACTCATGTTGCGGGAACATTTTTGCTTCAATTCGATTTGTTTCATGTTTATTTGTAACAGAAAGATTGTCGAACAGTATGCATACCAAATCGGATACTAAAATTTCAACAATAGTTTTTGAGACATTTTTATTGTCAAAAACGTGCACAGTTTTTGAAATAAATAGGAAAATTTAGAAATGTTGCCATCTAACGAATGTTGCCTCAACATGTTCATAGCCCCAGGCCTTAGTCCAACTCTTTTAAACATCGTTTATAGCGCTATTATTGAGCTTCTGCGCTTGCTAATAATTGCCATGGAGACGGCATTCGTCAAACGACAATCGCGTACATCACACACCTCGAAGAGTGCTGTAGAAGAGGTAGAAGCGGAGCAACAACACCAACCATACAGCATAAGGTCGAAGCATAAAGCAGTCCTACATACAGTACAAATGTTCCAATTTTAGGCCAACAAGTTTACTTCTCCCCGATCCCCTCCGAACCCACACCCTGCCACTGACACTGCCAAACTCCTCACCCAGCCACCCACCACTGATTCGACAGCATCGCGTCTTGTATGTATGTCCCGCGATGCCTTTGCTCTTTCTCCTACGCCGGGCATGTTTTTGTACCGCGGCCGGCACCTCATAGGTATCGCAGTACCGATAATTGCAATCGCGATCACTGTACCGTAGTACTTAATATCGTTGAAAATGTTGCAGAGAAAATGCGTTCCCTCGACCGCACGTTTCCTGCGCTGTCTTTCTTTTCCTGCCTTTAAGCCTGCCGCCCTGGCAGGCAAGAGCCTGGGCAAGCATTCGTGGCTCGAGTTTCCGATTTCGGTAACGATTTTCCCGCCCGTAATTAGACGTGTATTGATAATTATCGGTACTGATCGCGGATCTCTACTATTCTGCCGAATTTGGCGGTACCGTGTTTGTACCCGTGTTTTCTTTGCTCTTGCCTGGGTTTGCTTGCTTGTGTATTGACGTCGTACGGCCTGGCACCGTAGCGTACGTAGGTTGTGTTGTGCGAGCTTTTTTTGTCTTATACCTCCGTATCTTGTTTAACCCTACACCTTCACCCCCTTTTTACCGTGTGCCGTGGCCTTTTCCCGAGTACCAGACCTTCTAGCCGTCTAGTACAGTCTTACGACCAAATAATTGACTCACTTCGGGAGTCGATAGTGTGCTCCTTCCTTTTCGTTCCCAATTGCCTTTCGGTACAATTCAATACCGGACTTTGTGGTGCGGCGGCAAATCAACAAAACACGAGAAATAATAATAATAGATGTAATCGCGGCTGGCCGCACCACGGTTGATGTACAGATACCAGACCCCGAAACAGCGGTCGGTAGGCTGGCAAGCAAGAAAGAAGAATAAAAAAAAAATTACAAACATACAAACAAAAGGCAATCTTCACCGAGCAACGCAAATGTAGTTCATGTGAACCAAAGTTTGACATGAATTCTATCATTGCGGATACATTTCTTTTCCCGTGCACGATGCGTTCTTGCAATTTTGGTACCGTTCGGTGTCGTTTGCCTGACAAAATGTACGTAAAGGAAGCGGCAGGAAAGTTTTCATTAATAAGATCATGCAGGATTTTACTGGCGATCGATAATATTGAAGCGCAACTGATAATACATGATCTATGCTTAAGCATAGCTTTATAGACGATACAATTAACCGAACGTTTTTTTCTTCCACAGATTCTGGCAGCGAATCGGGATCTCATAAAAGCTTGCGAGGCAAAGGACCCTCCGGACCTTCGGACGGTAAACCGACGCGAGTGCGGACGGTTTTAAACGAGAAGCAGCTACACACACTACGGTAAGTATCTACTCAGTAGTTGCAACATTCGATGGGTCCCTTTGGATGATTGGGCAAATCATTTAATGAAGCGGTACGATGTATATTCAGGCATTTTGGGGCTACAATGGGCAGCAACCTAAAATTACCTAAAGTTTTGATTGGTAAAATTAGGAATGCTTATGCGTATACATTTCATCACATTTGATCTATAGAATGTCATGATGATGATGATGCTGATAGTAGCATTCAATGAATGATCTCTAAAACGTTATTAGCTTATGTGGTGCCAAATAATGTACTAGACTGAGATTAAAAATGTTCATTAGAATGTTCTCATGTATGGGTCTTTCATCGCCACAAGAAGCATATTTTGTTTCCTCGTTCCCCATTATTTTGCACGCAGCAGAGTCACTACTTTCTCAAATACTTCAACTTAGTCAACAAAAGCAAATCAATAAAATGTGGACTAAACAATTCATCTGTAAACGCAGTTTTATGCGAAAAATGGTGTTTGTTCTCTTGTGTGCCAAACACAAACAGCAATTTCACACAATTGCACCGACATTTTTAAGGCGTTATCTGGAAATTATCCAAATGCTGGTGGGGAAGGGGGGGTGGGGGGCAGGAAGAGAGAGAGAGTGAGGAACTGATTCTGATGAATATCTTCAGCCAACAGCAAACCGGTAGTCGGTCATGCTGCATGAGCGCCACCACGTCTCCACAGTCACTTGGAGACACACTTTTGCAGTCACTCAACTCTGCAACGCGCAAACCGTATGCGACCTACCGAACTTCCAGTCGCCTGTGAATTATCTCTAATTAGAAGCGCAAATATGCATGCGATCGCCCGGCGCACACCGTGCGTCGAATGGCGTTGCCCATCATTAATATTGATTGCTAAGCGAAATACAAATTGTGCAAATTATTACCATAATGCTGCGTCGCTCGGGTGCGGAACGGCAAAGCGTATGCGTCAACCCCGCGTAAAGCACGCGTATGCCGCTGTAATCTGGGTAAACCGTGCAGGCACAGTGTTTGCACAGCGCTTCACAACAAACCAACCCATAATGCACATGTGCAATTTGAGACTGCGTCTACTACTATCGAGCTTGCAACGCCGCCAAGCATGTTCTTTATGTTTGATTTTACCTTTCATTTCATTTCTCCATCACCCCACTCCGCAGCACGTGCTACAATGCAAACCCCCGGCCCGACGCACTGATGAAGGAGCAGCTAGTGGAGATGACCGGTCTGTCACCGCGGGTCATACGGGTTTGGTTCCAGAACAAGCGCTGCAAGGATAAGAAAAAAACCATCCAAATGAAACTGCAGATGCAGCAGGAGAAAGTAAGCATGGTTGCATTGCACCATCTATTCGCCGGCCCGTTGGGCAGGAAGGAGTGTCAGTGAGTAACGTTTGCCCTTCCTTTTTAATTTGCGATTGCTCCACAGGAAGGTCGAAAGTTGGGCTACGGAATGCAGGGTATACCGATGGTGGCCAGCTCGCCCGTTAGACACGACTCGCCGCTCAATCTGCACGGCCTAGAGGTAACGGCGTATCAGCCACCGTGGAAGGCACTGTCCGATTTTGCACTCCACTCCGATCTCGATAGCAACGGGTCGATCAATACGCACACACCCGCTTTCCAGCATTTAGTCAATCAGGTAAGTTAAAGTAGCAATGAGCTCTGGTATTATGATCGTAAAATGTCAACGAACGCAACTGGTTCTGTTCGCGTAGAACGCAACTGTTTTTGTTGTTGGTTGAATTATTGTGCTTTTTTCCCGTGCAAACCATTTGCTGATCACGACAAGTACCATATACAGTGCAGTAGGTTGTAAAAATGTTAACACTTCATAAGGCCTGCCATGAAAATTTTCCATCTAGTGTATGGAACTTCAAACCTCTATACGAAGCCTACAAACTTGCAAACTGAACATTTGCGTTTTTTTATTAACGTTAAACAACTGTGCAGCTGCTATGCAAAACGATGAAACGCTACAAAATGGCAGTTTTGTCAGCACAATGGTACGAACAAAAGAGGTAGATAGGAGATGAAAATTGCAAAAAAAGCTAAAGGAAACAGAACGCAACACAAATCCCGTCTTGGGGGTAGATGCCGCCATTAATACGCTGATTAAGCCGGAAGACGACGGCAAAAAGGATTCGCCGCGATACAAAAAATACAAACCTAAGCCAATCAAGTAGAACCAGCAAAACGATGCACCATCCTCCGCCACTGCAACGAAGCTATAACAATCCATGAAATATGCGTTAAAGCTCTTTGCATTGGTTAGTCTTTGGATGTGTCTGTTTTTTACTGTTCTCTGTTCGTCATGGTTGACGTTCGTGGATGGATATTGGATGTACTGTTATTTGCTCTGGCGTGTTCAGCTTTATTCTAAATAAGTTTATTGAAGCGTTCACATTAGTGGTGGGTCATACGATTCATTTCACGACCCGACCCGGAGTCGGGTGCGAACCAGTCGGAATTGATTCCGACCCGTGGGTGCAGCGGGTGCGCTAGGTCGGAGTCGGAATCAAATCCGACGCTATGGTGCAGCGAGTTCGGGTCGGGTCGGGTCGGATTGAACCTATCTTGACTCGACCCGACCCGAACTCGCTGCACCCACAGGTCGGAGCCGCTTATGCTTTTTCGCACCTACTCTTCAGTCGGGTCGACCCGAACTCACTGCACCCGCGGGTTGGAATGAGCCCACCTTGGCCCGACCCGACCCGAACTCGTTGCACCAATGGGTCGGAGTCGCTTATGCTTTCTTGCACCTACCGGAATCGTTGCACCTACTGAACTTACTCGTACAAACCTTTTTAATGTGTGCTGTATGTTATTTAATTTTGTGCTTTTTTGTCTATTTCTAGATGCATGGCTACGACGTCGGTAATGGTGGTGGTGGCGGTCCTGGAGGTGGCCCCGGCGGAATGCCACCCATGCCGGGCCAGGGAGGCCAGGTTCCTCCGATCGGTTCGCACATGGATCTTAGTGGGCACCATCATCCGGATAGTACGGACTCGTACGTAACGTATCTGGAAAGCGACGACAGCATGCAGGGCAGCCCGTAATTTGTTTGCTCACACAGAAAGCCACAAACCAGCATAACAGCCCGCCGAGGTACGGGAGTAAGCAATCGAAAGGCAATATTTGGAAGCATAGCTTTTATTGAAGCAACACAAAAATGCCCCATTCAACTGAAACGCACCAGAGAATGATATTTGAAAAAACAATGCCAGGAACAATGCTTTTCATAGCCTCGTTATTGTAGGAGTTAGGACAATTTGTTACAACACAACACTCTGTCTCTAAGTTATTCCTCAACAGTATGGTTTTAGTGCAACGCCGTGGATCGTCGAATGCTCGCTTTAAGTAGCATTGTGGAGGTTGTCTGTTCGTGTATTTTAAATTTGGTTAGCATTTTTATTTTATTTAATAAAAAAAAAAGTTTACAATAATGGAACAAACGGGGAAAGCCAAATGAACATGCAAGAGGGTTGACGTTCTCAAAGTTGATTTACAATAGATTGGTTAATACAATAGAAAACCTAGCTCAGACGTAATAGCGTAAAGTAAGCAGGTAGGTCAATAATGCGGCCCATTGTAAATATTGTAAAATATTATCCATTAGCGAACGTCCACTAGAACACTTCTACCTACCGAATCACTCACTCAAACACGCAAACACACACTTGCCTCTGGTTCTGGAAATGGTAAGCGGGATGGTAGTTATTGGAAGGCATTTTAAAAACGGGAACAGTATAATCCGAGCTCGAATGAAACACAGAAATTGATACGATTAGCAAAACTATTGTTTAGGTGTAAAACTAAAATGGCAACAGCAGACCTAAAAAAAACTAGCAGACCAAACTAGCATTGGGCGAAAGATGTTCAGAGTAATGGAAGAATGAGTAAAACATGTTTCTCGTCTCACTTGTAGCCGGCTGGCAGCATCATTTAAGATCAATTGACGGAGGAAACTAACTGGATTTTTTGTGAGTAAGTGAGGCCATCGAGTGAATTAAGTTCAGGAAGATAGATAGTGGTCTGATGAAGAAGATGTAGGTTTAAATAATCTAATCATACAAAAAATATCGGTATTTAAAGAAAACTTTGAAAAAATAAGCATAAAAAAACAAAACAGAAAATAAAAGTAAAATTCAAACATAGCTTGTGGGTTGTTTGTTCAAATTTCTTTGGAAGGTTGTGTATGAAGTAAACCAGTAAATCGAGCAGGTTCGTTGTTGTTACGTCACATTGGAGTAAATGGCCAAAAAGCGATTTGTTGTAAGTATTGAAAACTAATGCACTTACATCAGTGGCCAGTGGATGGATTCAGCAGTACGCAAATTAAGCGACCGCAGTGATTAGTGATGGGTAAAGTTGGCAAAATTCCGGAGTCGATTCTGATCCGACTACGATTAATTCGGAATCGACTCCGGAAGGTAGGTCCGCCCTGTATCATCCCCAGTCGTTCAGAGTCGTCCGGAATCGCCAGGAGCCATTCAGAGTCATTCGGAGTCGTTCGGAGTCGTCCGGAGTTGTTCGGAGTCATCCGGAGTCGTTAGGAGTCATCCGGAGTCGTAAGGAGTCATCCGGAGTCGTTAGGAGTAGTTCGGAGTTGTTCGGATGACTCCGAACGACTCCGGACAACTCTGTACGACTCCGGAAGGCTCCGGGCGACTCCGGGCAGATGTAGTGGTTCCATTTTGCCGGAGTCAGAATCGGACAATAGTTGGAGTCGGATCGGAGTCGTGGATGCGCTCCAGAGAGCAGATCACTAGTCCCGATGTCTCGAAGAAGGCCCAAGAAAAGGAACTTACCGCCCGTTCACAAGTAAATTTGCTTCTCAATCTTTCTCTTACAACTTCTCGCTCGACACTTCAGAAAGGCCTACATTCGTGTGTCCGCTTAGGGCCTCCACTCGTGTTAATCCACCACTGACAATGGCAGCTTTAACAATACGTTGATTAAACGGATAATGGCTTCGTCGATGTGAGAGCTCCAAAGTTTGTAAGAGTGTCATATTAGCCCTATATATTTTAGTAACAGAGAGGCCATGACATTGTTACCGCTTAGGGCCTAGGGCATCGTATATGTGCTACTTATTACGCCAAGGATATTTTGTCTGTCTATTGTATTTATTTGATTTTTTCCTTTTTCCTTATTTTCCTCAGAATACATTAAAAGTGCATTTTTTTACAAAACTTTAAATCCCCATTTGCTTTTAAACATTATTTCAAATTGATCGTAGAGTTGTTTGTGAAAGCCGAACAGCTGCACATAGCATAAAAATCTATGATGATTCTGGTATGCAGGTATTCAAAGCGCCACAAATTGAGATTAAACGACTGGGAAATTAAAAATACAGTCCGAACTCACTGGTTAAACTTCGATTCCCTGCCAACTATTGAATATGTGTTTTTTAGTTGGCACGTTTTTCCATACAAAAAAAATCTGAAATTTTTCTCAGCATGCCATGAGATTTTCGTGAATTTTAGAAAAACCGGTTTTCCCATACAAACGCATGCTTTTTAATTGAACTGTCAGCCAATTATCGAGCGTTCAACTAAAAGGCATGCCAACTAAAAAGCGTTCAACTATTGAATTCTGACTGTAAATGCACAAAAATGAGAGATACGAAGCTGTACAGATTCGCTCAAGAGATCTTGTACTTTTAAGCCTAGCGGCTAAAATGCCTAAAAAGACTCTAGGTCCAACCTAGTGATGAGGTTTTTTTCCTAAATTAAAAAAATGTTGGTCGTCTTGGGTGTGTGTGTGTAATTACAACTATTAGAGTATTACGATCGTAAAGATACTTCTGTTCATTTCAACCCTGTGTTGGGTCAAGACGAAAACCCGGTTAGACTCCGTCAGAATCGCTTCGTCACTTCGGGAGGTAGGTACAAAACTCAAATCGGGACCATCCGGAACCGTTCCGATCCACTAGTCAGCAACCAGAGCTGTCGAAACCTTCCGGAGTCGTATGAAGCCGTCCGTAGTCGGAATCGTCGGATCCTTCAGAGTCGTCCGAAGCTGTCCGGAACCGTCGGGATGGTTGAAATAGTCAGAGCCGTCGCAGCCGTTCAATGTCGGTTCCGTCTACCGACTGGCGGTTCCGAACGGCTCTGGACGGCTCCGATTGGAACTATCTGTTTGATATCGCCTGAATTGTTTGGAAGCGTTTGAGAGCCGATGATGCTTTTCCGGAAGACCATCACTAGTTTAAACGACACAAATCTCAGTCTAAATCGAATAGAGTGGAACATTTAAAAACTTTAAGATTTTTTGGTGGCGCCATCTGTTGGGAGATAGACAGTCAGTGAAGCTTTCTTCGCTTTGATCGTTTTTGCATTACGTCTGCATTGTTGTAGAGTTTCGCATTGAAGTTAACTATCGCTAGCGCTAGAACGGCGGTGCTATTTATTTAAATATTTAACTCTTATTACAAATCTACTTCATATTAGCAAGCGAGAAATAATTTTGATGGTCGATGGTGTTGATAGCGGAGTATCTGTTGACACGAATATTGTAATTAATTTTGCTTTGGAGGTTAGAATACTATTTAGACTATGATATGCAGCAGATTGGCAAAACGCCATGCAAGAAATATATTGATTCGATCCAATTGAGCTTCTTTCCTTTTTAAATTAATATTTAACATTCTATTCGGTTAAACCTAATCTTTGGCGCAAGAGATATTTTTATCTACATGGATTGCTTTTCAACATTAAAAAAATCATGCTGATAAAAATATCTTGTATCTCAGAATCCATTTAAGTCGAGAACCGCGTACCTCGGGAACAGACTGTATCCAAAATAATGTAAACTACAGGCGGTCCCCGAGATACACGGTACCTCTTATACGCGGATTCGGAGATACGCGGTTTTCTAAATTTGACAATTCTTTGAGCAAATTGTACTGATTTGACACATCAATTGCAAATTGCCAAATAATTTCCGTTTTAATCGAATGTTAAAAACTATTTAAAAAGGTTTAAAACAGTTATATTCAGTCAGAATAATATCAAATAATTCATAAAGTGACTAAAACCACCCCTTACTTGCAAAATTACACGAAAATTAGTGATATTTTAGCTGGAAATCACGAGATTCGACTTACGCGGAAATTCGAGATACGCGGTATTTTGCGGCCGTTTTCGGTCCCCATTAACCGTGTATCTCGGGGACCGCCTGTATTGAGAATGTATTCTTGCTCCAAATTGTAGAGAGTTGGTGTGAATGTTACTGTAAATATAATTATTTCGATTAAATGCCAATGTGAATGACCATGTGGCTTTCACAATGGCTCATCGGCTGTCACAACTGTCAGTTGAAAAGATTATCATAACAACACCCCCTCCGTGTTGGGCACATTTTCATCGTACTTTTACTGATTGATATCTGGAAAATTATACCATTCCCCAGCACAAAATGAGCGACGACTTCTTAAGTAAACCTCTATCCTTCGGAGCTCCACAATCTTCCGGTATGTATTTGGTTCGCAGACTCGACAACTCAATTACGCAACATTCGACTAAGCATCGTGGTGCTCCTTCTGTCAACAGGAATCGCCGCAAGTCCCCAACTGCAGCCTTTGTCGCCGTATTTGAACTACGATACTCGGTACCTGCAAACGCAACCCGAGTTTATTTTTCCCGAAGGAGCATCCAAACAGCGAGGACGGTTCGAACTCGCTTTCTCACAGATTGGTTCCTCAGCTATGATTGGTGCGTGCATTGGTGGCGCTGGTGGACTGTACAATGGAATGAATGCAACGAGACTTGCAAACCAAACAGGAAAACTGCGTCGAACACAGTACGTATCGTAGAATGTATTTCAATTGACTGCGATGAAAATGACTCATGGAAATTTATTCATATTAATTTATTCATTCATAGATTGCTAAACCATGTAATGAAACAAGGCGCAGCGACCGCCAACACGTTCGGTACGATAGCGGTCATGTATTCGGCGTTTGGTGTCCTACTACAGTATGCTAGAGGCGAAGACGATGAGATTAATACAATTGCCGCTGGTGGTGCTACTGGTCTACTGTACAAATCCACAGCAGGTCTTCGGAAATGTGCCATCGGTGGTGGCATTGGATTAGCGCTAACATCAATGTATGTGCTCTGGAGTGTGGCTGGTGGAGGCTCAAAAAAACTGAGTGATCTCAAGTCACAATACTTGTAAATGAAAGTAACTGGTTTAGAATCTACTGTTAATTTGTTAGTTTTAAAAACAAAATCCTTAATGTGAACAATTCACCATGAACTGCATGAAACCGAGTTCATGATCATGTTCAAAACAATCGCGAGAAGATGTGATTTAACTACGAGCATTCAACTAAGTGTAAATTACTGTAGGCTCATTTACGTTTAAATCTTTCTCTCGAAATGTAGGAACATCGCGTGAAGCTGGTGCAACTACTTGAAACCTTACCATAATCGGGCAATAAACTCGTAATCGACAGAACAGTTCAGTCTAAAATTGTAAACAGTTTTTTTTCTGTTTGATCTTGGTTCACCGAAACATTTATGTAGTTTGTTTTCTTTGTTCTTTATCGAAACTGTTTTAAGTTCTGTAAACTTTCAGAGGAATGATTTGAAAAAAGCATAATTTATGGTGCAATTATTCACACTGAACTTTTTGGCCATTAAACGCTTTGACAACAAACCATCGTTTGACAGTCTTTGAGTGTAACCACTACGTATCCACGCATGTAAACTTCAAATTAATGGCTTGCTGTTTACATTAAATTGTGTGTGTTTGTTTGCAGTCGCTTCGGTTCATTTGGAATAAATATTCGTAAATTTGGAAATAATCAGGTGAGTAGCATCAGTCAGTTAAACATTATCATAAAGATGATATGCATGTGGTGTGCTATACATTTGAGAATCTTCAAACAAATTAACTTCATACCCAGGACAGAAAAGGAAAGTGACAAGATGGAACGCTAAGTTCATTGGCACGATTTCCACGCCCAGTTTTCACTTTTGTCGGTAGTCACCACTATGCATAGAACAAATTAAGTATTGTAATATTACCCATCTAAATCTTTTCTTTTGCAGTGTGAAACCTAAACATGAATCAGTATCGAAGCGAGAAGCAGCTCGCTTATCTCTATCCGATTATTGCGACCTTATCTTTCGTGTGCTGTATATCGACAACCGTAGCATGGCAGCACTGGCGATATGTGTTGGATACTTGTGTTGAAACTAACTGCGGATGTATTTTGCATGGCCGGTCAACTGCTACGTTTTTCACCGGAGGCCATGTCGCCTATTGTCACTGGGCAGCGTACGGATTGGTGTTACCCATAATATTCTGCTTTATCTTTGGAATATTCCATGTCTTCCGGGTATGCTTCGGACGCCGTCGTCGCTACCCGGGTACAGCCACCGTTAGGCAAAGGTAATTGTTCCGGGAAAGAAATCTATGGACATTCTTAGTTGGCTAAGGGTTAGTCTGCCGTAAAACTGTAAAATGGAATACAGTCTGAACTCACTGGTTGAACTTCGATTCTCTGCCAACTATCGAATATGTGCTTTTTAGTTGGCACGTTTTCCATACAAAAAAAAATCTGAAATTTTTCGCGGAAGACCTTTGAGATTTTTGCGAATTTTTCAAAAAACCAATTTTTTCATACCCTTTTTAATTGAACTGTCAGCCAACTATCGAGCGTCCAACTAAAAAGCATACCAACTAAAGAGCGTTCAACTATTGAATTCTGACTGTAATTGCAAATGTTTTACAATTAGACAAATTCAAGCAAAACTAATTGTGCTATATGAACACCATTGTACATTATGTGTGTGATTATTGTTCCACAGATCTGGAGATGTAATTTTAATGACGACCAAAACTGATGTGGAAGAGGACGACATCAGTCCTTACTACTGGATACCGGCTAGCGTCATTGGAAGTTTGATGGCGGTTCTTACGCTTGTACATGCTGCGATGTATTTGGACGGATTCTTGACTACCTGCAAGCAGCAACGCAACGAACTTATCAAGTATATGCAGGCAAACGGCAGCTTAGTACCCATCATTCAAAGCCGCATTTCATGTTCATCGGTATTTGATTTTATGGATTATTTACATTTGGACGTTTCGTTCGACAGACACCGAGAGGGAAGAATTAATACAGCAGCTGCATTGATTATAGGTTTAGTTTGTTCGTGGATTTGTGTTGGTTTGTGGATTTGGACGGTGGTAATCAATGCTAAACGAGCACGCGCCAGTAAAGACTTGCGCATTTAATACTGTTACGAGGGCAATCACGATCGTTTGAAGTGATAGTATTAGGCAGCTTTTAAGATGCATTCCTTACATGCCATGCATACCGATTGTGCCTTCATTTTAAAGAATGTAAGATCTACACATTTTTACAAATTTTCATATTTTATCAAGCACACGAGTAGAGTAGACATTCCGAAGAAAAGAGAAAAAAAAACTACGATTTGCACGAATCGGTGTTTTACCACCGTATTTTTTTTAAATAAAACTTAAATGAATGGTACTAAATCGTAAATACCATATGTACAACTTAAAACGGTTTTATTGTTTTATTGTGATGCGAGAATCAATTTCACAATTGCACGCGTAATCAGCTGTGTCCATTTACACGAGTTTCATTTAAATGATACATATCGAGTTGAATTTACAATCAATATATTTTCACAGACGATTATCTTTTCAGAAACTTCCGAAAAATCATATCTTTATGAATGATTTTTTTACAGTTTAATATAGCGTAATAGCAATAAAAAATATGCATTTTACTTCATCTGTATTTTCTGCATCTGATGTCTTGTAATTTTTTGTTCAGATTCACAAAGAGTTGAAATTAAATCGCACAGTATGCACACAAGGGTTCTCGTGATGACCGAGGGCATTCCACTGTTCATCGAGAAAGGACGGTATATTTGACAGCAAAGTTTGCTTGTCAGTCAAATTGGTTTCCCAAATTTCGCTCAATCGTGTTCGTCTTGCACATGCAAAAACAAATTGTGAAAAAGCGGTAAATAATCCTTTCCACCTACGAAAACCACGAAGTGCCGCTATTACCAACTCGTAAATATGGATCTGGAGCTCAAAAAGGTAGCATATAGTCGAATTGTGCCGTGAACGCAGCCATTTCTATTCATGGGTTTGTCGGCTTTCGCATCCATTTTTAGGCATTTACTGAAATGCAGGTGAACAAGATCGAGTCAACAAAGAAGATCCGGCTACTTGATATGAAAATGGACAGTCTGAAGCTTTCGAAGCAACGCATTGAAGTAACGAATCGACACATCTCCAACCTTGCTCCAGAAACTAGAGTATACGCGTCGGTGGGGCGTATGTACGTGCTGAACGATGTTCCGACACTAACCGAACAGCTGAAAACGACCCATGCTTCCTACGAAGAAATAATTACTCAGTGTGAAAAGAACAAAGACTTCTTGATCAAAAATCTCAAGGAGCAGGAAGAGAGCCTTCGTGAGCTGGTGCAGCAGAAAAAGTCAGAAACAACCGAAACGAATGGAAAACCGGCGGAATAAACGCAATGCGTTGTGATTTACGTTAACAAGAACTACACTGCTTGCAAAATCACTGTTCTTTATTCAAGATGCTGTCCAAATCGAAATTAGCGTACGATCGAAACTCATTGCCTAAGTTACGTTCATGCTCTGGCCGAAATTCGCACATGCTAACACCGAAATGCTTCTTTGCCCAATCGTGCACTACGGCCCCAGAGCAAAGAACAATTTTGCCCTCCTGCTTGGTAATCTTTTTCACTATCACCCCCATCTTTTCAATACACTCTTCAGACAGGAACGGTGGGTCGGCGATTACCAGGTTGAATTGATGGGCATACGCGTCCATGTAGCCCGCATCAAATGCTCTATTGTAGTCATATTGCTGAAAGTTCTCTCCATAGGAAGCAAATCGTTCGTCAAATTCAAATAGCATAGCTGAAATCGGTACAGAAAGTCTGTGCATCAAGGAGCCACAATACTCTTACGCGAGCTGAACATGAACCGACAAAAGCTTACCGTTCTTATTTTCCTTCACCACGTGCTTAAACGCAGACGGTGCAGATAGAAGCGCTACTTGAAACGTATCGGAAGGATTATTTTCTTGCAGATGTTTCACGATTAGTGCAAGTTTCTGTTTCGTTTCTTCGTTGTACCAAAATTGGCTTAGTTGCTGTTGGGAAAGAGAATATATGCGTTTTTTTATGATGATGGCTCACCCTATTGCTTCCTTATGTATTGTTTTCTTACCCAATTTTCTTCAAAGCATCCTGCCGACTCAGGTCCGGCTTCTTCAGAGCGCTCTTTTAAAGCCTTCTCTTGTAGGAACTGTTGCAAGATGAGCATCGTGTCTGCTGGTAAAACGCATGCCTCATCATCACTGGTATCTTCTGCAAGAGCAGATATTTTCGATTCAGGCAGAGCCATGTGAGGATCGATTGTAAACATAAATAATTATGAACAGGCCCGCATCCTGTGAAGAGTTATTCAAACACACAGGCGATAACACCATGTCATCTCTATCACTATCCAAAGGAACCACACATCAACCAGGATAAATGAGGTTTAATTTAAAATAATTTAGCTCAATGATTTTAACTTACACTTAATGAACACAAAACATGAGAAAGTAGATAAAAATATGGTTTCTTGGAAAAAATAAAAATTAATCATTTGGCATGGCGGGTGAAAAGCATCCCAATTGACATTGGTACTAAAATTTTGTTCTAAATTTGCTCGATTGGTGCTCGAACCGTCCAAAAGTATGGATGTGTGTGTGATCACGCGTGTAGGAAGTGGCAAGTATGATTGTGTGCGTGTGATCTTCTTGTAGCGAACGACGATGGCATCATTTCCAGCTGTCATTTATTTGGCTTTGGTGTTTGACGAAAGAACAAAATAAATTTTGTGCTCTATTGTTTTGTGAAAATTTGTTGGATTTTTTCAGTAAAATGGCTACACAACCAATGAAGAGGAGCAGAAAAGTTATTTCTCGACGGAACAAAAAGCTTGCAGCTATGTCGACGGAGTATGATCGGCAGAATATGTTGGGTGATGATGATGCGGGAACAAGCGGAGTGGTGCACCGTAATATCGGTGAGTTTAACTACATTAATTATTAATATATTACGTATTCGTTTGGGTATGTTGTTTGTTAGGAGCAGTGAGTGAGTGAGTGAGTGAAATTTCCAAGTGCTTCTTTGTTCTAGTTATCTAAAATGACAAATAATATTTCCGATTCCTAATGTTATTATAATGGTAGCAAAATGACGACCGAAGTGTACCGGCCGGTACCGAATGTACCAATGTATTTTGTTGCAGAAATATTCTACAGATAATGTTCCATCTGTGTTATTTTAAAGAATAAATGTGTATTTACCATTCGTGTGTGCGACAATTTCATTATTATTTTGTAAACAAAAAGTGTCGTAGATTGTTGATTACACGATTGACACGATGCCTTGGATTTTATCGTATCAATTTGTGTGATGTGTTCTTAAATAACAACGATAAAGTGTTTATATTTTCTTTGCTGTAGTATGGTCCAGGACTATGAAAATACTATGATAACATTTGGTCAATCGAACTCATTCGGATTGTTCTATTCGAAAAAAAAAACGAAACATTTCACCAGCAGCAACAACGATGAACACAATGAAAATAATTTGCCATTTATACTTTATTTTATCTTGCAGGTTTAACATCCCAGTACGATGATCCAGAATACGATGCAGAAGTGCTTATGGGAACATCGTCTCACAACAGCGATACCGATTACATCAGTGATCGTTCTTCTGAAAGCGAAACCGACGCCGTGGCTGAAGGGTCCACAACTGCTCACAACTGCAACAACCATAGCGATATTGGTGAATGTTTGCGAACTTGGGCAGTTGTACGTAATCAGCCACGCTCGTCGGTAAATGAAATTTTAGCTATTTTGGGAATATGGACAGATTTACTTCTTCCGAAGGATTCTCGCACGCTATTGAAAACGCCAAAAACCATCGGGGAAGAGATACAATCGATAGCGGGCGGCGAATTTTGGTACAAAGGGATAGAAAATAATCTCGTCAATTATTTTAAGTAAGTTTTGAAAATAATTTAGCCTAAACAGTGTCTGGTAAATGTGTGTATTTTAATTGTATTTGGATTTTTTCATTCTCATTCATTTAGGTCAACTGTTCCATCAATCGACGAATTGTCGATACAGGTATCCACCGACGGACTCCCTCTTCATAGAGGTGGACCTACACAGCTCTGGCCCATCCTTATGAAGATTGTAGAACTGCCCTCAGCCCCAATTATGATGATCGCAGTGTTTTGTGGACCAGCAAAACCAACCAGTCTGGAAGTATTTTTAAGACAGTTTGTAGAGGAGGCAAATGACATTCATCGAAGGGGATTGCGGATCGGAGATAAAATGATAAAATTCTCGATCCAAGCTATTATTGCAGATTCTCCTGCGCGGGCTTTCCTTAAAGGTAGGTAAACATACAACTATTGCTTATATGTACACAATTATCTGGAGCTTGTGTAACGCTAATTATGTTTGTGTTTTGCAGCAACAACCTACTTCAATGGATATCACGGTTGTATGAGGTGTACCTGTGTTGGGGAATACTATAAACCTGGAAAAAAAATTATTTTCGACTCCGTTGGCGCTCCTCTACGAACGCACCATGGATTTAAATCTAGGGATTGTCCGGGTCATCACCAGGAATGGCGTTCACCCCTGGAAGACCTTGATAATTTTGATATGGTGGATAAATTACCGACTAGTTGTGGGTTGCACTTATGCGATGAGGGTGCGACTCGCCGACACTTGTGCGGTCTTATAGGTGGTAAGTATGAAAATATTCCTACCTGGTCCAAGGGTCAAAAGCAAGTGATATCTGAATTTCTTATCAGCGTACAACTTCCCTCTGAGATTCATCGCAAACTCAGAGGGCTGAATGTAATTCGATATTGGAAGGGTACGGAATTCAGATCTTACTTGCTATATGTAAGTCCCGTGTTAATGGAAGATGTTTTGCCTGAAAAAGCCTATTGCCATTTTCTGCTGTATTTCTGCGGAGTAACAATATTTTCCTCCTCATTCCATCGACGTCATTGGGAACGTGCCGCTGAATTCCTTAACAGTTTTGTCAAGGATTACGGAAAGATTTATGGCCGTGGCGAGCTGACAAGCAATGTCCATAATATTCAGCATATAGCACGAGACTGTTTTAATTACGGACCGTTGCATAAGCATTCTACTTATGACTACGAGAATTATTTGCAAATTTTAAAACGCTCGTCCCGTTCAGGCTTTAGATGTAGCGTCCAAGTTGCAGCACGTTATGAAGAACGTTCCGCAACCGAAGTAGCTGCTGCAAGCAAAAAACGCAAATTTCCCCATTTAACTAGAAATGGTAAAGGTATCTTTTTAGAGTCAAACTTTCTTTTAAGCCCTTTGCCAAGAGACCAATGGCTTCTAACAAAGGGTAATGGTATTATTCAATTTTTAGGAGTTGAAAAGAGTAATGGATGTTTTATAGTATCTGGAAAACAATTTGAATGCAGCTCCAGCTTATTTTCATTTGCTTTGCGTGCGGATGATCCAGAATCGGTATTTTCATCTTTAGACATTCTTATTCATAAAGTTGATGCAAATGTTCAGACGTGTGACGTAAACATTTCTCTGTTAGATATTAGATGTAAACTTGTAGCTGTCTATCCTCCATCAAAACCTGGCACAGTTGTTTTTTCCCCTCTTTTGCATACCCTCCAGTTGGATTAAAATTCAGTAACACGTATTCACTAACATTATACTTTAAGAATCATTCTGTAGCTAACCACTTATTTGCTCGTAGTTGTAGTTTGTTTGTAGTTTTGTTGGTATTTTTAGTTATGATGATAAAAAATAGAATGTGTATGCAAAAGCGTTTGAAACCATTTGTGTTCATAAAACGTGTTATTTTTAGTGCAATGCTGTTTAAGTATTGCCTAGGAAATTCTTCATGAACTATTTTCAAACGCTTTTGCATGGGAAAGCGGTGGGTCTTATCATCGTAATTATTTAATATCATATTATTCCTGATGCATGGTAGATGTTGTTTGTAGCAATTAAAATTCTTACTTGTAAAAAAACTACATGGTAATGCTTGTTTCATTAATTTAATTAATTTACTGCATGTCTCATGTTTTGAAATTTTATTTTTGCGATTTTTCTCTTCAATAAACTTCACATAGTTTATACGTCTGTATTGGGTGGAATGTTATCTTAGACTTATTTATGATTTCAAAACCATTTTGTAGTTCCGTTGCTTGATATGATTAAAACGTTTTATTTTTGAGTGAATCAAACCAACTAGAAATAAAAATAGTCCTAATTTTCACATTTAATTTATTACATAAGCTTGTTTATAGATAAATTTGATTATGTTATATCTGATTTGATCAGTTTGTTAAAAAAAATTATCTTAAATATTTCGTCAAAGTAGAGTCTACATATTGCTAGTGAGTGTAAAAGATAAGGAAGGGTTTAGATTTAAATAAATAATAATAATAACTTATTTATTAATTCTATTATTGCGTGTATGATAAATTTTACTAGAGCTCTTGATTTTTCCTTTGCAGTTTTGCAAGCTGCTTTGAGCGTTATCTAACTTTTTTTAAGAAAACGTTCTACGTCGTCAATATTAACAGCAAAAATATCGTCCTCTCCTATTCTCTTAAATAATTTAATTACATTAACATTTTGATTCATTGGAATCTTTGGTCCATTTTTGCCCCCGCCACGCCAGCTGCACTGCACAACTAATTCTTTAGCAAATAATAATATAAAACTATTGTGCATTCGACCCTTGGCATCATTTGTTTTGGTTTGAATTCTTTGTGTTAACTGGTAACAAATATTTTGAAAATATGTGTCTTCAGCCAACTGATCATTAAAAGATTTCAGTTCTGCAGCGGTTGTAAGGCGAGGTATTTGAATTGGTATATTTTCCTGATCCATTGCTTCGGTGAATTTTCTTCGATGGTCTGTGCGATACTCCATTTCGGCCCAAACACCTGCTATAGACGTGTTAATGTTGGACAATTTTTTAAGGGTTGTTCTCTTAAACTCTGCATCACTTATCTCCATTGCTGAAGATCCATGCCGTGCCGAAATTTCAATTTCGCCGAATGGTGTTTGTTGCAGAGCTTCAGAAGCAACAGATGGTATTGGAGGGCTATACGTATATCTTGGTTTCCCGGTTGAAGACTGGGCCAGGTGTTGTTGTACTGCTGAGATAATCACTGGTTGTTTTTTGGCATTTTCATTTTCAGGATCTGCAGCAAGGCTTGCGACATGGATACTGGACGAAGTTGAGTTTTGCGGTCCTGATGATTTGGTTTTCTTTGATGTTCCAGGAAGCAATAAGGATGATGCCGAAATGATGCTGGATGAGGATGTTGGTGGTCGGACGAGCTTCACTGGAGTGTTCACGGTGAGGACTGGCCGACACATTTGTTCGGTTTTAATAATCATTGGCTTATTGGTTGCTTTGATATTTTTAGGAAGTATTGATGATGATGCCGAGAGGATGCGAGATGATGATGCTGATGTTGACAACTGTACCAGTTTTGCTGGGGCATTTACGTTGAGGACTGCTCGGCAAATTCGTTCAGATTTAATAATCACTGGTCTATTTGCCTGTTTTGCACTTTCAGGAGCTGATGACGGTGATGCCGAAAGGACGCGGGGCGAGGATGCTGATGATTGCACGAGCTTCGCTGGGGCATTCACGTGAAGGACTGGTCGGCAAATTCGTTCAGATTTAATAATCACTGGTCTATTTGTCTGTTTTGCACTTTCAGGAGCTGATGACGGTGATGCCGAAAGGACGCGGGGCGAGGATGCTGATGATTGCACGAGCTTCGCTGGGGCATTCACGTGAAGGACTGGTCGGCAAATTCGTTCAGATTTAATAATCACTGGTCTATTTGCCTGTTTTGCACTTTCAGGAGCTGATGACGGTGATGCCGAAAGGACGCGGGGCGAGGATGCTGATGATTGCACGAGCTTCGCTGGGGCATTCACGTGAAGGACTGGTCGGCAAATTCGTTCAGATTTAATAATCACTGGTCTCTTTGCCTGTTTCGCAGTGCAAGGAGCTGATGACGGTGATGCCGAAAGGACGCGGGGCGAGGATGCGATGGCTGACGATTGAACCAGGTTCACAGGGGCATTCACGGTGAGGAGTGGTCGGCCCATTTGTCCCGATTTTATAACCACTGGCTTGTTGTTTTGATTCACAGTGCCAGGAGCCGATAATGGAGATGCCGAAAGGACGCAGGATGATTTTTTTGACCATTGCACGAGCTTCACAGGGGCATTCACGGTAAGTACTGGCCGGCACATTTGTTCGGTTTTGATAATCACCGGGTTATTGGTTTGTTGTACATTTTCAGGAAGGAATAATGGTGATGTAGATATGGATGTCTTTAATGGTACGAGGGTCGCTGGTACTACCGATGCCTGCGCTTTTACGCTGAGATCTGGAAATGATGCCATCGGTGCCGTTATCGTTTTATACACGTTGTTTGAAGCCATTTCGCTAAACGTATCCTAAATGAACATTTTGTTTATTTAGTGAACCATTTGATTTCAATTTATCCTAATTAATAGGTACCTTTTTATGTTTTGCAGAAAATCCGACAGAAATAATAAAACAAATTTTAGATTTCAGCTTATGAAGCATCACCGAACAATTTGGTTTTGTTTTGTTTTTTCATTTGACGTTTCGATGATGACAATTGGAAATGACAGGAGAGAGCAAAGCACAGTGGTCGGTTTTCATGAAATTGTACTAAAATTTCCCTTAAACTGGTTCAGTTTAAGGTAAGTTTAAGGCTCCAGTTTAAGGGAATTTGCTCGAATTCCCGATTATTCGTGCTCGAAAATGTCAATTGGGATGTTTGGCTCAACCTTGCTACGCTAGATGTTACGATGACATTACGCTGCTTACTCTTCGCTCAAACGTCAAACATAGATAAAGTCAAAGGAAAGTGCGTGGAATCTAATCGGATCTCAATTTGATAAATCAGTCGCACTTTAATTTAGCAGTAAACCTGACCAAACTAGCATAGCATCTTGTGTGGGGAGCTTCATTTGCTATTATTCTATAGAACAGGTAACGTAAGATTTACATTAAAAAGCGTGTTTTTGATCTATGTGTGTGTGCTTGTGTATGTGTTGTTGCTGAAACAATAATTACCTGTCTCGGATCGATTGAGTGACCAGGGTGTGCGCTCACACAGGTGAAATCGTGCGTAGATAGGTGTGTGTAATGCGATGAAAATGGGGACAGCAACGAGCGCTACGCGGCTCGGCCAAAGTGGATTCCCTATTAACACATTTCACATGATCTTGAAAAACAAGTTTATCAGATGCATCCTAATTGTAGATTACTTTTACCTACGTCTATTGCCAGCAATACTTCCGAAACAATGGCTTGGTTCATGTGTCGTGTATAGGGGACGTTAATTTTGCTAGTTTTGTTTCATACATAATTGACTATTATTCAAATCAACACAATGCAATCGTGCTGTGTCATTGTTAACGGTTTGATATAGAATCTCTACTTTCTTTACCACCCGACATAGTTTATTTATAGCCAACCTATGATTCTGCGTTTTGCTAGCGTGTTTGCAAGAATATTATTATTATTATTTCAAAACGGTAGGCAGAATAGCGTGTATCAAAATGACGATGACGGTTAAAACGCGCCCTCTCTAGTCTCTAGGAGCATCTAGGAGCAGCTGGATCTCTGTAGCTGGCGTATTGATGAGTACAACCCATCATGACTCCCATTAGTTTATCAGTTTATCTCCCATTTTATCTCTAATCGCATACTGCTGGCAGGCGGAGGAAATAAACGTGATCTATGTTTCATAGCGTTCATGGTAACGAAGCTCCGTTTTCGAGTAGTGTGCTGCCACACTTCGTGCGGTAAAACTACGGATGCTTACTCAATTGCAACACCCGTTACGGCAACTTTCTTTTCTCCTTTTGCTTTTGCTTCATTTTCTGCATCGGGGTATTAACATTATTTGCTAGCGTTTTAGGCAAAGTAAGATGCACGGTAAATTCGATTTCTACTCTGGTTGATATCATCGATGTGTAGCAGCGATTGCCGTCTTGTTGGCGGTTATCGCAGTTTGAGTCTCTTGTAGATAAATCTCAGTGTATTGAGGTTTGCCTCTGATTAAATTCCGACCATTTTCTTACGGGACGGGAGGGCCAGTACTCTTACACTGCACGTACCATGATTCGAACGCACATAGACACCCAATAAGCTTTGGAATAGCATACTGATAATAGTGATAAAAGCTGGAATTGTACACCCTGTCAATAGCAAAAGAGTTAACGCTTATCAGCCCTCGTTTCTCGCATGTGAAACAGACAGCTTAGAGCTGTTTGAATGTACATTTTATGGACGCGTTTGTGAACCTTAAGCCATTTGTTAAATAAACACATCTCTTCTTGCCTTAACCCACATACATTGCAGGATGAGCGATCAACAGCGAGATCAACAATCGCAACAGAGGCAAACTGGTTTTGCCGCACTGAAGGAGCATGTTTTGGCAAACAAACTGGAAACGACGCAATGGGTGTCCCGCGTGTTAACCATCTACTTTGCGCTAGGATATGTCTTACCGTTCCTGTACGGGTAAGTAAGCACTAGGCGGATATCATTACACCTCGTCAAATGGCTTACGAGCGCGTCTGACCTCACCGCTCACCACGATGACCGCCATGGAGATGGTGCAAGCTAAGAAAAACCAAATAATGTATGAAAAAGAGAGAGAGAGAACGGAGTACAAAAAAATCAACCACAGCACACTTTGTGCCTTCGCGGTAAAAGTGCTCATGTAATGAAGAGATATCTTTGTGAGCGGAGCGGTCAGTAAGCGGCAAGTAAGATGCATGCAACTGTACAAAAAAGTGCAGCACTAGCGGCAGGCACGGTGTTAGGCCCAGGATCGTTTAAACGATTTGCGCGTTTTCACATCACACATCGAATGCTCGCAACATTTACACCCGCAAAACCCACACTTACATGCCAAGCTTGCGATGACGGCTCCACTTTTCTTACGTAATGTAACGTTCAAGACGGTGGCAGGGGGCGGGGGGGGGAGGAGAGGGGGGCGTTACAAGTTCCAGCCTTTGCCCCTTTCGGATTTCCCCTTGGCCCCCCACCAACCCCGTCTGTCGTTGAAATGTGCTGCGCGGGGGAAAGCGAGCCGTTCAAGCTTTTGCGAACGCTGAATCGCCAAACGGAGCAATTGTTTTGAATACACGATACATAATTGTAACAATAATGCGTGTTACGATGATTATCAGCTCTACAGGTGTATGTTAACATGAGCAGTACAACACCTAAACTTCCTAAATGTAAGAATTACACACAGAACAGAAGTTAGATCGATTGCTTTCATTGTCAAGTTTAATGATAGCCCGTAAGGTAAACCATTGAGTTAGAATAATTTTTCGAATAATGATACAGTCTATAACTTCCCATGACAGTGTTGAACCTGGGAAGCAAAGTACGGCTAGCGAAATCAACTTTTACCTATTTCATCTTAACTATTAAGTTTACGGGTGTATGAAATTTTGCTTAAATTTTACACTTTTTCATCAACGTAAAATACCAAAAAATATGTTTAAATTGCACAACACAAACAATATCTAAATATAAGGACTGAACAATTGATCCGTGAATCTCTTTCAACGGCATAATTTGAATCTTCTTTTTTAGGTCAAATGTAAATGAGTCACAGCCAGAGCTAGACATTTAAAGTAACACCACCATAGTGCTAAATATTCTAATTCCAATCAAACTAATCCTATTTCAGTAACTCCGTTAATGCCTACTACAAAGTGCTGATGGCAAATGCAGCTACCAGTGCGATACGGTTACACCAACGTCTACCTCCATTTACGCTGTCCCGTGCCTATCTGCAGCAAACGATGCTAGAGGACTCGTTTCACTATCTGCTGTTTTCTTTGATATTCCTCTACGTATACCCGTTATTAGTGATCATTCTGCCCGTCATCCTTTTCTCGCTGCTTCATTCCACGAGCTATTCCTTGACTCTACTCGACGTAAGTGTGCATGCGTAAAATGGTTCGCCCACTGGGTCCTTCATTATCGCACTAATTCCGTTGATTTGTTGTTTTACAGACACTGGGGCAAAATTCTTGGTGGGGAGCCCGTTTGTTGATTTCAGTGGTTGAGTTCCAGACGCGCAACATTCTTAGGCTTGCCGCCTGCAGTGAGATTTTGATTATGCCAATAACTGTGCTGCTTGTGTTTTTGTAAGTATATAGAGAACGACTTGACAATGACTGTAAGCGGGAGCTAATTGGTGCAAACAATTATACATTTTAGTGGCAAAGCCGGCATCATGACACCGCTGGTGTACTATCAATTTTTGGTAATGCGCTATTCGTCCCGGCGCAATCCCTACACGCGAAACATGTTCTACGAGTTCCGATTGGTGGCGGAGAATTTTGCCAATGGCGCAAGCACACCACCGGTTTTGCGTAAAGGTCTGCACGCTGCGATCGGTTTCATCAGCCGGTTAGCACCACCTACGGTAGTGCAGCCGCAACAACAGGGACAGTAATCGTAGGAACAAAGCATGATTATTCATTTTTTGTATGTTGTTTTGCACGTACCACCACCACCACCACCCACCCATACACCCCGCCACCCGTCGTATAGATACATTTGCACGCACGCCTACTGAACAACCGTACCGTTACGCTCCTGGATGGATTTATGTTCTTTTCAGGGAAAGCTGCAACTCTATGCTTTCCCCTTTTGGGCAACAAATAGTGTGTACTGGGGTTGTGTTGCTGCCCTATCATGATTCCGGGGTTTTACCTTCACCTTCAGGACTACGTGTTAGTTATTAATGGTGTTAAAGCGTCTATAAAATCAGTCATCTACATCCCTACGTGTAGCTCTTTGGTTCACTTTATTTTACGTCCCCCTCCCCCCACACATTTTACTATATGTTTGTATACTATCAGATTGCCGTTTGTTAATTAATATGTTGAGGGTGAATGAATGCGTAAATGCTGCGGAAATGGAAATAAAATTCGTCACAAAATGAGGGTAAAAGCTTCGTTTTTCCTAATTGTCTTATGAGAACATGAACTTTAAGAGAAAATTTGATCTGGTGTGTAATTCACTTCAAATTTAAGCATCTGAAAGAAACAAAATTGTGAGTTTTTGAGTAATTTTACACACAGTATAACGCTTTTTGTTCTAATTTGTTGCAAGTCATATCTCTACCATGGCCAAACTTTTTTTTCTTCTTCTTTACACTCTGCGTTAGTCAATAAACGGAAGATCAAGCGTTGATTTTTTATTCAGAAAGAATGGCCAGAGCGTATTACTTAGGATGTCGAGTTAATTATCAAAAGAGAAAGACAAACATCTAATGGCCAAGTTTGCACTGGAGGGAAGTCATTAAGCTTAATGTATATTTTAATTAGCTTTGCAAATTACACTCTTAGAACTCGCATAACAGCTGTAGAACCTTATTTAACAACACGAAGGCATACATGGGACATGTTTTATATACATACACATGTTTCGATGCTTATGGTTAACATGCTCTTGGAAATGACACTTTTAAAATTGAATTTATCGCATGGTTGTCTCAACGATTTGCTCAATTACGACACTCTTCATCAGAATGAACTATCGAGATTTAGAAAATTCAAACACTTTTATAACTTTTTCAGCTGTTTATTGATTGAACTCTTTGATATGTGTAATAAATTAGACATTTATATATTTATACACTACATTTATGGTTAAGTTATCTGAACTAGATGACTAGTAATCTGAACTATAGACTAGGAATGTAAATTGATAAAATTAAGTTGTCGCTGTTGTAGCCTCGAATTACGTCTACGCTGTTCCCCCTTTACAAGGGTAGAATAAGTATTGAGATACTGAAGTTCATTCATTTGTGCTTTGGTTAGTTTGTTTACGATTACATAAAACGGTGTGGAAATTAGCGTAGTTATTCGTGGAAACTCAGTCTTATAAGAGTAGCAACAAAAGAATTGTTACAGTCATATGTCATATAAACGAATCGTCAGAAGAATAGCTACGCTTTCTTACGCAGTTAGTGTACATACACGGTTTAACATAGCATATCCAGTGCAACTAACTCTTCGTAGAATGGTTCCATGCACTTTGAAGACTTACTTAATCGACAGCTGCGAAGCAATCCAATCCAGATTTTCATAGAATCGAGGATCACTCATCTTTAGCGCTGATTTCTTGTAGAGATAGTAATAGATGGGCGAAACTGAAGCGAATGATAAGTGTGATCAATTACAGCAGATTAAACATTTTCCTTCCTGCGTTTCACTTACACAGTCGGTGAATTATAAATAAAGCGGTCAATGCTTTGGGCCATTGGAATTGATACGGTTCATTGGAGTGGCCTAATACCTGCCAGAGGTGAAGAGCGATGCTGAGGAAAAAGTACGTCATGCTTATGAGGAGCGGCGTACGGAACTTCTCGTACAGCAGGTTGGCCATTCCTGCTTGGTACACGTAAGTGGAGTACAGACTGAACACGAACGCCGTGAACGATAACATTAAGCAGACATCCTGCGCGCTGTAATGATACACAATGGGATAGGACACATATATCGGGCGTACCAACAATACCGCTGCATTTAGACGAGGTGTAACGTACATGAACAGAAAAATCACTGCAGAATGATGACCACGGGCAAGATATGAAAAACTGTTTATTCCCAAATCCACCACGAGAAAGAGCATTTGGAAGAATAAAACTGAGGCAAATCGTTTTAGCGATAGCTTCAGCATTGTGCAATGTTTTGATGTGTACAATTTTCGCGTTCGATTTTTTTTTTCAAATAAAAACAACACTGAAATGACGTTTCTGTAGAATGACAATCGCTCAACTAATCATTTCCGGTACGGCCGGATTATGGCAACAGAGGAACGCGCCACTTCCGATTATTCGGGGATATTAAATGTTTACGGCATTCGGATATAGATTCATTTAAATCTTTGTATTAAATGCAAATTATCACACAAATTATTTGGTTTTTTTTGCCCAACAAAAGCTATGTATTGTGATAAATATTTTTAGGAATCTAGAAATGATTCAAAACGGGAAGCGTTTCTGAAGCGTTTCGCAGAGTTTACGTTCGCTATGTTGGCAGCATTTTGACAGCACTGTCAAGCGCAAGTTCTTTTCTGCACACGTTTTCCAAGGGAAACAAGCAGCTTGTGAAACTGAGTTAGTTTTCGGCCTTTAAAATGAAGTAATTATTGTCCTTTAGCGAATTGTGTTGCTGTGCCGTGTTCGCTGTTGTACTAATTTGCGTTTTTGTTCCACAGGATCGGACTGTGTGCATTCAGCGGGTTCAAAATCTACCCGGCCAGCGGCAAGACCCTTGTCAAAGCCGATGGAAAGGTGAGTGTGATGACCGCCTCAAGAAGAGGGAGGATGTATTGTTGCATGTTTGTTGCGGATATGGATGTGGCGTTGAATACTGATCGTTCTTTGGTTTCAGACGTTCACCTTCCTGAACAAAAAATGTGAGCGTTCGTTCCTGATGAAGCGCAACCCGCGCAAGGTGAAATGGACGGTGCTGTACCGCCGCAAGCACAAGAAGGGTATTGTGGAGGAAGCCGCCAAGAAGCGTACCCGCCGCACGCAGAAATTCCAGCGTGCCATCGTCGGTGCTTCGCTCTCGGACATCATGGCTAAGCGCAACATGAAGCCCGAAGTCCGCAAGGCCCAGCGCGAGCAGGCAATCAAGTAAGTGTCGTAGAATCTCTGTAGAATCAGAATTCGACGGATGATTGAGCACCGAGCACCGAGTACTTTATCCGAACCGGACCGGGTGCAGGGATAATAGTAGCTGATTATAATAGGAATGGGCTAATTGATGCACTTCTTTAATGTTCTCGCAGGGCTGCCAAGGAAGCCAAGAAGGCTAAGCAGACCGACAAGAAGCCGAAAGCTGCCCAGCCCAACCCGAAGCAGCAGAAAACGAAGGCCGCTAAGGTCGCCCAGAAGGCTGCACCGCGCGTAGGAGGCAAGCGATAAGAAGCGTGAACCACTTTTACATTCATACTTGTTTCTTACCTGAAGCCGCCAATGTGTATGGTGTTTTCGTGTCGGTTATAAGCTGGTACCATCTGGGCTTTGTCAGGCCGAAAATGTAATATTGGAGAGTATAAAATAAGAAAACAACCACACTACCAGTGGATGTAAAATTTTCGTGTTGCATGTAGTTGATATTTAGTTCGCATGTATGTAGAACTGAACGAAAGAACTCGCATAGGCCAGTACGTTTCGCCACCAGTACCCAGGATTGGTTTCTTTCAACCAAGAGAGAACAATTCTGTATAGAAAGTGATGAAGTTAGTCTTTATTTTGTTTACAAAGTAACGGTTGTACAGCAATACGGACGAATTCCGCTATACGTGACACAAAGACGACATAATATTTACATCTAGTAAACAGAGGACATTGAGAGTTTTACGATAAGAGGTAGACATATGTTGCCCATCATTCAATAATAGACAAAACTGAGTGAGTACATGCACACAATGGCGTCTAGCGCTTTGGCGCTGCTACCTGGACGTGAGTAAAGAAAATTTGATCGTTCAAAGTGGCATAAAGAGTACCGAGATAATAGAAAGAAGCATTCATTTTACAGCTCATCCTTAGCCACTGCGCCATCAGTCCGCAGGAACTGAAGCATATCTTGCGCAGTGCGCTTGCCTTCGTAGTTTCGCCGAAATTGCCCGTTGGCGAAGAGCTTAAGCGTCGGATAGCCCCGTATTTGGAACTTTTCGGCCGTTTTCATATGCACCGTGCAATCGAGGGCAGCCACCTTGGCCGAGACTTTCTCGGTTGCCAAAAGCTGAGCTACCTTGGCAAAGTCGGGCTTCATGTGCTTGCAATGGCCACACCACGGAGCGTAGAACATAACTAGCAGATTCGGTTCCCGTTTGGACACCTCTTCGAAGTTGGCGTCAGTTAAAATAAGTATGTTATCAGAACCGGGAAAATCTCCAAACGGCTCGGCTACTTTGTCAGTCTTCAGGGGTGTTGCGCTGGGATCCTTCAGGTAGGCAATAAAATCAGTCTCCGTCCGGCCACCATTGTAGTCGCGTACGGTTTTTAGGTAGCTGAAATACTTAATTGTAGGATATCCGCGGACTTCGTAAGACGAACAAACGGCACTGTGCCGGGTACAGTCGACCGCTGCCAGCTCCGTTTTTGGATCCTCTTTGAAATGTTCGGCCGCTCGTGCGAATTCTGGCTTCGCTCGCTTACAATGCCCGCACCCTGTTTGATTGCGAGATAGAAAAAGAGAGAGAGGGAGAGAGAGAGGGCAATATTAGATTTCGTTTGTTTTAACCCACCGATACCTTTTCATACGTACATGGCGCATAAAACATCACTAGTACGTGCTTCTTTTTCTTCAGGAATGGTTTAAACGTTTCCTCATTCAAATGTACCACCTCCGACGGTTCGTCTTCCCATGGCGTTTCTGGTGCGGGAGGAGGTGGCGGCTCTGTTGGATTCTGAAACAAGACAAAGGCTCATGGGAAAAATGTAAAAACATTCAAATTCGAAAGCAAGAAGAGAGCCGTACCTCCATAAACTTTACGATCTTATCCGCCTCCCGAACATTCACATCGAATTTAAATTCACCATTGCTAAAATACTTGACCGTCGGATAGCCTTTCACGCCATACTGCTGGCCTACGGATGCTTCCTTTGTTGCATCGAGCGCTGCAAGAACTCCGGGAATGTTTTTGGCTTTCATAATTTCGGCCGCTTTTTCGTACTCAGGTTTCATCTTTTTGCAGTGACCACACCACGGTGCGTAAAACATTACTAGTACCGATTTTTCGTCCTTCAAGGCAGGTTCAAAGCTTCCCGCCGTCAGATGTACAATTTCGGACGAGCTTTCTGATGCCCAATCCGCTTCCTTTGGCTTGGTCGGTGGTGGGGCGGCCGGATTTTTCATAAATGCCACAATTCCTGCTTTGTTATTTTCTCCCTCGAAAGTGTACTTCATCCGACCGTTCCTGAAAGGAAAGTAAGGATAGCAATTGATCGAATTCTGCCTTCCATTTACGCTCGTGAGCATATTTACTCGTAATATAGTAATGTTGGAAACCCGGTAATGTTGTACTGCTTGCGAATGATCGAGTTTTCGGGTCGATTAACGTCAATTGCGGCCAGCACATATCGTCCTTTCAGTTCCGTTGCAGCGGCAGAAAATTCGGGCTTGAGCGTCTTACAAAAACCACACCACGGAGCGTAAAACATCACCAGTGTTGGCTTCACTTCTTTTTTCAAAAATTTCCCCAATGTCTAGAACAAAAAGGAAAAGAGGTGTAACTGAAATGCTTGAGCTGCACGAAACGGTAGCAAACATACCACGGCATCGGGAACGTGCACCACGTCGGCACCGATCGGATCCTCCTCCCAAGGCAGATCTCCGGTTGGATCGCGCATAAAATTAACCATGCTAGTTGTCGTTAGCTGCCGATCGTAATCCTTATGGAAGTCGCCGTCTTTGAAATGCTTCAGCGCAAAGGGTGCTGGTGTGGCCTTGAGCTTTTTGCAAATTTTCTTCACCTCAGAATTGTTGCAATCGAGCAGCACCATCGTGCCCTGGCCTTTTACAGCATGCGCTGCATCTCTGAAGGACGCCAGCAGTGCATTGTTGTCCTTCATTCCTGCCACGAACAGTATCAGAACATTTGTTTTTGTGCGAAACAGTTTCTTCAGTTCTTTCATGTCCGTTATATTGTCGATAACGGGACTTTTTTGCGTTTTCGCGTAGGCTGAAGCAATGCCAAGAGTGGCAATCTGAAAAAGATAGCAATAATTTGATGAGCTTTGGCAACCGTGGACAGCGATATCGTAGGCGTCAGCTTTTCGCGGTCGGTGGAATATTTGCCACTTACAATAAATAATACACCAGAGAGCTTCATTTTCATGCCGCTTTCCCACCGAACTAAACAAAGAAGCTAACACCTGTGTTTTTCCAGCCAAGCCTTAACCTAGAGAAACAATTGCCCTGATAAAACTACACATAGCCGGTTTTGCTGTTGTTGCTTGACGACAAACGTCAGAGTCGGCCATCTTTCGTCGCTAACGTCAAACCTTGCGGAATCATTTGACACGGAGGTTTCCATCCAAAGCGACAGCTGACCGCAATCGTGAAACGAATGTGGATGTGTGTGTGTGTGTAGTTTTGTTTTGGAATCATCGTCCATATTTTCTCTCGTTGTCTATTTTTAATGTAGCATAAACATCTAATTACTACTAGTCCTTGCACATTTGTCTTCGACTTTTTGCTGTGTTAGGACGAATCTGTAGAAGACGAGACTACATTAGTGTGTGAAATAGCGTTCGTTGTTTGTATTACTGTTGTGTGTGTTGCACTTAGTGGCGTTCTTTGTTTTACAACACGATCGAAGGTTGAATTTGCGAAGTGAAAATATTCAGAGAGTGAGTTTTGGTTTCTGTTCGTCAATTGAAGGCGCAGTTTTCTTCTACAGTATTTGTATAGCAATTGCTAGGCATATAATTTGTTTCATCTTGAGAAAATTACTGTGGTAGCAGCAATAACATACGTATGAATTATATAAAAGCCATAATGCATGATTCATCTACAAAACTCTCTTCTCTTCAACAGTTTGCTTATTTATTCGTGCACATTGGAGTCATATAAAACATATTGATGTGGTGAATGAATCATACCGCAACAAAGTTAAACTACCGTACTACGTCTATGAATGAACAACTTCAGGAGGGTCCGAGATCAGAAGTCAAAAATGGATCCTACGCAAATCACGGCGCTGGCAAAGCTTTTAAAGGAAAGCGGTGATAAAGTGTTGAACTCTCAGTTCAAACTAACTCTATCAGGTAGGCAGGGCTGAGCGAACGATTTGAATCAGATTGATAAGAAGATCGACTGATTGATCATTGTGGAATGAGTGTGTATGTGTTTTTTTTAAATTTTCCTTTTCATTTCACATTCTCTTCGCAGGATCGCTGCTGCGGGCGTTGAATGACTCATTTAGCTTGATAGTGGACAAAAATGAGATGCTCCCGCCCCAAAGTTTTCAAGTAGTGAAACCAAATAATGCCAAATCGGACGTGTTTCGTGATTTGCAGTTCGTTTATGATTTCGTTCAGAAAACGGTCATACTAAGCCTTAACCAGTTCGTCAACGACGACCCGTACGAATTTGACGTAGACATTAGCAAGTTTCGTAGCCTTCGCACGCTCGAAGTGCAAAAAATTCCCATCAATCAAATCGTTGGATTGCTCTACCTAAGGGATCAGCTACACGATTTAACCTGCATGAGAAGCATCTCCGACGTAACAGATGTGCTGTTCGGTTGCGGCGGCGACAAGGTGGCAGATGGAAAGTCGTGGCGCTCGCTCAAAAGCCTAAACATTTCATACAACATGCTTGATTATTTAGATGGTTCGATGGAGTATACGCCGTGGCTAGAGGAGTTAAACTTGAGCCACAATCAGCTTGTCAATGTGTCCGCGTTACGAAGTCTTCCAAACTTGCGGGTGCTCAATGTTAGCTACAATCGACTCAACAAAATCCCTACCTTCCACGTTGATGCAATGCGTAAGATGAAAGTTTTACTCCTATCGAACAACTTTCTGGAGGATCTTGAAGGATTGGCTTGCTTATCGTGTTGTTTGAATGAGCTAGACCTGTCTGGAAACTTCATCGTAGATCACGGAACATTATTACCATTGAGTACGCTGGTCGCTCTACGTAGCGTCAATCTGCTGGACAATCCTCTTGCTTGTCATCCGAAGCACCGACACGCTACTGCACGATATCTAAACAAAGCTACTTCGGAGACAAAATTTGTACTTGATAACGAACCACTCTCACGGTATGAAAAAACGCTCACCGGTAATTACGATAGCTACAAAGCAATATTGGTACCGAATGCAATAGCGGGCTCTACTTTGAATCTGAGCGGTCGCAATACACCAGCGTCTAACGCTACTACCATAGCCCTCGACGGAGACTATGATCCTCCAGGGGGCAGTTATAAGAGCGCTTATGATGAGAAAGGTAAGATATTAACAAAAAAAAACAAAACAAATGCAAATCAGAATGCTTTATAATTAAACATATCCTTGAATTAGATCAAATGAACGAGTCCGTTGTTAGTCAAAAGAAACTGCGAGTTCGGCGAGCTGTTATATCGGAAAGCGATAATGAGGATACAACGACAAGAAAATATTCGGTAGATGCTAGTAAAGCGATAAACTCTTTGAAGATAGGTTAGTTATTGTATTGATATAAGTCGAGCGATCTCGTTGGTTTGTCTGAACATGCGTGTGACATCGATTTTTTTACACATTTTTAGAGAGTAGTCGTGAACATTTGGAGACGAAGAAAACGCTGGAAGAGCTTCGAAACCAATACGGAAGCGAATGGCTTCAAAGTCAAGCTGGTCACATGGTGAAAAACGTTATCGGGTATGATCCCGGACTGGACAAGGAGTATGAGAGTGTTGTACATTATCAACGATCGAATATAACATCCAACAAGCAACAGACAACTCCAATAGCACATACGGCTGAAGTGCATATAGAAAAACAACACGTTGAGGAAGTTCAACGAACCAGTACGCCGATTGGAGACGAACGAAGCATGGTGCAAATGCAACCCTTGAGGGAATCGCCCGTGGGAAAGGATTTCATGTCAGAAAGTAGAACTACCAGCTCTGAATATAAAAGCGTTGCTAGTAACATCGGTGATACAAAATACGAATCAGTGGATCAGGAAACAATCAGCACAAAAGGATCGTTGAATTTGACCGATATTTATAGAAATCAAGAGGAGGCAGATGAAGGTAAGAAACATAAGGAATTTACATTTTTGTGATTGTATTTTGTAGCTTATAATATGTTTTTTATTGTCCCAGAGTCTGAAGTTGAAGACAATGAAGTACTATACCAGGTATCTTCACGTGACAATGGTTCGGATTTTTCAATCGTTGTTTCTGATAAAAGCATCAAAGAGAAGGACGTCGTTGGAAAGTAAGCGAGACAAACCGGAGCATGTGACTGTGACTGTACTCAATTGATGTTGTATTGTTCGTTAAATACTTGTTTTTTCTTACTATTTTTTTGTAGAACTAAAACTCGCTGGGGTATCAAAACATTAGAAGCGTGCGAAAGATCCACTTCGTCGCGGATAACTTTAACGTTTGATACGATGAAGCGCGACAAAAGGGAACGCGTGTATCAGATGGATGCGCACGATTGCCAATTATTAGAGAATCGATTGCGTGATATGCTGTCTCAAAGACCGCTGTCTGAAATGAATCAGCGCTTGTACAAATGCGTAGTATGCAATGCCAAGTTCTCGCGAGAAGTCAATACTAAACGCCTGTTTGATGGTATGCTATCGATGTGAGTTTATATCTTTGTCATAGATTTACTAATTTTTTTTACTGTGTTATAGATTTGCAATGCCCGGAATGTTTCGGTGGTTATTGCATTGAAATAAAGGAGACGCAGCTAGAGAAGGAAACAGTTCCTGCCGTATTGGGCACTGGTGATAGCAGCAAAACATCAGTGAAACAAACGCTAGGGTCTAATAGTGACGTTTCAAATACTGTACCCGGTCCTTCTGGTACACATATCATGGATCCTGATATGATTCATAACAGTTCATCTAAAAATAGCTTAGGTATGTATGGATTTATCATTGTGAACAATATTTATTACTATTTGGTTACCTTTGATGTTGAAAATAATAGGTTAAGTATGAACTTGATTAGTTACATTTTATTTCCCTTAAATTAAGTTTAACTCTGGTTCTTTTAACATTGTTTTTGATTTGAGATGCATTAATTATTGTTAATGTACAAATTAGCAATCGAGGTGAAAAATGGTATCTAATGTATGATTTGTATTGTTTTTATTTTTTAATCGCACGACTTGATCAACAACTTTCAACACTAAAACATACGGAACTTGGTTGAAATTAACAACAATAACACCATTGTTATGTGCTGTTCAATAATACATACTGCACATGGTATGCGATGCTTGTGCTTGTGTATGCAAATTTAGTGCACCCGGAAGTATGGAAATCGCCGGTGAAAAATGACCAAAGTAAGCACACCATTCATAAATAATATCATTTCACTATTGAACGATTTGCAGTGGCTCTGGAATTTGATTATTGTTACTGTAATATGCTAAAAATGGATGAAGATTATTTTTGATTCATTTGTCGTATCATAGTTACAAATCATGCATAAAAAACAACATTTAAATAAATCATCCTAATATTTTAAATATTTTATACAAAAATACCTAATATCTAAACTTTTTTATTGCATTACTTTTGTCTGCGGAACTAAATATATACAATATCGATGGTATTCTAATACATTGATCTAGTACAGTTGGGTAACAGTATGTAAAGACAATAGACAAATTTATAATGAACTATGTAGATGTAGATTTGCCAAACAATTGAACAGATCGAATAATCGTATCATTCTACTAGTTGGGTAATACTCAGACCTGTAAGGAGTTGTGAATAACCTTTATCTATTTGACCGTGTCTTTTTCTGTCTAGAATCCGGCGAATCTTTTAATGATTCTTCGTCTGTTTCGCGAATATCCCAGCCGGGAAGCTCCTGTGATTCGAATCAGAGTGTTGCTGGAAGTACAAACTCAGAACGAGACCGCGATACCGATTTACTGGGTAACGAGAGCGACATAGAAGTGTTGAGTAATCCCAGCCAAAGCAGTATTGAGGTTCTTGACCGAGGGTAATACAAAATCATCAACATGTTTCCTCGTAATGGTTTTCTAAATGAGTTTTGCAATTTACAGTTATCATCCCAGCCGAAAGGCCTCGGAAGAGCGGCGATGTTCTGGTCTCGAAACTATTAACGACAGTAGTGTGGATTCCGTCAAACAGGATCCACTGCTGAGTGTAAATTTGCAACAGGAAGATCTGAGTGTCACTAAACAAAGTGAATTGAATGACGGTATAGATGAAACGCTGAAACACACTCTGGAAAGCTCGGTTCAAGAAAGTGCCAAGGATCATGCGTTAGCAGTAGCAAGTTCTAGTGCTGCAAAGCACCATACGACACATTCACATAAAAAAGCGTTTCTTACAAATGTTAATTTGACCGAAAGCTCTAGCTCCGGCTCCGTCACAGATAGTGTTTGCACCGCATACGAATCCATCCAAGGAGTATCGACGGAAGGATCGGCTCTGAAACATACTGCCAAAGGATCAGCGATCGTACCGGTAGAACAAAACGCATCGCATGATGTGGCTGGAGAAGAACGCAAAGAACAAAATGAAAGTATGACTGCAAATACAGCATCCAAGGCGGATAGTTCTGTGCTCACCAGTGTGCTGGGAGGATTGTTTCAGTCCACCAATATGCTGATGGCAAAGAATCCAAAAGGAAAATCGGATGAAAGTTTGCTGAAAAAATTTTACGAGCCGATTCGATACAGCTACAACGATTTCGCGAACGTCGATCATCGCTTGAAGCTATACCTGTATCAGAATTTGTTCGAAGATGCTCAAGAATCATTGAAATGGCTGGTGTCTTGTGTAATATTTGACGATAATCGCGTGGAAGAGTGGCCATCTGGTTTCGATGGATTATTCATCATGTCTACTACGAAGTTCTACATAATGAAGAAAGTGGCTGCTGAAAAGTAAACGCGCGTTGCTGTAAAGTTTGTAAATTGCATGAGCTTAATGTTTTGTTTAATTCTCTTCCACAGCGACGATCCCTCCACTTGGCTGAAGAAACACCTGTCCGGGACCATCGATCGCGTAGGAATAGCTCAATCACTGCCGTGGAAGATAGGAATAAAATTCATTATAAGTGCGATTGGTGGAGTACACGTTATACTACAGGATATTTTGCGAACGGATAAATTAATGTTATTTTTCAATGGTGAGTAATAGTGACAAATAGCTAGTAATGTTAGTTAGCATTTTAATAACCATTGTTGATCTTTTTTTTTGCACAGAAAACCCACTACCGCAATATTGTACTGTGGATTATCAACCTTCGGAAATTTTGAATGGAAAGTTGAAGAAAGCGGCAAAGGGTGAGCCGGTTAAAATGGTGATGATAATAAATTTTTGTGATGTGCTATTGAACGATGAATTGGAGAGTGTGCAGTTGTCAACGCTGGTGGTAACGGAAAGCAATTTGATGCTAACACCAGACATTAGATGGCTCAATGAAAGCTCGGCATATCCGGTTGAACCCAAATATTCTCAACTTATGACGAACATTGTCGAGCTGGAGGATGTGAACGAGTTGTCATGCCGGTTGAACTATATGGACGAACAAGAGGACAAGTATGAAACGTGGCGACTCGATTTTGCTACAACAACCGCGAAAGAAAGCACCGTTAGTACCATCTGCCACTTGTGGGAAAAAATCTTTGGTGTGCCTTTGGTAAATGAATCTACGCCGGCAGGCAATAGTGCAGATAATAACAATGACAAAAACAATAGCAATATGAAAAACAACAGTGTCAAAAACCATAGTAATATTCGTTAGATATATGTAACGATGGTATATTGAATGAGTGTATGATGTGTATAGTAAAATAAAAGTGATATTTACTTGGCTAATAAAAATCTCTTTTACTGATATTATTTTTCCAATTTTTCCTATTTCTTTCTATTTCATTGGTAATCATCATTACGACTGTCCCTAATGGACCAGTGGTCGTCAACCTGTTGTACACCGAAGGTTATTCCTTGTTAGGATCTATCGTGGTTACCACAGTGGTGACGATCACATACCATTTATCGGATTTTTCAGCAAACTATAATTCGAGCTCGATCTATAAAAAACATAGACCAAACTCGAAAGATTTAATTGCGACAAATATAGGAAAAGTTAATAAAGAATAAGATATAAAGAACGAATTTACAAAGAAATCGTAATGTTTTCAGTGTCTGCTGCTGCATAGGTCTATCCTTGAATGCTTCGTTGATCAGGTTAAAATCGAATACTCCTATAATCAAATGATTTAATCTTATTTGGGTATCAAAACCCCATCAAAGGACGAACATTCTAGCCTAGTAGTTCAATGTTCCATTGAAATATCGTTTTTAGAGTATCAATCACGAAACCTATCGATGCTCTCGGTACACATATTGTCTATCTGATATTTGAAGCTGATGCGAGAGCGAGTTCTTTGCGAAGGACATATCACGGTACTTTGTATGGAAATAACTCTCCTTTAGCATCGCACCATGGGTAAACCAGTGCTCTCCAACCTTTTTTGTACGGACCACACGTTGGAGACCACTGGTGTAAACCAATTCAGTGCTTGTTGAAGATGTCTGCAGTTCGCAACAGTTTATCGTATTCACTCAACTTCTGAGTTTAATTAACCGATATGATTTCCGATATGATTTCTGAAAAACACGAATAGAATAGGGTCCAGATTATAGCTACCTGTATACACTCTCGAGGTGCCTTGAACGTGTCCGGAAATATTATCCTTAGCCATGATGTTTATGGTCATTGGATAACCAAATATTCGAGTTGACCGAATGAGCCTAGCTAGTAGTCGATGCTCTCTGGATGCTCTATATTATCGCTTTTATTTTATCTAATAAACTAATTAACTGACAAACTAAAGAGAACAGAAGTTGTTGCAAACGCGACACCTTTATTTAACAAATTTCATTTAATTTCAACCAATTCCTCTTTACGAGCGATCGCCACGACGGTCCTATTTTTTAAAGTTAACGGATAGTATTTTCGAATTTAAAATGAGCGAACCGCTCAAAATGCGTGTGATCCTTTTCAAGCGTACAGCCCTGGCAAACAAACGTGCTTTGGCGCGACCAGCATAAGTCTAGGAACATATCACGCATCTAGTTGTAGCCGATTTACTGCTAACAGTAGTTCAAACACAACTTAAAAACGCTTTAACATAATTACAGTTAAGAGTTGAACCAACTCATAAAGCCACCTTAACATAATTGTTGCTAGCCGAAATCATCCAACTAAAAAAACTTCCAATTAACCAGCAATCGAATCAGGTCAGACAGAAAACTTACCATGTAATATATGCGTAGTATGCACAAACCGTAGGACAGGAAGCGCGAACCGACCGCTTATAAAAACATAACGCGACGGTAATATGAAATTCGCCTTGCAACTCAGAACGGCTGCAAAACGATTGCGCAACAATAACACTAAGTGACAAACTAACACCTGGACATTAACTTTACATTTTGATGCACAAACCTCAAACCAGGAAGGTTAGCAACCACATAATGAAAATAGGTCAATCTTAGTCGTAAACATAAAATAAGTGTAAAAAGACATTGTGTCATCACTGTTTGAGGATTGGTTCTAAATAAAGCTTATTCGAAACAGTGAGACAGCTCACTAGTTTCATACACGTAGATCACTCCTGTTCTAGTGTTTCTCCCCATAAGCAGATTCCGCCGAAGGCTCTGCCCAACTTGGTAAACACGTTTGGTTATATCGGTCAACCGACTGACATCAATACCCCTTCTTCAGCAAAGTGCAAGTTTGCACCTTAATCGGTTAATACTCCCGCAGCGTTTTAACGCCGCCTGGAATCCGATCCGTCGCGCAAGTAAAGTTCCGTAGTTCCACCTGTCCGTTGCATAAGTGTAACCTGACCATCTTCCTGACGTAATGAACCAATGATCGTTATTTTAGCTTCAAACGACTATTATGAAGCATTGTGGTGCGATCGTCGATCGTCGTTGTTATGGAGGCGTTTTAGGGCGAAATGCGAGAAGTTAGCCAACCTGCGCAAACAGTTCGGCTCCGACTGGCTGGTCACTCAGCGAGCCGAGAGGCCACTCAGCACGATCGGAAGGACGATCGTGCTCTCTTGGAATAAGGCGGCCGAGCGGGACGGTCACACACAAAAAGGGCTTAGGATTAATAAATTATATTATTGTATTGTTTTAAATAAGTACAACATCGTTTTAGCCAAGCCCCGCAATGTCACAAAAGCCGTATACAGCAAAAAAAAAAAACCACCGCAACAAGCTAACATAACTAAATGGTAAGACAATTAACATGAAAACTAAAAGGACACAGGAACTTGATATGTGTAAACAACTGATGACATATTTTTATGGTTCTTTTATTGAAAATCCATTGGGGTATTTGGCCAATTTTAATGAACATTTTGAATTTAACTTTACTGTAAGTAAGTAAGTAATTTATTAATTTGTTTTGTAACAATATTCCACGAATCATACATTGGTTCCGATCGATTGACCTCTACTCAATAACCTGATTGTTATAACGCTTTGCGTATTCGGATTGTACATCTTTACCTGAATTGAAGTAGATCGGGAAAAATTAGAAAAACAACCCTCTGATTGTTTTACCTTAAGATAATCCTACGTACTAGTCCTTACTCCTATTTTTACATCTACATTATAATTTAGCTATTTACAGTTGTGCCTTCACTGGCATTATAAAACTTATATGTTACGAACAACAATTTTTACTAGTTCAAAACCAGTAATTCTATGTATATCAAATGTGCTATGCCATGGGGGAAGGTTTAGCACTCTTTTCAAGAACTTATTCTGAAATACTTGTAACTTATTTATATGAACATTTGCACAATTTGCCCATATTTTAGATGAGTAAAGAATTGTTGGCCTAATTACGGTTTTATAAAGTAACAGTTTGTTTTTTTAAGTTCAATTTAGAATTCATGTTTGTGAAGCTATACGAAATTTTCAAAAGTCTTGATCCACTTATAACTTTTTCCTCTATATGTTTCCTCTATATGTTTCCTTTTATCCAAAAAGAATCCCAAATACTTTACATTATCTTTCCAAGCAATATCCCAGTCACTTATTTTTAGATTACGATCTGGTAATTTATATGCGCTAGTGCAACGTGTAAAAAATATGGCCTCAGATTTTTCCTTGTTGATTTTTAATTTCCAAGTTTTACAAAATGTCACATTTTTTTAATCCAATTGTTGAGGTTTTTAATAATAGATTTTGGATTGGAATCCGAACTTCTCATAGCAAAGTCATCTGCAAAACAATATTTTTTTACAGATTTTGTTTTAGGCAAGTCGCTTGTAAATATGTTGAAAAGAACGAGTGACAGCACGCTGCCTTGGGGTAATCCGCCAGGTGGGTGAATGTCATTTGATTTCGAAGAGGTTATTTGCACGAAACAGCTTCTATCGGATAAAAATGACTGAATCAGTTGAATGATGTTCGGAGGAAAATTGAAAGAAATTAGTTTGTTCAAAAGCCCTTGGTGCCATACCGTATCAAACGCTTTTTCTAGATCTAGCATCACAAAACCAGTGGATTTTTTAATATTTCGCTGTGTTTTGATGTTTGTGGTTAAACTATCAATTTGTTTAGTAGTTGAATGCCCTGGTTGAAAACCGTATTGGTAAGAAGGTATGATGGTGTGTTGATTGAAATGCTTAATAATTTTTTTGTTTAAATTTTTTTCAAAAATTTTACCCAGACAACTGATCAATGGTCTACATTATTGGTCTATAGCTTTTAGGGTCTTTATGGTCTTTTTTGGGTTTTGGTATTGGGATGACTTTGCCAATTTTCCATTCAAGAGCAAAATAGTGGATTTTGGTACAAGCGTTTAAAATAAACGCTAAATATACGATGGCTTTTTTAGGAAACTGTTTTAGGGAATGGTTATTGATTTGATCTGGCCCTTGAGATTTTTTTGATCTCAACTTATAAATGATGTTTGTAATGTGTTTTCGTTTAATAAAGTTTATGGGATCGAAGTTGTTGATGGGTTGTGCTTGATGGTAGGAAAAGAATCTACTATTTGTCTCTTGAATGTGATGTTCAATTGGGCTCTGATTTGGAAACGTTGTTCTGTAAGCTTTTTCAAAAAGGTCTCTCAGAATTTCACATTTTTCATTATTTATAATATAACACTTTCCATTAGCTTTTAAGGGATGAATAAATGCAGAATTACCTTTTATAATTCTAACAAATTTCCATAGTCTAGATTTGCTTGGGTCGTTATTATTTTTTTCAAGGTTCCCTGTCCAACTCTGATTTCGTAACTTTTTTATATCTAATATTATTTCTTTTTTTATGTGTTATAAGTTGTTTTAAGTATAGTGTTATTTCTATCTTTCTGAAGTATATTAGGGGGTAGGATTATTTTAAATTTATCTAGTAATATGAATGGGACAGACTTAGTGTGGGCGTAGTTAATTAATTTTGAGAAATATTTTATCATTTGATATATTTGGTTTGATGTGTTAATATTTTGGAGATTTAGATTATTTGTATTGAGGCGATTATTTGAAATTTCTTTGAATAAAGTCCAGTTTGCTTCTGAGTAGTTCGGTATTCCAGAAATATGTTTGTTTTGTATTAGGCCAATATTATATTCAAAATAAACAGGTAAGTGATCTGAGGTAAATTTTTGTATGGTAAGAATGTTGCAACTTTTTTCGGGTTTGTTAGTTAATGGTCGATCTATGGTTGAGGGGAGATGGTTTGGGTTATTTGGAAAATGGGTGTGCTCTTCAGGATGAACAATAGAAAATTTTCCTCTTTGATTTTCCTCGAAAAGGGTTTTTCCCATCTAATTTGCTTTGCTACAGTTTCAGAAACGGTGACGTGCGTTAAAATTACCACAGATAATAAAGTGATTTGAATCTTGCTTAGTTTTGTGATGTCCTTCATGAAACTACTGTGATCATTGTTTGAACCTGGATTATATATGGAAATAATGGTCACTTTACTGTTTTGGGTCTTGATGGTAATTCCTATTGCTTCAAGTACTTTTAATTTGTAGTCACTATTTACTTCGTGGTTGATAGCTTTAGATATTACTACAGCTACTCCTCCTTTTTCTCCCTGAGTTCTGTCTAGTCTGTAAGTATGATAATTGGGGTGCGAAAAACGAGTACCATTCTTAAGAAATGTCTCACTTATGGCTGCGATGTGTATATCTTTTTTCAAAAGGTAGTTAAAAAATTCGTCTTTTTTGTTTGAAATACCGTTGGCATTCCAGTTTATGATTTTAAGAACACTATTTGAGGTTAGGAAAACAATATTTTGCTGATATTTGCACAATAACTGCGATTAGGTCTTGTTTTGAGCTACATTAGCTCAGATTTGAAAATACATCTTTAACGATTTGCCCTATCTCGTTGAGGTCAAAGTCAAGATTATTGTTTGAACGTGTTTGTTGTTGGTAGAACAGGTCAGAGAAATTCACGTGGTTTGAAGGAGTGGAACGTGTTGGTGTGTTGGGGAGACGAGGAAACGATGTCTCGTTGTACGTAAATTCTCTGGAGCGAGAAGGTGTTGGTGTTACCTTTTTAAGCCGTAGCCTAGCTGGGCAGCCGGAGAAATTTGCCGTATGATGTTCACTGAAATTTGCGCACTTCAATTTGGCTGGAGCTATTTTACCGTCTGGACAGGTTGTGGTTTGGCTTAGTGGACACGTTTTGGATGTGTGTTTATCGGCACACTTTACGCACACTGGAGGAAGATGACAGTTTGCGCTACCATGTCCGTAGCGCTGGCAGTTTGTACACTGCATTGGACAATATTTGTTAGAGTAGTACTCAAAGTATACTCGGTGATGATCTAATGCTCTAACTTGTTTCAGCTCGCTCAGTGTTATTGACCCTCTAGGGAAATGTAGGAGATACAGGGTGTGCGGGCTAAATTTGACACCTGGCCTTTAGGATTATATCTCACGGTTGAGTTGACGTATAGAAATGATTGAAATGTCATTCGATTGCTAAAAGTTGTGCGAACAAGTGTAAAAAATGTCTAGCTCCGTAAATATGTGGAACCCGTCCAAATTGTACAAGCGCGTAAAGTGTGTTATGATGGTTCGTGTCGGCCATACGAATGCCGAAATTCGGAAGGCGGCGATGTGTTCGCTGAACACCGTAAAAACAATATGGTGGCCAATGGGCGGCCGTACGTTTGGCAGCAGGATTCTGCACACTTACGTTTCAGCTAAATTTTTCGTCAAAATGGCCCACAACAACATTATTTGCGAAACAATGAGGAACTACAAACTGAAAAGCTTGGAAACTCCAGGTTTAAACTTTTACGCAAGAAACATTTTCGAAACATTGGCACAAACTTTGGATTTCTAAGAAAAATGTTTATATGCTTAGAGTGGAACCCATCCTAACGAGTACCCCTTATAACGAGTTTTTTTTTTGCATAACGAGCAAATCTATTTGTTCTAAAAATAAATCTGAAATAAGCAAATCTCGTATAAAGAGCAATCAAAATGTTCAGGATACATTTTTTGGAAGCAGATCTGAAATCAAGATCAAGATCGGTTAACATTGAGCATTTCCTAGATTTTGATTTTTGCACAGGCAAATGAGAGCTTTGATACGTATGTTTCTTCGCTTCTTTAGATCTACTTGTTCTTGAAGGCGAGATATTGCCCTGCCAATAGGGCGCTCTTACTCGTGCTCTGTGGATTGAATGGTGCCTTCTATTTTACATATATCATATCTTAATACAAAATGGATTTTCAGATAAATTGATTTTATTTATCACAATATATTTATTTATTTATTTATAGGGCCGGTCTGGTGGTACAGTTGTCAACTCGTACGACGTAACAACATGCCCGTCATGGGTTCAAGTCCCGAATAGACCGTGCCCCCATACGTAGGACTGACCATCCTGCTATGGTAACAATAATTCAAAGAAAGCCAAAGCTCACTTCACTACTGGGTACAAGGTAGGCCTTGACCGACAACGGTTGTTGTGCCAAAATAAGAAGAATTAGATATTTATTTATGTTCATATATGTATACATATTAAAAGCGAAACACGTTAATTTACACGATCATATCTATATCAGTATTTAATGGTTAATTCAAACGAAGGGTTTCATGACAAATATCTTCTGCTTGACATTTTAAAATAACGGTTATGTTGGCTTACGATCGAACACTCTCTTGTCGATAACAATGCCGATTCTCTCTCTCTCTCTCTCTCTCTCTCTCTCTCTCTCTCTCTTTCTCTGTGTGTCTTTTCCACTGGATCTCTGTATAAAATAATATATTTATTATTGTGTTAGCTAATACGTAAAAAGCAAAAATAAATATATTAAACGCTATTATTTAGAATGAGTTATACCTAACACAAAGAAAAAGGTCACTCGACAGAGGAATAGTTAATGTGAAGTACCAGGCACCTCCATGTAATATTTATTCAAGTACTGGGAGCCTCCATTAATCATCATGGAACATTATTTCACATACATTCATGAAGAATCAATATGATATCTACTTCAGCTTTTAGAAATAAAAAAAAGGCGTTCAACTACTGTAAGTGTATTTTATTCTTCTTGATTATCATAGCAGTCCTACTTATGGGAGCACGGTCCATTCGGGGCTTGAATCCATGACGGGCATGTTGTTAAGTCGTATGACTACTGTACCACGAGACCAGCGCAAGAGTATCTAAATTTAAAAATTCGAATATTGGAAATGGTTTGAACGGTTTATCACCCAAATCAAATGTGAACGATTGGCTTGCCGGAAATTGCAATCGCCAGCCTTCTGAACGGCTATGTATCGTGAGTGTGGCTGGTGGTGCGTCTATTCTACACGCAATGTTCCTACTGAAACGTGTGTAGTGATACTATCCGGCGCTATTTAACTAACGTAAACGTGTCGTCCTTTCGGTGCACTACTTTCCTCAAAAAGCATGTTTCAGAAAACGTATCAGAAGTTCAAATTACCACTTGCAATAGCATGCTGACTGGTTTGATTGGCGATGCCATGTCCGATGAGAAATGGAACTCGTCTATCATGTACCATGCACCGGAAGTAGTGTGTTTCGATTCTGCAACCGATTGGAGTAGAAGGCGATTCTGCTAGGGTAATGAAGGTTGCTGTCAACATTTGAAATCAACAAGGAATTTCCAAACAGATAATAATCGATAAATAGTTGCGTACATACGCTTTAGAAAAAGGAAATTTTCGTTGTTTTGCGAATAAGTTTAGGGTATTGTTTATAATCTTTTATTTAGTTTGATACTACATTCCAAAAATAATGATATTAAACACATGTATCTTATATGTATGTATAATGTGTGTATAAGTTTGAGGGGGTTTAATAGGTATAAATGCTGAGCTTATAGTGCTACGTGAAGTAAGTTAGGCTAATAATTAGATTTTAAATAGCAATTAAAAGTGTACGATGATAGCTGCGGGAAGGAGTGTGGTGGAATGCACCCACTTTCTGACCGTATGCTGCTAGGGATTATACTGCAAACGGTGTGGATTAATGTAGTTTCTGACACAGTCACCTTTACTTCCGGTGCTGAAATGCCGAAGGGAAATGAGAAGATGTGTTATTTAGCCGCAGTTTCTCGGTGTAAACGAAAGACAGACCATATGAGGCGAGTGCAAAACGATCGGCTCCAGAAAAAGTGGGGTTACACTACAACAAGGTAACTTACTATGCAAGGGGCATGTACAACACAGGCTGCATGCGTACGTTGCGTTTAGCTTAAGCACCGATGAAGATGAGGATACGGGTAACCACCAGTTATGGTCCTGTAGTGTCACATTGGCCACATCATCGCAGGAAGCGCTCGGGCATAATAAAATAATAAACAGTATCGCTCACATGCAGGACGATTTCGTCTGTTTCAGCCCATGGCGAAAGGTACACGATTCCCTAAAGTGTTGTACACTAGACGACCGACCACATTCCGATGATGGCTGGTGGCAAATGGTCACTATTAATCCAGCAAGGATAGAGGTAGTCAGTGTGTCATTTAGTGAAGCAAAAAACTGTAAACTGAGTGGAGGTATTGTTTCAGCCATACGGAGCAGAGGCAATTAAATATAAGATGAGTTTAGCAAAGCTGGAAAGCTAAGACAATTCGTAGAAAGCGTTTATCTGCCATCTGAGGTGTACATGTATGTGATTGGATATCTTGCACGAATCGTTCATGGAGATAATTGTAGATAGCTTTTTATTTATTAACTCCACTTGAAAGTGGTTACAGTTTCACAACAATTGAGTGAAAGCTATATGAATAGTTTAGGAATTCTTATCTCATGATTTGGTTCGATCATATTGGAAGCATAAATGTGAATGTCAAGAGTTTGAATGAATTTTTCTGCTTCCCATGCTATTTACTTCGAGGAATTGCTAGCGACTGGCCATGACAAGGTAATTATTTACTTCTAAAAGATAGGAATGGATAATTTACCTTTATTGTGAGAGTTGGTTCTGGTGATAGAAAAGATTGAAATGAAATATATATATGGCACCCGGAGGGACAGTTCTATCTCATTTATAGAGTGCCGTGGGGTGTATGCTGCAACGAACTTGAGATTATATTTGGTGAACTTCGTTTGACTTTTCCGATTTGTAAAGGGACAATCGCCAAAGGAATTGTATAAAAATAAAACGTTACCATAATAAGTAACATATTTTTAGTCCATTATTAGGCGGTTGTGGGAGGGGAGGGGGGGATGAGGGAGTGCCGAATACAACAAGGCTGTTTGAGATAAATTTCGACTCCGATCGCCCTCTCGTAGCAAGCACTTACTGCGAGGTTGGGAGTGCATACAAGTATATTCAGTTTGTACTTTCTGAAATAATATAAACGTGTTTAAATAAGTAAGTCTATACGAGTTTTATTAGGTTCAAATTGTATATATTAAGATAAAATGACAATAAATTAGGAAGGTACTATTCATATATACGTTATTAATATGTTAATTTATTTCTATACTGAATGTTTTTATATGATGGGTTTAGAGTGGTATAAAATTACTTTGTTCATTAGCTAAACATGTTTTATAAAGATTTCTGATGATCTGCTGGAAATAAATGAAAATATGAAGAAAGAATGTTTTTGGCTAAAGTAAAAAATCAATAAAACTTCCGTTGCAACTTAACCTTAGGCGCGCTTGAACGCCAAACATGCTTTGCTTTTTACGATAACAAAACTACATTGTATGGTATACGCTTGTAACAGAAGACATTTTACTGCTCTATATGTAATAAAAAGTAGGTGGGATGAAATACGTAATAAAGATGGGATGGTTTAACATGAAAAATGTATTTATTTTTCATAATAAATATGCTTAACACACAAATCGCATTTTTTGCTCTAAATCAAAATTCACATCTGCGGTTAAACTTTAGGCACGTTAGTATGAGAGTTTGTCAACGCATCTAAATAGCATAGCATATAAATAGCATAAAAATGTAAAAGAAGCATAGCCAAATCTTATTATAATACTGCAATTATTATCTTACGAGGAAAGTTCGCTTTCGACCTTGCGTGAACGTGAAATTTAACTTTAACCAGTTGTTAATTTAACAGCTCCTGTGTTATTGAACTTGATTTTTTTGTTTATTCTGCAAATGCATGATTATGCAAATGACATAATTAAACATTTATCAGAATATGACTTATCGCACATTCAAAGAAATGATAATAAATTCTCCAGCTATCTACATCATAAAACATAATCAAATAATGATTTAAATGCATTTCCTTTAGCATTTCCTCTCCACTCACGATCATTTTTTCGCCGTGAACAAACGGGAAATCACAAGTAAAGCAATTAATTTATTATTTTATTATTTCAATATGTGTTATAGGCTAAATAGTAAAGTAATTGAATATCTTTTCTTTTGGTGTATGATAAGCCATATTCCGACCAGAACCAGCCATATGATAAGCCAGAACCGATATAGCAAAAACCCCAAAATTTCATGTTCAATTTCACTGAAGCTGTATCCCGGGCTTAACGAATGAGAAAAAATCCCAGCATAATCAGAAATAATCGATTAGCAACAGTTAGGAAATTGCGATACTATAACTTATTGTAGGCAAATAGTTAAGGTCTCGGAAAATGTAGTAAAAAGTTCACATTTTTATATAGAAATTGGTTAGTTTATGTATAACTACTCCAATGGTTAAAGTCTAGATCCTTTGAGCCAGTGGCCGGTAAATTACGGTTTACGAACTACGTGTGGCCCATGTGGATTTACAAAAAATGTCATCATACTACTAATGAAAAATATCATCTAAGCGAGAAAATATTAGTAGTTTACTACACTTCTTTGCCACTCTTAAACATCCATTTTCTTAAAATAAAGTACCTAATCATCGATAGCTTTGGCCTTTCCTTTAATAATAGTCCGAAAATTATAATTTCCATTGTTTGCATTTGCTCTTTCCAAGCTTCAGACATATGAAAAAACAGTTTGAAACTGTCAGGGTCAAGGATGATAAGTTTTTTTTACATGTTTTGATGCAAAAGAAAAATTGTATGAGAATTAATGTAAAATTAGTGCTTTTTTGCATTTTGCTAGAGTAGATGCAGGAACGATTATCGTAGGAAGCATCAAGAGGTTTAAAAGTAGTATGAAGAGCAGAATAGAAATGAATCAGCAGCAACTTGCTAATTACAAATTAGAATGTGATATCTAAAAAAATTAAATTAAATTGAATAAAAAAAAATGGCTTAAAAAACTCTTCACCTGATTTATGATACAGGATTTTGAGCTTAAAATTTACGGGGCATTGTAATGGTAAAATGGTTATCTTAAATGTCATCATTTGAAAGGACTCGTTCCAGCGCCGAACAGGTTGTTATTTGTATCCGCTAGGTAATATTTTATTTGTTTATAAATATATTTACATACACATCATCATTGTAAGTTTTGTCTTTTCACGGTCGGTTGGAGATGCATTAAAAATATGTAGTACACTGCTTTATTAATATGCTTCAGCTAAGTTGTCACAGAATGCATTCATGAATGCTACCATTAATGTTATGTGTAAATACTGCTAAAATATCGCATTGTATACGATTAGGATTGGCTTGTGGATGAATCGTAACAGCAGCGCATGGTTTAGAGTGCAGAATATTTTTGTTTCCATCGCTTCTAACGCGTCTTTCCGTAACGAGTGTACGTGTATGATAACGCACGCATGTTCATTCAACTTTTGCATTAACCATACAATTTCATGAAGCAAAATAGCTCGCAAAAACTGAAGTTCGCTCTTTGTTGCTTTATGTCCTGTTGCTGTGGGATGTTTATATGTGCAATTATCTAACGTTTTCTTGAACGTAACCTGTTACTTGTATCTCGGTGTTATAGACAGGCGCTCGCGAACAAACTTTTACCGTAAGAGCCGTAAGGTAATCATCCGTTAAAGGTGGTTGTTTTATGCAGTTTTGTTTGTGTATGCTCTGCTGTGTTTCTTTTTTTCTATGTTGGCTGGGGAGGGTAATGAAATCTGTTGGAACTCTGTTGCTTTTTCGCTGAGAAAAAAGAATAAAGTTCCAACAGATTAGCATTTACAATTGTTCACAAATGGAAAGAGGAGTAAAGACAATCTGTCTGCTTGTAACAATCTTTGCCAGAACGATTTAACAGCGCTAGTTATTTGTCTGCTGTAGCCAACGCCATTGTTAAGGTATACTTGCTATTAGTAATATGTAATTGTTCGATGAAAATGTGCTATTCTGCTCTGGTGTGTTGTGCGACGATCGCGGCGCAAGGATCGTCCGGGTCGTCTCGATCGAAATAAATGCTTTAGATCATGATAAAACAAACAACAACCGTCCAGACGCATTCTTGGTGTATTGCAGACAACAGTGTATTCTTTTAATAAGGAGTCTGGTATAAACAGTCCATAACAGTAGTAAAAGGTTTCGTGTCGCATACGTTGCTTCTTTTTTTCATGCTGAAGTACGTTTATTAGGAGAGTTCCGGTATGAGCGTGTGCAAATGATGACGACTGGATGGGGTTTCAGGTAGTTACCGTGCATGTTTACTTGTCATCAGCGTTGGTGTTTTCACTTTCCTCCACATCTAGCGCTTTGTCCTGGGAAGGATGTGGCATTTACAGTGATTTCATTAGTTTTGGGAAGCCGGAAAGCGATGTCCGAGGAAGCATAAATGATTTTTTCTAAAGAAAATCATGAATTACGTACACAAATGTATACACACATGCATGACCAACGAGATGTTGGTAGAAAGAAAATAGCTCCTGCTCTTTTTCCTTCATATGATGTATTTATGAGATACTACATATATATCATGTTCACTTAAACTTTAGTTTTAGGTTGAGCACGATGAATTTGAATCGTTGTATTTATGTCAGCACGTTTGCATATAAATTAAACCTTCTTCCCTTTAGCATCACTGCACCAAATCAGAAATGAGTGTGTATTTTTTATAAATAAAACCAAAGCTAAAATCATACAGACAGCTGGGTATAAGATATTCCTCACTATGCGCACAAGAAACATGAGACTTTTAGGTGCTATTCGTTTTGAATTAGAAATCTATCTTTACACCCGTCGCTTTTGAATTCGATTGTTAAATGAGAAAACGAGCTAGAACTTCTAACGAAATGGTCAACATGCGGGACATACCTCCGAGGAGTCTTTCGCTAGTGCTGGATCGGAACGGCCCCATCGAAGCCTCTGTGTTGGCGCACGTTTTTCACTTGCCTCATTGGCCTGCTGTGCTTGCTGACCAGTAGTAAGCTGATGTTCATTGTACATGGCCCAGGATGGATCGGTTCTGCCGAAGCGTAGTCTGAGCTGCGGTGCCCGTATCGTCTTTTGCTGCATAACGTCGTCCTGCTGGAACTGGGGGATGAAATGGAAATGGTTTTGTGTGTTATAAATGTTGATAGTGGCCGTTCCTATCCTATTATTCGATTGGTTGAATTTAAATCGCACCTGATTGACCAGATTGCCGAACAGGTTCGAACGGCCCCATCGCAGTCTTTGGGATGGCGCTCGCTTTTCAAAGTTTTCTTCGAGCAAAGCATTTTCGTTAAATGATGTCCAGAGCGGGTCGTTTCTACCGAACCTCAAGCGTAGCTGCGGTGCACGGATTGCTTTTTGGTCGATCAGCTCATCCTCCTAGGCGTTGGCGATGCAAATCGTTGTTAGTGAGTAATAAAGAAACCAATAACGATGATGGGCCCCGTTTGCTTACCTCTGGGCGTAACGGTACGCTCGGGTCACTTCGCCTTCCAAACCGTAGCCTCAGCGAAGGAGATCGAACCGCTTTTCTTTTAATTTGGTGATCGGCATATGATACCGGTGCTGCGTATTCCCTTTGCAAAAGATATTCGTACAAATCTTTGATGGCTCCTGTAATGAAACGGTTTGTGTAATGTGCATGTAACGTCAGAAAGCCAATTTGAATGGTAGTTCCTTATCATGCAAGATGAAATTATCATCCTGCGACGAAATGGTTCCTGCCATTGTTTGTCGAATCAACAAAACAATTCCCAACAATTGGAAATGCTATCTGTATCGCTAGCAAACGGCAATTTGGTCACAGTTCACCTGTACAGAGAAAAGTTTGCAAAGATGACAACAATATCGTTCAGATTATGCTCTTTTTGTTTCTCTTTCTCTCTCTCTCTCTCTACACTTGTTGAAAAGCGTGTGTATGACTTTGGAGCGGACGAAATCCATTTGGTGTTTATTTGCAAATCTAACCGTATTTCCCACCCAATAGCTTGACTATTTGACGCCAGCTTGAGGGTAGCATCGCTCAAGGGTGGACCGAAGTGCGCGGCAGAAGATGTAAATACTTAACTTGGGTGACACCGTAAAGTTTGGGGTTAAATTCGCGCAACATTTGTAATTCAAAGACGGTGCAAAAGTCAAACAAAAAGATCCTTTCTTCCGCCCTTGGCTCGGGATCCGGCCTGATTCCATTTCACTCGCGGCAACCTGAGACAACGTTCCCCGTCCGTACGCGGGGTATCATGGCAGTGAGTGGTGGATCGTTGCCACCTTGCCGCTTCATTCCGGCTCTCACGTGCTCCATCATTTCATGCGGTCACTGTTGGGTATGGGGTTGTGATGCCGTTCCATCCCTTGCGGCATCGTAAACGATGCAAGGAAGGAGTTAAAATCTGGAAGCAACAAACTCCAACCCTGGTGGTTGGTACCAAAGGTAGCAGGAAAGTAGCAGATGGTGAATGAGGTGGGAGGGGGGGGAGGGTGGACCTTAAAGACCTAATCTGCTTTTCGCCTTCTCGAGTTTGAAGTTGCCGTTAGCAAATGGTTTCGACACCGTTGTCCGTGCGAATGAGAAAGGGGTGTTTGACGTGTTCGCTTCGATGATTGGCAGTATTTTTTTTTACGGTTTATGACTCATAAATGGCGGGTACAAGGAAATGTTTCCCCTTGTTGTTGTCCGGTTACCAAAAAATGCTTTAATCTTGATGAAATAAAAATTGTCATTGTTTTCTTACCGTCTGACGGATGCAGTGACTCCGACATCAAGCTTCCTACCGCGAGGACTAACAGCAATGTGAACGTGGTCAGATTTATTCGATACATGGTCTGTGAATGAAGAGAGACAGAAAACAAAACAAAAATTATAAAAATAAAATGCCTTATTGTGTGCTTTCGAAGCGCTTTAATACAGGTTAGAAATTGCTCAATTTGCAAGCTGGGAAGCACTAAAAAAAATATGGAATCAAAAATATTAGGCATCAAATGCCCGGGAATGAGGATTAATGTCGATCTCCAAAGGTGAACCATTATATTGTCACCTTGCTGTAACGGTTGCCGTTTGTTTTAGACGAAACCCATTTCAACCTCCACTTAAGCTGTAAAGAAGGAGCAATAAGAAGGAGCAAAGCGTCTTTCGGAACAAATCGTCCAGGTATAAAGAATGGATAAAAAACTGCATTGCATTCGTGTTCCTTGTCATAAGACGTAGAATCGTTGCCCATTAAACGTTTAGGAGAGCTGAATTGTTTTGTCGATGTTTTTACGCAGGTTGCAACGATCTACTTGTAAAGATGGTGCAATATCCGGCACATCCTACACAGTAACGATGGGCTGAGGAGGGCTGCGGAACAATGCGGAACCGGCAAAGTTATGTACACCGGGTTGAGGATTTGTTTTCCTTCCCAGCTGTGATGCTAGTGCAATCATCATTTGTAGCATTTTTCGCGGACGGCACGTATCCGTCGTTAACAAAAGGCATTCGTCGCGCGAATGATAGAGCAGTAGATTACACGGTATTTTGTACTTTTTAGAATTGCTCCGCAAGCAAGTCGACACTGTTTGTGCCATTGTTTAGTGTTTGTGTTGCGGATGTTGCTGTGTATATGTGTATTTTTATTAGTAACATTTTGCGCCAATCTGGTCGATCAATTGTTTCTTTCGGGCTTCTTCGCGTTTTAGCGATCTAGCCGACACTATACATGCTGAACACGAACACGAATCGCTCTGATATGGCAAAATATACGCACACCCACACACAGTAATACACACTTGGCCAATTGAAAGCAGTGCAAGGACGGACCAGGGGGAAAAGGAAAACAGTTAAACATGCTTTTAGGTCGATCCGGGTGGATATAAAATCAACAGGTATCTTTCTTCTGTCATCGTTTTCCGGAGAGCTCCCGGGAAAGTTGGCCATCTCCTTTCGTACGGTGTACCTTGCCTACGATGTACCTGCTCTCGCCTATCACCTGAATGCAGCAGAGCGTCACATTCTTTGCCATCGGGCTGGCTGGATCAGGCGCGCATATGGACATCAGGCGCAACCTTAGTCCCCGATAACATCAGTATCAGGAATGTGGAAATGATGTAAAATCAATAAAATATTAATAACCCCTAGCGTGCATTAAATGCTATGCCAAACAACCTGAACTGTTTTGGCGACTGGTATAGAAGATGTTTGTTATCGTTTTTAATTTATGCCTGTTTAAACTGTTGCAGTTCAGTTTTAAAGTGATAATGTTTTTACTAGGCAGCACTTGAATTTCAAGTTGCTTTAGGATTGTCTCAATAAATTATTTGTAAATAATTTAATTTTAATTTAATAATTTATATTTGTTGTTGAGTAAATTGTAAAATTCAACTGAATTTCGAAATAAATTTTCGTAATAATATATTACAAACGGTGTAGCCATACAAGAGACCAGATAGACACATTTTCAATTTGTGTATTACATATTTTTCTTCTACTATTTGGCGAAACATACAGGGCTTTAATTCGCAATGGGCCTGTTGTTAGCAAATGTTACTGGAGGACTGCACCACAGGATCGGTACCAATATTGTGTACTTTTGGTAATTTAAAATAAATACTTAATGTACTTACTGCTTGTGCAAAAAAGCCTCCTTTTTTGTTTTTTAAAAAGATGTATACAAGTTTCATCATTTGATTATCTTGATGGTTAAGGAACTCGTTAAAGTGAAATAAAATCAATTCAAAAACAATATCGGCTACCACCACCGTGGATGCAATCGTGCAAGCAAATTGTTAAATTATCGTTCACACCGTCGATGATTCATTCGTTTGGACGCTAGCTAGATGTATATTGGCAATGTAGAGCTGTAGCAAGGCAAGGGAGCTGATGTTATTTCATAAACTTTGATCAAGCTCCCGCAGCGTCCGGGTTGAGCTAACGAAGATGAAAGAAAAAGTTATGTGTAAAATGTGTGTCTGTCTGCCCGTGCCGAAGAAGGCAAAGGTAGCATGACTACAGTGCATGCGGCGAAAATTGAATTGATCATAACTAGCTTTGCCCGCGCTCGCCCACCATGCATGACTCGCTTATATTTCAAACGCATTGTTGTGGATAAGTTGTTAAGCGCAAATTTTCATTTAAGCAAGCGAATCTGTCATGTGATATTGCTGAAGCACAATGTTCTCATGCGGGGAAAGAGTACATTGCACTGAACAAACCACATAGCCAAATACACTTGGTTGGTTCGGTGCAACATAGCGTTTGAGCTATCATTAGTCAGTTTTCCATTAGAAAGAAAAACTCCGCCTAGCACTGAGCTAAATGGTGCTACTCATCATGGTAATGAAGATACGCAGAGGAATGCACAATTATGAACAGGGTAGAAGGTTATTTATTGTATGCTCACGTTACATTACGGTAAATGCTGACTGTGTTTTTTACCGAAACTCTATCTAGGGGCGAACCACAGTTAGCATTTACTTAAAAAGCTAGTGATTTCTTAAAGGAAATTGGCCTGTGATTTTTTATTTATGCAAGAATTGCAAATTAAAGAATGAGTGTCAATAATATAGTTCGAAAAGTGCATTTGCATGCGTTTGTATTCTGCGAAGAATCCTAAATTAAAAACTGAATCTGCGATATCCAATAGAATTTGCTCGTAATAATTATAGTCTTTCTCCTAGTTACGAAAATAATACGATCCAGGGACATTTGTGTAGCTCGGATTTTCGTGTAAGTAGAATATTGAGTCCTATTTAGGCCAAAATATGGATGTTAAATAGTTATATTTAATTAAATCAAGTACTTTTATGCACAATATAACCTATTTTATACTATTCGTGTAGAAAATTTGGTTATTTCTGTATAATGAGCGATTTAAAACTTTGAGGAGAATTGTAATTTATCTTGAACTTGACAATCATTAGAAAAATTTGTATGGATTCGAACTATGAACAGTCAAACTAAAAAATTCATGTACCTCGACAAAAACATGTATGAAAAATTTTCAATCCAAAAGAAACTATGTGGTTTTATTCAGTCGAATTGTTTTTAATTATTTTTTCTTTACTGTGCGATGAACGTTCATGCTATGATTTGTAATTAAAAAATTATCAAAATTTAGCTTATAAAAGCATTTTATAGAAACTATCGACAATGTGCCGGATCAAACAATCCCGATAAATTGTAGTCGTCGAATTAATATAAAAAGATGGAATTTAAGATGATGGATAAAGATGAGTTAATTTGACTACAGATTATTTTTTGTTAGAAAATCTAATCAGTTTTTTACAACGTTAAGAAAGGGAAAAGTATATTTTGAATGTTTGTTAGCTTAACTCTGATTTTTCCCTTCGAATAATATATCGCCCATTTAGACATTCATATGAATAAATGTATTAGTGAGTCCATCCAATGAACTAGAATCTGGATATAAAGCCACAGATTACTAATAAAAAATAGAAAACGCACGTCATTTGCATTTCCTGAAAGATTAACGTTCGAGCTATCAATATTGTTTTTTTTTTCTTACATGAGGTAAAACTGTTATGATTTTATTATGTTACAGTGTGTTATCTATAAAATGCACGTGCTACGTGCAATAAAGCTCTTGAGAGTGAGGTAAAGTGTTATACAATGATGAGCAGCAATAAAAATGCTAACCGCATATCGTGAGATGTGAGTAAACTTAAACTACATCATTATAAATGTATAACTAAGGGTAGATAAGCATATGTTATATCCATTATCGATTTAACTGGTATTGTATAGATTAGATACATGTGAAGTAGAAAATAATGTATCATCATAAAAGAAGTAGAACATTCAAAAAGTTTGAATAAAATGTAGTACATGAATGCATGAGTAATGCTTATTTTTAAAACCAATTAAAGATTGTTATCTCTTTTACAGGATTTATTGTTGAGATACATCGTTTAAGGTCACACGATGCGTAGAGTATAATAACGATGAGGGCAATTTAATTGAATACACTTTTATGTTTATTCAATGTGCGTAATATAAATCATTGCGAATCGTACGACGAGTGTGTTGCATGGGTCTAATTTCAGTTAGATGCGTATACTGAGAAAAATACCCATCAATAAACAGGATGTAAGATCAATCAATCTTCTAAACAATTATTACGTGTGACAGGATACTAATCAGAGGATACGTGAAACAACAACACTCACATTATCTCTCGCATCTAGCACGTTGCGATATCAATAAGAGAGCATAGCAAAACTTCCACAAACCCAACCGCATCGCATGGAACTTTGTTTATGTATTCATAATTTGTAGCTTAGTATGTAAAATAATCTAGTTTTTTTGGCCAACTAATTCTGCATAACAATTATAAGCGTTATGTTTGTAAAGATTTTACAATAAACTACTGTTTTTAATAAATAATCATCAACAACCATCAGTTTCTGCGCAAAGTTATATAAATTTGAAAATGTTCATAACACATTACATTCGCACCTTCGCCGTATTTCATTCACTCAATACCCTCCATATAATCGACATGCAAATAGAACAAATCAATTGAAAACGAGAAGTAATCCTTTCCTTTCAGAGTTATTTTACTCTCCTCCAGTAAGAATAACAGCATTTGTGTAATCAGTGAAAAAGTCTATCGAAAAGCAAAGGAAGATTTGTTAATACGACACATACATAGACACATGCACACACACACACACATATGTACGGTATTATTCAATTCATGGCAAAAGTTCGGAGGAGAAAAGTTGTTCTTTTCTTGGCGCGACTCGGCACCCTCGGGTAAAGCATAAAATCCTAGTAAGCAATCATCCGAGTTAAGCGGATCGGTTTGAAAGAAAGTCTATCAACTTACAAAGTGATTATCACTTGGCGCTTGTACTAGATATCAATTTAAATGTAAAATTAGCGAGGTGTGGCTTCTCGATTAAATGGGTAAAAGGACGCATCTACAGATCAGATGCGATGTGTGCTCTGTGTTGGTATTCGGTGTTTGAAAGTTGAAGCGAAAGCTTGGCGTAACAATACGTATAAGTTGTTTTGCAAGGGAAAACTAATATAAAGTTGAAGTACTACGCGTAAAATGTAATGCAACTGTACGTGTGAAACTTGCGTTCAAATGTGCTGATATAACATACTTGATAGTCCTATGTGTAATCTTGTTCACTTGGGAGAAGTTGTTGCCGAAGCGTGCTTTATCATGTGGTGTGTGCGTTAGGAGGCTTACCGTAAGGTGATAAATATCCACTGAAAGTCGTTCAATAAGCACAGCGAGTATGTTGGCTGCTTAAAAATCATACCTGTGAATGTTGACTCAACTACATGTGTACGGTGGTTGCCTTGCTAATGCAAAGAATAATGTGGCCTATAAAAGTAGGCAAAAGCTAAAAGGTAGCATGTTGCAGTTCACCAATAAAATGGCTATGAAAGCATAGAAAGCTGCCACTGTGGTGGTTTCTCATTATGCAATTAGTCTAAAAACAAACGAACAATGCTATGCTTAATGGATGCAATGGTAGTCGCATATGTGTAGTAACCATGCCCATCGATGCAAAGCAGTGAGATAGTGGATGGTTCTAATTGGAAAGTAGAAATCATGATTTATAAAAAAAATGAAGTGTTTATTAACACGTCCGTTTTTGTTTAACTTATTATACAATTACAGAAATTTGTTTTGTAAAAATCATGAGTTTGTACCAATCTTCTAGGTGGTGTATTTTCTGTCTTGATAAACTTCTGTCTATTGTCTATTTATAATATAAATAAATTTATTGAGATGACCATAATTCTTGTAATTCTAATTCTACCAACATAGTCGAATATTCTCAACGTTAACATACCCCACAGTTCAGTAAAATACAAAGCTAAAATAGCATGTAAATACCATGACTAGCATGGAAACAGGAAATGCGATGTGTATCATACATCCGTATTTTATGCAGACTTTAATTTATCCGATTTGTATTAAATTGAATAAAAATTCTGCTTACGAATACACGGAAGCAGCTTTTATTAATTTTATTTAGTAACAAACATGGAAGGATAAAACATATAATGTAAGCTTGCTCTGTGACAAGTACACTGGCCTTACGTACTGGCTCTAAGCAACATTTTCGTACCGTGGTCGTTTTTAATGCGTACGTAACGGATACTATACAGTGGAATACCAAAAAGCGAAAAAAGAAAGAAAATTAATGGACTGCAAAATTCAATGAAACTAAACAAACAGCAAACCAAACTGGCCATATGTGGCTGGGTACTCGTCTCAATTTGTTTCACCACTTCGCACCTGTTTCCGTTCTGCGGGGAGAGGGGCTGCACAGCTTAAACTAAGGTCGTAGCAAAATGGAACCCAGTGTACGTAGCCATAGCACTTGTTGACTAGCGACCTGTAGCTAGCTAGAACGTAGCCGTGCGCCCATTCATTTAAGTCCCACAGCGAATACCGCGGTCCGTGGTGTAAAACGCGAAAAAATCGATTTTGGAACGAGTTGGCTCTAAAGTTATCATTTTCTATTCGTTTTACGATACAACCCCCGATGGTGCGTGAGGAAACAAACCTTACCTTGCTTTAGAAGGCTATCATTGACCTTCCAGTGGTTGTCGTGGTATAGTACAATGGCAAAAGGCTACCGTTTAAACGGAAACGGGACAGTAGACGGTCTCGCAGTAGGTTTGTAAAAATCAACAATTTCGGAAAAATAAGCTTACCGACTCCATAAATTATGAATCGTTGTTCAAACAAAACAAATGTTTGAATTTGGTATCATCGTGAGAGTAATCGCATCGCGTGTTGTTTCCCGTCGTCGGCGTCGGCGTTTTTACTGGTACAAGCTTTTAGAAGCGGCACCCAGGCTGGTGGTAGAGTTCGGTGGGAAGCAGAATGTTCGCCCTAGATGTTTCACTGGTAAAGGGACATCGGGCACTAACCGGGACACATTTGCAACGCACTACGACAAATACGCCTCGGGCAACCAAAAGTGAAGGTACAACGGCAAACAACCATGTTACTACACATGTTTAGCAAAAAGGATTATTTTTTCTCCTTTTGACACTGTAAAGGGTTTTAGTCACCCACGAGAATAATATTGGGGGTACTGTATTTTTGGTGAAAACAGGAGTCAGTTGCGATAAATTACACTTGCTATAACATACACTTAAACAATGGTTTAGTTAGTAAGCCATATGCGATAATGAAGAACGTTCAATAGTTCATCGTCCGTCGAAATGAATTATTGAATTGCATAATTTTCAAAAAAAAAAATTCTTTTGCATGTGAAGTAGGTTTTTGATGAAAACAGTTTTCCTACTCAAGTTTAAAACCCCATGATGGATAAATATGTTACAGTCAGCTAAGCCAAGAACAGTTTCAGTTAACGAGGAAAAATGAAATTATTGAACCCCTGTGTTGGGGTAAGAGGTGGGACTTATCATCATCATCATCATCAACCCACTATTTACCGAATTCGAATCGTCATTTTAAAACTAGATAATTATCTCAGAAATACATTACTACTACTACAATTGCATAATTTTAATTATGAATAAAATATTGTATGATCTAATAAAAGTATCACACGATGAAACTCTTTAAAAACTAACTACATCATTTATACTAGAGCAAACCACATTGAATCGCATACAACAAAACACATGAATACAGTAGCTATCTTTTAACTAAAAAGATTTTCAAAAAAAAAAAATATATATATATATATATATATATATATATATATATATATATATATATATATATATATATATATAAATGTTTATATATATATATATATATATATATATATATATATATATATATATATATATATATATATATATATATATATATATATATATATATATATATATATATATATATATATATATATATATATATATATATATATATATATATATATATATATATATATATATATATATATATATATATATATATATATATATGAAATCCGGCTATTGAAAATCATTAAGATATTTAAAATGAAATTTTTCTAATTGATATTATTGTGCCCAGAATTAAATGCTTCATTTCATTTGCTTAAAGACTAACATACATAAAAATGGATTACCAATTTTCTTCAAAAATGTTGGACGAAAGCGTTTGCATGCAGTGCTTTCTCTTTCTATACCCGCTTTCTATACATGAAGCGGGTGAAATAGCAAACTTGTAGAACTTTACATATGTAGAATTTGACCGACGGGTATTGCATGTTAGGTAAAATTGTAGCAGATTAATAATCCAAATACAGTGAGACATTCAGCTGTTCAGCGATATCTAATGTTCAGCACATGCTCTAAAGGCAAGAATGTGGTATGCTACTTTATGCAATGCATTTTGACGTTCCTCATCTCGTCGTGAGATGTTTAACTTTGCAGCAGATTTGCGCGCTTTTCGGTGTAAGGTTTGCACCACGCAAGAGGTAATGCAATTCACACCTTCCGCAGCTGGTTGCACAAGGTTACAGCTTATTTCGGATCTCCATTTGTGGGAGATGCGATGTGTTGCATCTCATCTTATCTCTCCATCAAACAGTCAGTCACTCTAGTCAGACACGGTAGCCTTTGCTACATCAACACTTGAGCGCCTGTCAACATTCCGGCGCTGTACCGTACGCCGAGTCCTCGGCACAGGACAATGAACATTCTTTTACTGCAATTGTGTCTCCCCATTGTTAAGAAATAGACCCTTTTTACAACAATAGTCGTGCTGCAAAACTGTGCCGGGGTACGGTGAGGTAGGTTTCATAATAAGCAGAAACCGTGCACTATAAGCGTATAATTTTATCTTTACGCTCGACCTGTAAGAGAACACCCTCTTCGTGTATTGCCAAGTGTGGCAACGTCTCATGTTTCTTCAAAGTTGGCTAAAGCTTGGTCGGGGGTTGCTTTGAAATGCGTCTTATATTATTAACTGCGCTTTGTAAAGTTAAGATGTCATGGAGATAGCGAGTTAGATTTGTGGAGAATCAACCATGAACTGCTCAATTACTAATTTTCTTATGTACTACGAACTATATCCGAAACCAGGAAAGAGAATCAATGTAACACACAGAAAAACTCGACTAGATGTGATTTGATGTTCCAAAGAATGGAAACTTTGTTTTATTTTTTTTGTGCTTGTAAAACACTGCATGCATTTAAATTTAGCCGGTAATTCCTCTTATTATGGGTAATAAATATTCAAATAATTGTGATAGCATCCTCAACGGATGGGCCATTGTGCCGTACTGGGTCGATCACGACCAGCACTCAAGGGACAAATGAATGATAGAAAAATTGTATGTTTTTTTTTGTTGTTGTTGTTGGTATTGCTTTGCAACATTACATTCCAACTCTACCGGCCAGAAAGTATCCGGCAACACTCAACAATTTCCCCCAGTTTACACGAATCATTCGACAGTTTTGCTTGCGCAGGTGTTGGTTTCTCTTTCCTTCCTTCCAGCCGCGCTATGCTGCTGGTAACGTTAAACACATTCCATGGTGCAAGATATAGTCACCTGCAGCAAAAGGAAATAGCGCTGCCGTCGTTAGCGAGTGAAAAGGGAAACAATTTAATTATTTAAATAATTTATTCAACAAACTCCTCCATCCGACCAGCCGAAGCTGGACAGGTGGATGTGTGTTTTTGTGCGGGATAGATGGAGAATACACCGTGAATGAAATATAACCATTCCTCATCGGTGCATTGGATTTTGAATTTTATGTACACTCTGGATGGGCAACAGTGTTGGGGTTGGGTTGGATTGTGCATGAAAGTTTATTTTTGTAAATAAAATAAATTCCCACGCTTCCAACCGTGGTAGTGCACTTTGTCCGGATGGAGTAGGTATCGCAGGCAAGCAGCATTCTGACAAGGCAAAAGTCCAAATGCGATTGCATTGATGTATCTTTGCCCAAGCCCCGAAGAAGCTAATTTGCGAGGACAGCATACAACAGCCTGACAATGTAAGAAGTTTTCGTTATGAAATAGGTACCACTTGCGAACTTATTTGTCCGTAATCCACTGAATCATGGTCGGTAGATATATCAATTTAAAGCGGTTAATGTTGCGAAGGATTGTGTAAAAGAATGTGGCTTACATAAAAAAACACTGCCACATCATGAACTCGTTATCCCGTTTTGGATACATAGAGGTAAGAATAAGATTAGTTATTTTTGCAAGTTGCTTTCTCCGTGGTCTGTTTTTTTTTTTTTTTTTTGCAAAACACAAGAAGAGTGATAGGCAGGTACTTTTTTTATTCTTCTCGTTGTTGTAATCGGATGGTGTATTGCAAAGGCAGCAAAAACACTGTACCCACACAACCTGCTGAAAAAAACGTTATGGTTTAATGGTTTACAAAATGGTGTATCATTGCACGTTTTCACAATTCATTATCACTTCATTATACGATAAGGGAATAGGAAACTGTTATTGTACAGCAAAAAGTGAGCACCGAGTGAGCAGACAGTGTGGAGCATGTGAATGTGATGAAAAATCATGGAACATAAATCATGAACAGTCAGTAACGTACCCGCGAGGCGGAAATAAAGTTCGGCTGACGCACATGAAACACACACACACACCAAAGGAGCGTGCATTTCGTACAGGGAAATAAAAACATCTCTCAATTTTTAGCAGGCGTGAAGCTTAAACGCAGGCAATTAAGGGAGAATTGAAAGGAAACCAAAACTGATGCAACATAACGTCTGATAAATGGCGTGAATAAGAGCGGTAGAAAGTTGTGGGTGTTGGATAGCAATGAATTAAGCGTGCTAATCGCTGCCATCCAACTCGTTAAATTGTAAACTGATACTTATCACGATTCCCGGCGCTGTTCAGTGCGTTCGATAAGCGATCCGATATGCACACTAGCATTAATGAGGCCAGTTAGCTTTTTTTTAGCCATTTACACTATTATTGAATGTAGTGGAATGGGAATTGCAATCTGTAGTCAATTTAGATCCAAACAGCACTATCCGTTCGCCACCTTTAGTTTTAAGGGTTGCTCGCCCTGCAAAGCCTGAACACACGGGTCAATCTAATATTCTCAGATAATTTAGCATCAAAGCCAAAAGGGCAATCGCCATCAGGTGTAACCTTTGAATGATATTATAATAATTAATGAAGCAACCGTACAGGCAGCTCAATACCGTCACACGAAATGTATAAAATATTTGTAAGGCTCATTTGCTATACATGTTGATCCATTGATTTATACACCGGTCACCAGACCCCACAAAACTTAACACATACATCGAACAGTCCCATTTGTTCGATGTGTTCGGAGAAAGTAGGTAGGATGAAAGGGCTACGAGCTCGACAATGACGTCCATTGAGGATTTCCTCGAGAGTAATGTTAATAAAACTTTAAACTTGTTTCATCATAACTTACTGCCGAACGGCCATAGTCAATGCCGAAAGATTTCGATTGTCAACAATTGACGCGATCGATGGTGGTGGAATAAATTATAACTGTAACACGTGGTGAATAGTTACCTGTAGCAAATGTAACGATTATTGAATTTGAATACAGAGGGCAGAAGGGTGTCGATAAATTTCAGTGTCATTAAATAATGACAGTGAATAAATGATTCCGGTAGGAAAAGACGAAAGTTCATGGTACAGTTAATTGTATGCTCATCGTTATTGTAGACGAGAATAAAAAGTTTGATCATATTATTTGTATCATCAAATCAGTGCTAGTTTGCTAACAGAAGCTCATAAAAATATAAAAAAGTGCATTTTTCTAGTAAATGTGTAGTCTTCTACACTTATCTTAATAGATAATAAAAACTGAAGTATGGTGAGTAGAGCTAGTGACTGTGAGTGTCTTTTATAATTGTACCAACAACGACTCATGACTAACGATAAGTTTATATTTTTCTTCTAAAGTTGAATAGATACCATTGAATTAAAAGATGGTGTTTTAGATTAAAACAACCAAGAACTCGTTAAAATATTGCTATTACAAATATCAAAAGTGCACATTTATGTGATTAAGTTCTAGCATTGTAATTTTTTTCAGAAGGAACGTATTGTACATTTGTGCACAGTGTACAATTATTTGGAATTAGCGTTGAAGCAAAATCAATAATAAATACTTTAAGACTAGGAATCTTTTTTTCATTTTATTGTTTAAAATTATTATTTCATGAAAATATTTTATGTTTTATTGTATTGTGTGCAATTTCTTAAGAATTTTGATTCAAGATTATAGATTATAGAGATTATAGATTATAGATAATTATTCAAGAATTCTGATAAATTAAATGATGGTCTGTTGAAGTTGTTTGTTATTTTATATGAAATTCTTCTTCAATTATTGATTAAACTATTCATGAAGGGCACGAGAGTACCTTCTAGTGAGATAGTTATACTATATTCATGCTCTGTAAAAATAAGTAAGGTTTATCAGCAAAAGAAAACATTTTGGAATGCTTGTGAAGTTAATCAGAACCTTTGAAGTATGCTTTCATTACGATGAGTAATGGTAAACGATCATTTTTAAGTAGGGATTTAGTTTGAGTTTCTCGTTCCCTGGCGGTTAACCAGCCATACACTAATTTATAGTCTAAAAGCCAAAATTAATTGGTTCATTGAAACACCTTAAGTCTACTTTTTGGTTAGTTAGCAGTGAAGCGATGAATGCTTCCGATACTTCATCAACAAAAGTACGGTGCGTCTCATTGTTTAGGTGATGTGTATCACCGTATGTTAAGTGAAAACTAGCATTGTCCCAAATCCGGCATACCCACTTCAGTTCAAAAACCCTTAGCAGCGGCACAGCGGCACGTTTCCAGTCGCGAGTATAATGAATTCCTGTCAGATTTGATTTAAAGCAATTATCGTTCATGTCAACGGATTGATGGGACATGTTTTATCTCGCCCCAGTTTTTCCCTATTTGTGCGGGCCTATAGGTGAGTGCGTTTCTGTGTCACCATAGAGAAGCCCGAAACGCTTTTTGGGGTAAAATAAAATACATCATGGTATTTATTTAAAAAAACACATACACACACATACACTCTTCTGAACGCTTACAGTTCACATCAATACAACAGGATAATGTGAATGTTTCGTGTTCTATCTTCAACTAGCATCGGGAGTGTGGGATGCCATCAAAAAATCATTATTTTTTATGAAGTTCAGCAAAAATGTGTGTCAACCAAGCAATCTAGCACCTGTTACACCAATTAAACTCAACACCTCAGTTGTTCAATACACTTCTGCGTATCCGTGGATGGAGAGGCTTTGAAGGCAGTTATTCCTTTCGTTTTTGTTACACAGTTTGTTATAACGTTTGTGATTCACCGTGGTGGATGAAAATTGATAAAAGGTATTTCTTTAGAAACTGAAAACTTTTTTGAATCGAATTTGATGATTGTGATACATTTATTTTCAGATGGAAAGTCAGATTTTCAAATGAACGATATATGCTTCTTCTTTGACGCAATGATCGTCTCGGTCATACTGCTTTATACAAGTTTTCTTATATTTAAATGTAATGTACCACGTAATCTGAAAGACAGTCCTAAAGTTTGGATGGGAATCCATCCCAGGCGGGCCTATAGCAGCCGACAATTATATTGAATAGACCACCAGGGCCCATCTCCAATAATGTACTAAAAATATTGAATTTTTGAAAGATTGGATTGTATGAACCAGAAGTAAATAAGTTTTTTTATTGAATATAGATATAAAAGCCAAATCGTTTTCATTGAACATTTAGGTTAGAAATAACGAAATAAAAAGGATTTTTTAAAGTACAACGAGCAACAAAAATCCTCTCACTTATACTACGCGATATTGAATAGTTACAACTTTAAGAAACAAATACCATCGAAGATGTGTATAGAACATTTTAAAAAAAGCGTTCAATGGATGAATTGATGTTAACGTAATTTAACAGTTCCAGCCACGTGTACGCATTATGCTGGAACCGAATAGTGTGAGGAATGAAAATATCGACAGTTGATTTTGAAAACATTCCTTGCAGACGTTTCATGTAATAACAGCTACACGAGTAAAAACTGTACTGCTTCTCTGCAGCTGCTTTAATTTGCTTTTCTATTTTATTACGAGAACTATTGCCACCATTGTGTATGGTGCTGTTCTGATGATTTAGCACCGTAGCTTGTACGGTTGTGATGAAGTTCTTTTTCATCGAAAGACGTGGTGTAAATTTGTAATAAAATTGATTACGTGATATTTGAAAACTTGATAAGTTAAGTACAATGATTTTGAAGCCTTATTTGCACTTATCAACGGTTTTGTGAATTCCACCTAATATTTTAAATATAGATTCAACCACAATAGTATGACATTATTGTTGGATGAAAAACTGCGAAAAAAATTGTACACAAATGAATACTACTTTATAGTACACAGTTTATATCACACTTCATAATATAATATTTGCAGATGTAAAATTTGATGCATCAAATTAGCTCACCAGTACACACCGTTGCTTGACAATCGCTCTAAATATTAGTAACTTTTCTATATCAACAAAAATGCGAGATAAACAATGTTTTGCACAGGTTGAGTCACTACCACATGCCGCACTTCATATGCAACCAAACGTATTGAAGAACACCGAGTTGAAGATCAAGAGCAGCAACTGTTGTTAACACTTTCATGCACCACAGGTATTTCCCGCACAACAGGTCACCAGAATCAACAGTTGATCCGTGTTGTTCCGCCGCACTTCGGGAACTTTATGTCCTTACAAGCAGTGGTACACACGTATTTATAAACCGAACGCATCCGCAGATCCTTGCTACAGGACGCATTCCTTGATACAGTTCTACACATTTGCTTACTGTACCGTCAGGATGTACCGTTCAAATGATGCGAATGGTGTGCTTTCCATCGCTGATACTGTTTACCGTGCTACATGATGACTCTAAGTGTGACATCCACAATGTGGTTGATAATAAAAAACTATGACGTCACTCGAACCACGTTTCAGTAACAGTAGGAAAACAATTGAATCTTTTCGAATAAAGAGTGGAGTGAATAATATAGCAAAACTTGTCGGTGCAATGAATTGTTAATCATTTCAAACAATAATGTATGCATAAATCATTGATATAGATTTTTTATCAACTTGAACTATACTGTACGCCCAAACCGTTTATCCTATATAAAAAACATGTACTGGTTTGCTAAATAAAAACATTATAAAAAGACTTGAAAATGTAGCAAAACAAGATATTCTATAAATTTGTTATAAAAATTTAGGAAATCGTCCATAACAAAGGTACCACCCTGTTTTTGTCTAGAATTGTACAAAATCTACTGTTATAAATTCAGAGTGATTAAAAACCACGTGGGTTTGCACGTTGGATGTAGCATTAATGATGTATTATTCACTTGTTGCTGTGGAAGATGTATCACGCAACATTCTAACGTTTCATCGTCTACGCCAGATATGTCAAACCTACGTGCAAGACAAAAAACACGCTCACGTTAAATTTAAGTTCTCTTCCATTCCCCACTCTAGTATTCATATATTATATTATATTTTCGATATATATTTTCGTAAAGCGATATATAAATACAGTATTACTTTTTATCATTTATAAGATGTATTAGAATTTTATTTAATTTCTTTCATCACATCAGTTGGACAAGCCTGTTATGTACAGTATTATGTAGTTGCAACAATTGATTCTAGCTTTTACATTTGATGTTTGTTACAGTTTTGAATGAGAATGAGGCTTTGGTGTGAAAGTATGTTTTTTTACTCTTTTTAAACTAAAAATTATGATGCTAAATACCCTTGCATATTGCTAGCTTGCACTAGTATTTCCGTATTTTTCTATTGAAATCTAATGATACAGAGTAACCTAGCTAGTGTACTGTGTGAGCAATATGCAAGGGTCAACATTTCGTTTATCATGCAAAACTCATTAAAATGATATCCAATACTTCGTATGATGCAAGCAGCTAATAGATTCATTGTGGAAATGATTGGTAGGACTTGGTAAACCAAACAAACAGCCGATAATTTCCATTACCGTGGAAACGTATTGTAGAGTAAGAATATTGATTTGATTGTTTAGGTTTAGGTCTATGGTGTTTGATTCGTTTAATGCTAAGAAAAAATTGTAAATTGAAAATTTACACAATTTTTTACAGTTCTTAAAGGATGAATGAAAGCTTTTCGCAGATTATATCTGTTATATTTTATGTCTGTAGATATGTCTGTTGATTTTGGGCATATCATATGCCACATGATGAATGCTTATAATCTGTAGCATTTTCTCTCGTACAAGAGACACGAGTATTTGACACTTAACTTTTATCATGTTGATCAAAATGAAAGTTTATTTTTAATTAATTATCGATAATTGTTATACCCATATTTATAAAAATTCCTTATCGTTCTTTTACTTCAAAGTATATCTTGTAAGCATAATATTAATACAATCTTGAAATATGTTTTAGTTTACATACACTTTAGTCTTTTTTAGACTCCTCAATTACTGTAAAGTTGTATTGGCGTTCAATTGTTTGTAGAACAATTTCTACATACAACGGTATGCTTTATAAAATATTTACTGTAATTGAATCCATTCAATAAAACCAATAAAGCTTTTACGACTGGTTCATACTTCAGTGGTTCAAATTTGTTACTAAGGAAGTGGTTAGATTTAACAAAAGATGTTCTTTTACCTCTTTTTAGGCTAGACAAAATCTGATCATTTACCTCTACAAAATTATTTATTTGTTTGTAATAGTACATATCCTTCTTCCTGTTTGTATTGGCTAACTCAGTGTTGAGGAGCTTATGCCAACATGACCAAATATATTGAAGCTGTAGCTATTGCGTTGTTCAAGTACGCCTACGACTGTTCGCAGAGGACACCGACACTGAAGGGAAACCCTATTCGATTGTAGCTTGTAGACAAGATGGACGCCTTCCATTACCATACTAACTTTAGTTTATGAATAGATTAACATCATTTTGAACTATGGAACTTTAATCATTTGCTCTTCTACAGTGGTCGGTACGGTTTTTAAGCCGCATGGCGCTATTTGCTGCCTAAATATTGGTTCTTTTTCCTTGATATATTTCACTGCATTTACTCATATGTATGCTTGGTTTATCAAATTAGCTCTGCACGTGGAACTCGACGAGCATTTTTAGATAATATTATTCTTTCAGTCATAAAGCCGACCAATGATTTACCAGATAAGAAACAGTTTCGAAATGCTGAGTGCTTCAGCTAATCAAAGGAAATCTTCTGAAGGAATCAATTACTAAATATTGCGATTCACCCCTATTTATCAAATTTTTCCTCAAAACATATTGCACCATATTACTGTATGGATTAGTACAGATAAGAAAGGGATAGGTAACGAGACATAGGATGTTCGAGTAAGAACGTTTGAGAAAACGGAAATAAACATCAATCGTGTTGGATTAATCAACGGAAGAACATAACATCATATGCTCCTTATTGTCTTAAATTCAAAAAGGTGCTTTAAAGGAAGGCAGGTTGCGGTCCATTGCGGTCAAGACAATTACGTGTACAATATAATCCATATTTCCACATTGCGTCTCCATAAGCCGATCTCGTGGTACAGCCGTCAACTCGTACGACTTAACATCATGACCGTCATGGGTTCAAGCCCCAAATGGACCGTGCCACCATACGGGTAGGACTGACTATCCTGGTATGGATAGTAATCCATAAGTCCACTGAAAGCCAAGCCCACAAGTGATTCAAGCAGTCCCTTAACCGACAACGATTGTTGAGCCAAGGAAGAAGAAGTCTACATATGTCGTTGCTGGTGTCGGTGTCTTTATGACTATTATTTTACTTTCCAATCAAAATGTGGCGCTGGTATGGAATGCAGGTTTATTCGTCTTCGTTACAGTAGAAATTGACCTTATTTCAGATATCACGCTTAGCAACGCTTGAAGGCTGTATGGCTTTGAAATAAGCAATTAAAAATATAATATTTGTCCGTTGGCAGTGTTTCAAAACTATGCAGTCGACTAGCAAGAGTGCTCGGGATCGTAATAAACTTTCGATGCACCGATTACTTCTGGTAAGAATGACTATACGATTAATTTTTAATAACTCCACTCAAAACCGCGGGACACTTTACATTGTCAATGAATGACATTATTGTGGTACTATGCTTGAATTAGATAACAATATTTGATACTGCGGATTTTGAGTAATGCTACAACTAAATTAAAAAAAAACATTCCTATCGTTCTCAAATTGCACTTAACAAGGTGCCGCATAAAAGCACTTTCTTATGATGAAGGTTTAATTTTAATATTTGAACATGAATCATTATTATAATCAATTGAAAGTAAGTTTGATTTTAACCGTTTGACAGTCTAACGAATTTTAGAAAATGCACAAACCCTTAATTAAATAATGGCAAATAGTTAATAATAAAAAATAATGGTGGCCCATTCAGTAAACCGTTGCTTCATACATAAGATGATGTGCAAAATGTGCCATTATCATTGTTTTATCTCACTACACCTCTCCCCACACGACGATTGAATTGAAACGAGGAAAAAAAATACAACCCGAGTCTTACTCAGGCAAATCGCTGAATGAAATAAAAAATATTTTACAGAATTTTCTTTAACGGTTTTTGAAGAATAATTTGAAAGCGCTGAAACGCTGAATGTCAATTTCAATGTAAAATCCAGTTCCCACAAGAAACAAAAGAGTCACCAGAGGGCGCTGCAAGAAACAGATGTCATGAGAAATTGGCGCGCACCAAATGCTTGTGTCTTGTGTTTGTGGGTTCGCTAGAGTGAAGGCAGCTTGTTGTTTGTTATACCATTTGTGTTTTAATCCAATTCCTGTGTCTCTATTCGCACGCTCGAATTTAACATGGATGTTGCTGATGCACATGTAGGACAGCTTCGTGTCCGCGATGAAGTGGGAGTTCGGTGCCAAAAATTGTTCCTGGATTTCCTCGAAGAGTGAGTACGGCGCCTCCTGCCTGTGTACATGTTGTTTATGCATAATCTCAATTATACCGCAGGTTTAAGGAGGATGGTGAAATCAAGTACCTGAAAACGGTGGAGAATCTTGTCAATCCGGACAGATCGACACTGGAGGTCAGTTTTGAGGATGTGGAAAATTACAACCAAACATTGGCCACCGCCATCATCGAGGAGTACTATCGAATTTTTCCGTATTTGTGTCAATCGGTGTCGAACTTCGTTCGCGACAGAACCAGCTTGAAAAAATCCAAAGAATGTTACGTATCGTTTGTGGACGTACCGACGCGCCACAAGGTTCGCGAATTAAGTACGTCGAAGATAGGAACGCTGATCCGCATTTCGGGACAGGTGGTACGCACGCATCCAGTGCATCCTGAGCTGGTGTTGGGAACGTTCGTCTGCCTTGATTGTCAGACGGAAATCCGAGACGTCGAGCAACAGTTTAAGTTTACAAATCCGACCATCTGCCGGAATCCAGTTTGCGCTAATCGCCGACGCTTCATGTTGGAGGTGGATAAATCGTTGTTTATTGACTTCCAAAAGGTGCGCATTCAAGAGACGCAAGCGGAACTTCCGCGCGGATGCATCCCTCGTTCGGTTGAGGTGATTTTGCGTGCGGAAATGGTAGAAACAGTACAGGCGGGAGATCGATATGATTTCACTGGTACGCTGATTGTGATTCCGGATGTTGGAGCTCTGCAGTTGCCGGGTGCAAAGGCAGAAATAGGATCCCGCCACAAGCAGGGCGACAATGCTGCCGAAGGAGTGCGTGGACTGAAAGCACTGGGTATGCGAGATCTCAACTACAAGATGGCTTTTCTAGCCTGTTCAGTGCAGGTGACATCGTCTCGATTCGGTGGCACCGATATGCCAATGAGTGAAGTAACATCGCAAATCATGAAGGACCAAATGACGCCAGCTGAATGGAACAAAGTGTACGAAATGTCGCGCGATCCTCGACTGTACCAGAACTTGATCAACAGTCTTTTCCCATCGATTTACGGCAACGACGAGGTAAAGCGTGGGATTTTGTTGATGTTATTCGGTGGAGTAGCTAAAACTACGCAAGAAAGTGAGTTCAGGAAACAAAGCGTCACCATTTACCTAACCTCTTTCTAATCCTTCTCGTTCGTTGGTTTATTATCTCTTTCCAGAAACTACTCTTCGTGGCGACATCAACGTTTGCATTGTGGGCGATCCTAGTACGGCCAAGTCCCAATTTTTGAAACAAGTTTCGGACTTTTCTCCTCGTGCAGTGTACACATCGGGAAAAGCTTCGTCTGCTGCCGGTCTGACGGCGGCCGTAGTAAGAGATGAGGAAAGCTTCGACTTTGTAATCGAAGCTGGAGCGCTTATGCTGGCCGACAATGGCATTTGTTGTATTGACGAGTTTGACAAGATGGATCCACATGATCAAGTCGCGATTCACGAAGCAATGGAGCAGCAGACAATCTCTATTGCTAAAGCAGGCGTCAGGGCTACATTGAATGCGCGTACATCCATCTTAGCCGCTGCCAACCCGATTGGTGGCAGGTACGACCGGTCGAAATCGCTGCAGCAAAACATTCAACTGACTGCTCCGATTATGTCGCGTTTTGATCTGTTCTTCATTTTGGTAGACGAATGCAATGAGGTGGTAGATTATGCGATCGCAAGAAAGATTGTGGATCTGCATTCGCATATAGAACACTCGTTGGATCAGGTGTACTCGCGTGAGGACGTTCTGCGTTACATCATGTTTGCCCGTCAATTTAAACCAGTTATTCAGCCAGAGGCAATGGCACTGTTGGTCGAGAATTATGGCCATTTGCGGCAGCGAGATACCGGCACGACTGGCAAAAGCACTTGGCGAATCACTGTTCGTCAGCTTGAAAGTATGATTCGACTCAGCGAAGCAATGGCCAAAATGGAATGCAGTGAAGAGGTAACTGAACGGCACGTAAAGGAAGCGTATCGGCTATTGAACAAATCGATCATTCGAGTTGAGCAACCAGACATTCATCTGGATGAAGAGGAAGGCGAGGAAAATGAGAACGTAATGGACATCGGTGAGGAAACGCCAGAAGATACTCCCAGAACGAACGAAACCGAAGAAAACGATCAGGATACGCCGGCAGTAGCCAAGAAGAAGCTGACCCTTTCCTTTGAAGAATATAAAAATCTCTCCAACATGCTGGTCATTCACATGCGCAACGAAGAAAGCCGCATGGAGTCGGAAGAGCTTGACCGGGAAGGAATTAGTAAGACCGAATTGATCAACTGGTACCTTAGTCAGGTTGAGGATCAATTGGAATCGGTTGAAGAGTTGATGGAGAGAAAGGTTTTGATTGAGAAGGTGATCGATCGACTAATTTATCACGTAAGTAAATGCGTAGAGTTATGATAGATAGCATGCCAATGTATGATGCTTACATTGCTCGTATGCTTTGTTTTTCTTACCTTTTTTTGCAGGATCAAGTAATCATACCTCTAAAGCAGGCGAAACTGGGCGAAGCGGACCAAGACGATGCTGGGGATCAAGATGTATTGTTAGTGGTTCACCCTAATTACATTGTTGAGAGTTAATTAACTAAGCGATCGTTTTTCAGAACATAATTGCGTTCACATTTTCAGCTTAGATTAAGTGGTTTTGTATTCCATTTGTGCGTATCTCTTTTTAATAAATTGAACATTAAACTTATTGATAATTTATAATTAACGAATGTTGCATTAGGTTTTGAATCTAACACATTAGGAGGGAGGGGGGGGGGGGGGGGTTGCTCAGGATCCCTCTGCTGGGCCCCTATAGTTTATGAGTCTCTTCATCCATGGGGCCCCTATCTAGCACAGAAGCTCTTGCTGAGACTACTGCAAGAGTTCACACTGTTCTATATGCTGGAATTACCATACACGGGGCCCCTACATTGACGGGGCCTCCCGCGGCCGCTGAGTCCGCGTACCGTTAAATCTGCCACTGATCTGGAGTTTGGAATACTATTCTCGTCATCACGAGTTGACGCGTTTTTGTGTAAAAGTTATCTTATTCTGGCAATACACTCTTCTTTTACTTGGCTTAACGTCAGATACCACGTACCACGCAGCCGGATAGTCAGTCCTTGCTACGGGAGGACGATCCATTCTAGACTTAAACCCCACGACGGACATCTCGTTAAGTCGTGCGAGCTAACGACTGCACCACAGGACCATCCCTTTATGGCGAAATATTCATTTAGCATGAGTAACGGACCATGCTAATGAAATGAAAACCATGAAATATGACCTTGGCCACGTTCCATATGCAATCACTGATTTGAATACGTACATCATAACAGCGGACCGTTATCGGAGGACCCCCATTGTTGGAAAGTTGATTGCCCTCGAAAAGAATAATAATACAAGTAGTTCAACATTAAAATTGGATGTTTTTCTCAAATGTGTCAAATAATAGTTAAAAATCTTTCATTTCTTTAAGGTACATGAAAAGGTAGTTGAGTAATTTAATGAGACTGAACACTCTTCATTTAGAAGTTAATCGAAACGATTGCTCTTACAATCATTTGTGATCAATGTTGTAACAGCGTAACTAGCGGTTGTGTGTATAAAAGAGAAAGATGGTCTTATTTGTATTTATATTTAGCTTAATTTTCATCGTCTTCTATCTTAGGCGCTAAATAGTAGCGGATGTGGCCCAGGTCTGGGATACGGTATTCAACAACCAACGGTACGTCAGCCGACATAGACAGCTGCACTTGGTTACACAGTGGCGTTGCTTTTGTAAAGGAGTTCAGGTACCGGCAGGCAAAGGTGAGTGTCACAGGCTCCTGCATTTCGATAATGACCGATTCGTCCTCTTTATCCACGGTCGAGGTTTGCGCCAGCTTTATGTTAGCCGATCCCGCATCACCGGATGCCGAGAATTTCACACCTACACGAAAGAGAAAACTCATTACTGTAGCATAGAGGTAGAATCGCACAAGCATAAAACGCATTACCTTCTTTGGTGCAGGAGATGACAACGGACTCGCCGAACTGCGACAGATCACGACAGATGCGTGCAAACTCCATCGCTGGCATGCGAACAACGCACGCATAATCCGTTTCTGGAATGCCCAAGTGTTCCTGGTCCAGATTCATTAGCTTCATTTCGTAATCGGACACCTTTTCTTGGTTCTGTGATTCGAACATAAAAGTTACAGTGTCGGCATTGTCCTGAGCTTTCATCGTCAATGTATCATCGTTGTTGGCACACTTCATAATCTTGGCCATGTTGGCCAAGTTCATTCCCATAGACAAGTTCCGGTCACACCGGTACTTGTCGAATCCGTCGGACCGTAGTGAGAGCGATACAAGGGAAACGTGGGAGTTGTCCATAGCTTGCAATTGAATGCCAGAATCGCTACAATCGAATGTGGCTTCGTTCAGAAGATCCTTGATGGCATCCAGGACCTTCTTTAGAACGTGGCTAGCATTCAGTCGCGCTTCGAACATGTTGATGCTAGAATGAAATTAAAAATACACACGCGTTACAACATGTATTTACAGGTAAAACTAGTATAGCAACAGGAACTGATCTACAAATACTTGCCTTTACAACACAATAAAATGACACAAAAAGCTCTCAAGCAAAGAGATGCAAGCGTACGTACACGGACGAGGTAGGAAGATGAATGAGAAAATATTCCTGTAATTTGGCGGTACACCTTGGATGCTTGCAAAAAGGCGCGAAATAACAACACAAAGCTGTCATTCAATTTGGCATTGTTGACAGCAAAGGAAAGCATAGTGGTCGATGACTGTTTTTGTTGAGGATAAATTTATTTTTGAAATGACCTTATTTAGCGCGTGGCCACGGAGCTGAAAAATGTTGAAAAATTTTTCAACTTTGTCAAAATTGCTTGTCAACTGCAAAAAGAGCCGCACCAAAAACATACACAAGAGCGAAAAAAAGCTCCAACATCTGAATATCATCGATATTTTGTTTAAGAAGTACTAAATAGGTACATAAATCAATTAGAATCATGCATTTTAGCATTATTATCATAACAATGGGTCACAACTGCGCCAAATAGCTGTTTGTTTACGCTTTTTCACGAACGTCAAATTTTGTCAACTTTTGTCAACTTTTTTTCCTGGCTGCTCCAGGTTACAAAATTTTGACAAAAGCTCGAAAAAGTGACAAAAGCTCACGTTTTGAAAAATTTGTCAGCATTTTGTCACTCCCATGGCCTTTCGCTTATTTAATTCTACTGTTATACGGACATCACACGAGGCGTAAACTCAAAAAGTTTACGCTTGATTTGTATGGGAGAGCGTAAACTTCCTGTCAAAAGATTTCAGGGTTGTATGCAAAGTGGGTATAGGGACTAGGTGGGCTTATAGGTTTGGCGGGAAGGCCATATTGGACGAACGAATGACAGGAGGGGATTCGATTGTGATACGTAGTTTTTCACCCACACTACGACACATCAACCAAAACAGCCATTGGAATTCTCACGCATACATCAACAAATGATCGAATCCCCTCCTGTCATTTCGTTTTCATTTTTCTACAGCACGGCTGTCAAATTGTTCGGGATAAGCCCACCTGTATAATAAACCCACTTTGGTTGTATGGCTGAAATCCAGTTTACGCCAAAGTTTACGCTTCGTGTGACGTCCGTATTAACCTTCGTGTCAATAGGCGCAAGGCCACGGAGGTGACAAAATGTTTAAAAAAAATCAACTTCAAAAACTGCCAAAACTGCTTGTCAACTGCAAAAAGAGCTTTTCTCGTGGCCACATCAAACATCTACATCGATCGATATATTTTTTATAAAGCACTAAATAGGTAACGGTAATTTAACGGCTCCGCGGAACGATTGTTTGATGGTGATTCTTTCCCTACCCGTAAATTTCCGTTGAATGCCTTCTAATCGCCTTGTAATCGCCGTCAAATTGAATGCGATTAACAGTGCATTTAGCAGTAAATAACCCAAGTGCCTCAAATCCACTAAACTACCACTAAACGTCTTCTAAACGACTCAAGCACTCTACCTAAACGGAATATAGAAAGACTTCGTTTAGCAGACGGCAAACGACTCATGCATTCTAAAAATAGCAAAAAAAAGCTGGTGGCGTTATCTGTTTGTGGGATACCCAACCAGTTGAGCTTCCTCGCTTGGAGGAGAGCTTTCATTTCCTCTGTACTGTTGTATGGTTTCGCATTGAAGTTATGCATCGCTAGAACTAGAACGGCGATACGATTGTTTAAATACTAAACTCCAATGGAAACCACCAGCACTGAAGCAAGTGAGATTTGAGTAATGGTCGTTGGTGTTGATACCCACGTATCTGACCACACGAGCATTCAAATAGATTTTTGCTCGGAAAGTTAGAAGGCTATATAGGTCATAATAAGATGAAACTTGTCGAAAAACATTGCAAGAAAAGGATTGCAATATAATAATCAGTTTTAATGCGCCATCTATTGATCAAACCAATGAAGCTGTGGAGCTTTCATTTTTTTCTATGGATATTCAATTTTCCAGTCGTTTAAGCTTAATCTGTGGCGCTTGGGAAATGTTTTCGAAATATTTCCTTGAAAATATTCCTTTTTTAATTTGAATTTACAATTGCCAAAACAAAACCTTACAAGCGTATTTAACACTGTACTGTTGTAGTGATTCCCTGATATGAGCGTGAGATTCGATAGCACAATTTACGTGTTATGTTCTCTTGCGTGAAGCCCTGAGCTATTACACATTATTGAAAATGGTTTGCATTATTTAGTTCTTAAATACAAACCCGTTGAAATGTGTTAATATTTCTAACTAATTTCAATAGCTTTCATGAAAGGTGAAATGAAATACATATTTATTCCATCCTGATAACCCAAAAAGCCAAAATTGCTTAAGCAGTCAATTTTAGCATGCTAAAGATCGCTGTTTGAATTCGCCTTTTGCAGTTGATAAATAGCATAGTTCCAGTTCCCAATGAGACATTTTGGACCTAGCTTGAACAAAAACTCGGCAATCTTGCCTTATCTTCTATACCGCATCTGCTTGCACTCATTCCCTAGCGTTGAAATATGCTCTCCCAATTTCATGTTCTCGCGAATAGCCTACTGCTGTAAGAATGTATGAGTGAATGTGCAGCGTTATTCTCTATGCTTCCTCTTCTCCCCATCGTTCGTACTCCCTTCTTCTATCGATTCGATGCACGATTCCTGATTCGACCGCGCAATAACATTTGTAAGGTTCCGTCGCAATGATGTACTGTACGAAAATATACACATTGATTTTGCTCCTATTTTCGGCAGTTTGTTCCTATTTTCGGCAGGCTGTGTTCCTATTTTCGGCAGCGCAAATACGGGTCAGAAAATGTTTGTATCAATGTGAATATGTACAAAAAAATGTTTAAAGCAATTTAGCTTTCTTCCCAAATAGCCAGCTCGTACTTTATAGCTGATTTAGGGCTGTTTAACGAAAAATCGTTCCTATGTCGTACTTTGTGGCTGATTAAGAGATAGACGGTACTTTACGGAACTATCGAGCTTTTTAACAGGCACATGGTACTCTTTGGAACTTTGCGGCTGATTAGCACTATGCGTAGGGTTCATGATGGAACTTGAAGGCTTGTTAAGAAAGGGTACTGAACTTGGTGGAACTTTATAGCTTTTTAATGCATGACATCGGTACAAGGTGGCTCTTGTCAAAGTGTCAAAGACGGACGCCGGCAATAATCTCATTGCTGCTGCACAACTTAGATTCGTTAATTGAAGAATGAATATTGAGTGAAGTGATTGTGAATTATCATTAAATTGTGTAAAATTTTGTGTAATCATCAATACAAAGGATTTAAAAATATACATATGTGTTTAAACGAAACAAATCTTGTTGTTTATTTCATCGATGACGCTTGCTTGAAAATAAAACACAAAGAAAAATAATCCCTGGCATCGTGGCATAAGGAAGCTGCTTAGGCGCTGTTTGAAAGACCCACATAGAACTTTGATGCTGTTTATCTACTGCAAAAGGCGAATTAGAGCAGCGATCTTTAGCGTGCCAAAATGAGCTGCTTAAGCAATTCTGGCTATTTGGGTTACTTTCCTACCCAAATAGCCAGAATTGCTTAAGCAGCTCATTTTGGCACGCTAAAGATCGCTGCTCTAATTCGCCTTTTGCAGTAGATAAACAGCATCAAAGTTCTATGTGGGTCTTTCAAACAGCGCCTAAGCAGCTTCCTTATGCCACGATGCCAGGGATTATTTTTCTTTGTGTTTTATTTTCAAGCAAGCGTCATCGATGAAATAAACAACAAGATTTGTTTCGTTTAAACACATATATATATATTTTTTAATCCTTTGTATTGATGAATTACACAAAATTTTACACAATTTACTGATAATTCACAATCACTTCACTCAATATTCATTCTTCAATTAACGAATCTAACTTGTGCAGCAGCAATGAGATTATTGCCGGGGTCCGTCTTTGACACTTTGACAAGAGCCACCTTGTACCGATGTCATGCATTAAAACGCTATAAAGTTCCACCAAGTTCAGTACCCTTTCTTAACAAGCCTTCAAGTTCCATCATGAACCCTACACATAGTGCTAATCAGCCGCAAAGTTCCAAAGAGTACCATGTGTCTGTTAAAAAGCTCCATAGTTCCGCAAAGTACCGTCTATCTCTTAATCAGCCACAAAGTACGACATCGGAACGATTTTTCGTTAAACAGCCCTAATTCAGCTATAAAGTACGAGCTGGCTATTTGGGTAAGATTGGTGTTAAAAAGCAGGGTAACTGTACCAGTTTTCGGCAGGCTAGTGCAGCAGTTTCACAAAAATTTCTCACACATCAATATTTTTCATTATTTTTCTTGAAAGTGTTGTTATTCTGGTTGATAAACTATCATAGTATGTTACAATATTTTTTATTTGCCGGTTCAAAGCCCTTTTTCATAAATATTCGTGAAAATGCAAACATTAATTTTGCTCCTATTTTCGGCAGTTTGTTCCTATTTTCGGCAGGCTGTGTTCCTATTTTCGGCAGCGCGAATACGGGTCAGAAAATGTTTGTATCAATGTGAATATGTACAAAAAAATGTTTAAAGCAATTTAACACTCTTACTTTCCTAAGATTTCTGTTAAAAAGCACTTTAATTATTAATTTTATGTTGCTTATTTTGGCCCGTTTTGACAGCCATCTTGATGCGACGTTTAAACAGAGCAGCCATTGACAGTTTGATGGTTATAGCGTACGGTGCGAACTGGCTTACAAATATTTATTTTTCTCTTAAGTTAGTGCATCGTTTGTCGTAAAATTGGTGATATTTGGTACAAGAAAGGTCATATTATGTGTCGACATACGCATTGTAGTGTTCTGATCAATTTTATAAGGAATATTCAGCCAAATTCAAAGTGTGTTATTGTTCCGAGTTTCGGCAGGAGCCCACAACATTGAGCTGTCAAAAATGAACATTTACTGTGTACCTATTTTCGGCAGCATTTAAAGTGAAAAATAACCTGTTTATCGTGATTTTAAAATTCCGAACAAGTTAGAATAAATTAAATAAGCATAAAATCTTTAATATACACCACTTTTTCATTGTTTTACTGTTCTGATTCTCTTAATTACCAAACCTGCCGAACGAATGGCTGACAGCAAAGCTGCCGAAAAAAATCACAATTTTGTAGTACCCTGGAGATTTGACCCCTAATTAGACCATAGTGCCGGATCGGAATATGACCATCACCGCGACAACTGTGCGATAATCCGAATGTCAAAAATAAAGATTATTCGTTTACGGATCGTTGTACTGACAACACCTTCAGCCTTCTGTTAATTCTTCTGCCTTCCGATTTTGTGCCTTTTATAAGTTCAACGTTTAGTTCAAATTAGTAAAATTCGAGGTTTACATCTCAGAAGTGGGATTGTGCCATGCCGTCTAAAGAAGATATGTTGTGTGCGCTGGAGAACGCGAAAGTGCCGGTGCCTCCAACCGCTACGATTGCTCAAATCCGCATGTTGTACGAGGAGCTATTTCCTAGAAGTCACGTTGTAGCCGAACAAAAGCTTGCGCCCGAAGTAACGCATGAAAGTGTTGATACTGGGGATTTGGCGATAAAGCAAATGAATGACGAGCAAGAAATTGTCAAGACAGCTAATTCTGGCGGGTTAGAGACGGAATTAGAAACACTGCAGAAGGAGCTGCAAGTGCTCGAACTTCGTCAGAAAATCGCTATGCTGAAGTCATCTAACATCGCTTCGACTTCGCTACCATCATCATCATCACCACCACCGCTGCCTTTACCTACAGCGCAGCCAGTGCCGCCATCTTTAACATCGTCACCACCGCTCCCTTTGCCGCTACCTACAGTGCTGCCAGTGTATGTACCCAACTTTGAAGACTTCATAGGAAAATTTAGTGGTGAAAGAGGAGGAGTAGGGGTGGAGCACTGGTTTCGAGAATTTGAACAAGTATGTAGCTTGTACACACTAAACGACCAGCTGAAATTTTTCTGTATGCGCCGCCTGCTCACCGACACCGCCGCCATTTTTGCTAAAACCTCAGGCGCATGCACCTATGAGACACTGAAAGCTGACCTTATTAGTACTTTCACATCAAAAACTTCACTAGAAGAAGTGTTTAAAAAACTAAGGGCACGACATCTCTCGCAACATGAAAGCATCACAAGGTATGTGTTGGAAATGCAGCAAATAGCGGGCACCGTCATTCCAGAGGAAGACTTGGTCAATATTATAATTGACGGAATTGATGATCCTATTAATACGTCATCCATACGTTTCGCTGCAAAATCGCTCGAGCACCTTAAAACCCTGCTGAAAAAATACGAAACTTTTCGTCAAACTCGTGGCGTGACTCCTACACCAGCACCGTTACGCACTAAACCCCCAGCTCCACCCCGCAGCACTGGCCCCTCGCGTCAATGGGCGCAGGACAACAATAATGAACCGGCCAGATGCTTTAACTGTTCTCAATTCGGCCATTATCAAAGCGCTTGCCCAATGCCACGCCGCCCCAAGGGATCCTGTTTTAAATGCCACCAAATGGGACATACACATCGAGAGTGCCGAAACTTCCAGCCCGTTACGACTGCTGCGGTGCACCATCTGGGTTCCCATGGATTCGATGAGGAAACTGCGGACCAAATACTGCTTAGCGAAATTGAAACGGTATGTGTTAGTTTCAATATCCAACATACATGGAGCGAACAAACGTTTTTACGATCACTTTTTGATACAGGCAGCCCTGTAAGTCTAATAGCAGACAATGTAGTACCAGGTAACTTTCCGCATCAACCTACCCCTTCTGGGTACCGAGGATTAGGAAATACTATGCTCACGACGTTAGGTCGAGTGGAGTGCAGGATCATAATTCGTAATATTAGTGTGACACACTCGCTTATCATTTTACCTGCTAGAAGTATGCCTTGGCCATTCATAATAGGTCGTGACCTTTTAGGAAAATTTAGAATCTTTCTTACACACTATCCAAGTATGATTCCCGCACATTATGCTCGCGAACCGGAGGGTAATTCAGATTTCGAAAAGATACCAAAACCTGTTAAGTCCCTTGATGTAGGTGATCCTTTTAGCCACATTTGTGTGTCGGAGATATTTGACAGCCCCCTTGAATTAGATATCGGGAAGCAACTTTCGCCTAAAGAGTCTGCTGCCATTTTGTCCGCATTTGATCATTGCTACACTAACTATCCTATTGAGAATATAGAATATCCTCAGTATTCCATGAAAATTAATCTCGTTCATGATACCCCTATTTATGCAAAGCCACGTAGACTTTCCTATGGGGAGAGGAATCAAGTGCGACAGATAGTAAATCAATTGTTAAATGATAAAGTCATTCAACCAAGTAATTCCCCATACGCTTCTCCCCTTGTGCTAGTTAGAAAAAAAAGTGGTGAAGTGCGTATGTGCGTCGATTACAGGCCCCTGAATAAAATAACAGTAAGGGATAATTTTCCATTACCGTTAATTGAGACATGCCTCGAACACCTGAGTGGTAAAAGTGTATTTAGTTTGCTTGATTTAAAAAGCGGTTTCCATCAGGTAAAGATGGATGAAAGCTCAATTAAGTACACCTCCTTCGTAACACCTGATGGGCAATATGAATATTTAAAGATGCCTTTTGGGCTTAAAAATGCCCCCGCGGAATTTCAGAGATTCATAAATTCAATATTACGCGAATTTATAGATTCCGAGAAATTAGTTGTCTACTTGGACGACATCATAATAGCTTCTAATGACTTTCACTCTCATCTTGAGACGTTGAGTTCTGTTCTCGAGAAACTTAAACAAAATGGACTTGAACTGCGCATTGATAAATGCAAATTTGCCCACACTAATTTGGAATATCTTGGATACGAAGCCTGTGCCTCTGGTATACGACCTAGTGGAAAACACCTTACATCAATATATAACTTTCCTATGCCTACTAATGTCAAACAGTTAAGAAGATGTTTAGGGCTCTTTTCTTACTTCCGTAGGTTCGTTCCATCATTTTCTCATATAGCTAAACCTCTTACAAATCTTCTTCAGAAAGATGTGCCATTTGATTTTGATAATTCCTGCATCCAAGCATTTCAAACCCTTCGTCAAAAACTTGTCCAGTCTCCTGTCTTGGCTATATTTAATCCCAAATATGAGACGGAGCTGCATTGCGACGCGAGCTCATTCGGTTTTGGTGCAGTCTTATTCCAAAAACAGAATGATGGGAAACTTCACCCAATAGCATATTTTTCTAAAACCACCTCTAAAGAAGAATCAAAACTTCATAGCTACGAGTTGGAAACTCTATCCGTAATATATGCGTTGAAAAGGTTCCACTCGTACGTCCATGGATTACCCTTAAAGATAATCACGGATTGCAATTCTCTTGTACAAACGCTGAAAAATCGTAACACTTCTGCGAAGATTGCCCGGTGGTCCCTATTCCTCGAGAATTATGACTATACTATTCAGCATCGCTCAGGTTCCTCTATGGCCCACGTGGATGCTCTGAGCCGGACTGAAGCAATTGGTGCTATAAGTGAACTTGATATTGATTTCCAACTACAGCTAGCCCAATCTCGTGATCCTACTATTGAAAGCATTAGGTCCCAACTAGAACTGGAAAATTTACCTGGATATGTTTTGCAAGATGGTTTCGTATATCATGAGTCACCCTCAAAAGAGCTTCAGTTTTATGTCCCCCGCGAGATGGTAGATAATATCATCCGCCACACACATGAGAAAATAGGTCACTTATCGGTTGACAAAACAATTTCAAAAATTAGCTGTCATTATTGGTTTCCTTCTATGCGGAATAGAGTTGAGTCTTTCATCAAGAATTGTTTGAAATGTATCATATATTCAGCTCCCACTAGAACTAATAATCAGAACATCCACAGTATACCGAAAGCTCCCCAACCTTTTGACACACTTCACATTGATCACCTGGGACCACTACCTCTTACGAAATCCAAAAAGAAGTATATATTAGTTGTGATAGACGCATTTACGAAATTTACTAAGCTATACGCGACTCGTTCCACTGGAAGTCAGGAAGTATGCAATGCTCTCAAACAATACATTTCCTATTACAGCCGACCCAAACGGATAATTAGTGACCGAGGTACCTGCTTCACGTCCAACCAGTTCGAAAATTTCCTTAGATCAAATGAGGTACAGCATGTACTCAACGCTACTGGTTCACCACAAGCAAACGGACAAGTCGAAAGGGTAAACCGCGTACTTCGACCCATCCTCAGCAAACTTTCGGACTCTTATGATCACGATGATTGGAATTTGCATTTACTGGATGCTGAATATGCGTTGAATAATTCAAAGCACGCCAGTACGAAGTTTTCACCCTCAGTTCTCCTGTTTGGTATTGAACAACGGGGTCATTTAATTGATGAACTAACGGAGTTTTTAGACGAGCGTCGTGGAAGTACACTAAATGATTTAAGCGACATTCGGGCTGAAGCATCGGCAAATATAATTAAATCTCAGCTTACCAATGAGGCATATTTTCGTAAAAATCATAAACCAGCAGCTAAATATGAAGTTGGAGATTATGTAGTAATGCGGAACATTGATAGCAACACTCAGCAGAATAAGAAGTTGATTCCTAAATATAAAGGTCCGTACATAGTCCATAAGGTATTGCCTAACGATCGCTATGTCATTAGGGACATTGAGGGCTGTCCAATAACTCAGATGCCATATGATGGCATATTAGAATCAAACAAGTTGAAGAAATGGAGTGAGCCGTATGAAACCGTTAACGAAATTTGAATTACTAATATATTTACACATAAATTGAGGTCAATTTGTTGGTTAGGATGGCCGAGCTGTAGTACCCTGGAGATTTGACCCCTAATTAGACCATAGTGCCGGATCGGAATATGACCATCACCGCGACAACTGTGCGATAATCCGAATGTCAAAAATAAAGATTATTCGTTTACGGATCGTTGTACTGACAACACCTTCAGCCTTCTGTTAATTCTTCTGCCTTCCGATTTTGTGCCTTTTATAAGTTCAACGTTTAGTTCAAATTAGTAAAATTCGAGGTTTACAATTTATTTGATATTTTGGAAAATACATAATTAAATGATGTGAAACTTGGTATGTGAATATCAAATAAGTATACTTTCACTACAAAATTGTATTTTGTGAAATTTTTTACCGCATTTGTGTAGAATTTCACGTTTTTAGCTACCCTGCCGAAAATAGGTACACTGCCGAAAACTGGTACAGTTACCCCACTTTAATTATTAATTTTATGTTGCTTATTTTGGCCCGTTTTGACAGCCATTTTGATGCGACGTTTAAACAGAGCAGCCATTGACAGTTTGATGGTTATAGCGTACGGTGTGAACTGGCTTACAAATATTTATTTTTCTCTTAAGTTAGTGCATTGTTTGTCGTAAAATTGGTGATATTTGGTACAAGAAAGGTCATATTATGTGTCGACATACGCATTGTAGTGTTCTGATCAATTTTAAAAGGAATATTCAGCCAAATTCAAAGTGTGTTATTGTTCCGGGTTCGGCAGGAGCCCACAACATTGAGCTGTCAAAAATGAACATTTACTGTGTACCTATTTTCGGCAGCATTTAAAGTGAAAAATAACTTGTTTATCGTGATTTTAAAATTCCGAGCAAGTTAGAATAAATTAAATAAGCATAAAATCTTTAATATACACCACTTTTTAATTGTTTTACTGTTCTGATTCTCTTAATTACCAAACCTGCCGAACGATTGGCTGACAGCAAAGCTGCCGAAAAAAAGCACAATTTATTTGATATTTTGGAAAATACGTAATGAAATGGTGTGAAACTTGGTATGTTAATATCAAATAAGTACACTTTCATTGCAAAATTGTATTTTGTGAAATTTTTTACCGCATTTGTGCAGAATTTAACGTTTTTAGCTACCCTGCCGAAAATAGGTACACTGCCGAAAACTGGTACAGTTACCCTACATGTGTATAATTTTAAATCCTTAATATTCATGAATTATACAAAATGTCACACAATTTACTGTACAATCACAATCACTTGACTCAATAATCCTCCTTCAATTAACTTAACTAGCTTAGGCAGCAGCAACGAGATGATTGACGGCACCAGTCTTTGACACTTTGACGAGGGCCACTTCGTACCGATGTCATACATTAAAAAGCTATAAAGTTCTACCAAGTTCGGTATGCTTTCTTAACAAGCCTTAAAGTTCCATCGTGAACCATACACATCAGGCTAATCAGCTACAAGGTTCCTAAGAGTATCATGTGCCTGTTAAAAAGCTCCATTGTTCCGCAAAGTACCGTCTATCTCTTATTCACCCACAAAGTATGACATCAGAACGATTTTTCGTTAAACAGCCCCAAATCAGCTATAAAGTACAAGCTGGCTATTTGGGGCGGGAGGATCTTTTTCATAAAATTTGTATGAAAAGTGAAATAATTGGTTCCAGATCAAGAAAGTGCAGGTACATAGGGATTCCATGTATCAAAACCATACGGAACATCTCCAAGAGGCAACAGTAATCCATTGATCAATACTTAGTATCGAACATTTTGCCTGCATGAGCAAGTAAATCAAGAATCAAGAACTTCAAGAAAAAACACCTAACACTTATGAAACACACGCTTCTTAGGGAGGTTCACCAAACACTAAAATCCACGTCCTGCCCATTTCCCCGGCCGAAGCTGGAGAGAGCCTCTAAAATTTTCAAATAATAATGAAAGAAATGAAGCTATTAAACTGAAGACACTACCTCATTTGCGCCATCTGTCGATAAGCGCTGCAAAACTCTCAGCTCCGTTATCTGATCTGAAAAGAGTTATCTGGACGTACAGTGGACGAACCCACGGCCAGCCCCGGCTTTTGTCGATTGTTGTATGACTTCGCGAGGTTTGGACTGACAGTGGGCCAAGACAGTAATGTGTCACATCCTTTACACTTTTCATCCACACTCATACATTACCCCTTTTGAAAATAGCTTGATATTCAGCGATTCTTAGTATTGGAACTCTTAAAATGATCACAATTTTTTATCGGGAACAAACATGAAACTGCTCATTATGCCAGATTTTACTTGTTAAGAGAGGCATTTGTAGAGCATTCAGATTTGATCGTTATGCGAAAAATTCGTTAAAAGGGGGTACTGATTATGAGGGCCTTCACTGTACGATTTTTTTTGGAAGAAAGTCATTCAAGACTGAGTTATGTTGATGAAACTGTTTCGATTTTATAACACTTTACAAGTAAATGATGACTCAAATGCATAACAATGAGAAACCCGATTTGTTCACTTGTAAGCTATACATTACGACTAAAATGACAGTAGTACACAAAGCATCATTCTGCGATAATTCATTTATATTGATGTTTAGTTCTACCAATTATGGATGAACGAGAAAAAGGTACATTTTCGATTTTTTTTATTCAGGAGGAACGGTCCGAAAAGGCCGTATTGTTAACATTTTTGATTAAATGTTTGGAACTTTTTGATTTGATGTTATTAAATAATAGACAATTTACACCAAAATGATGATTTTAAGAAAGTATTTTAAGAAAGTATAGAAAGAAGATGTGAAGAAGCTCTTTTGAAATGTATGTCCATGCTAATTATAAACGAGACTGGCGCGCTTGAACTACTAACCAGAAATACCATAAATGTACCCTCTAGAACTTTTGGCAATTATCGTCTTCTTAGAACTCAACTGGCTAGGCGAACTTATCGTGAAAATGATCCTATAACTGTGATGGCTCTCAAAATTTTACGCTCATTACGATAGTTTTGACTGCTGCTAACTGTAATGTACCTCATGATATGTATTTGTTCGGTTGTTTATGACCTATTTATTGCTAGATTTAAGTTATAGGGTAATTTTAAGTAATAAGGCCACTTCGCTCGGCCAATCACTTCCACAATAAACAATACAATACAATACAATATGGTTAGTTCCTAGAAAATCTCTATTATCCTACAGTGTTGCACTCAGCACAATGGTAAGAGATGCCAAACATCTTGGTTACACATTTAAAGAGTAATATTAAAATAACTCCGGCGGCCAGTACGGAACTAATTAAGCACAAATGTGTTAAAATGGTCATATTTAAAATAAAAAATCCATCCGTGGTTCCAAAACACATATCAACTGTTTTAGAGCAAAAATATTAATCATTATAGCCTCAATTGGTGCTTTAGCATACACTGCAATTGATACACTTGCTATGTATATTCTTTTTCTTAGAAGAAGACTTGCGGTATCGTCTTATGCGGATATGCCGGCCCAAGAAGGCTTTCGAGTTCAATACACGTACTTAACAAGCCTTCATGTTCTATAGTGAACCATATACATCAGACTAAACAGCTTCAAAGTTCCAATGACTATCGTGGGCTTGTTAAAAAGCGCCATAGCTCCACGAAGTACAGTCTCATCTCTTAATTAGCTACATCGGAAAGATCTTTCGTTAAACAGTCCCAAATCAGCTAGTAGAGTTCGTGCTGCGAATATAGCTTAGGTTCTTCCCACTACATTAATCGTTTGATACAAGTCAATATGAGGCATGGACCCATAACGGGTATTTTATTAGATTTTACGAGTTGAAGGCTGTACTACAAGGTTCCCATACATAGGATTGACTATCCCGATATGGGGTAATTAAAACACTGTTTTCGGAGACAGTTTGTAATGTGATCGGCAATATTCAACAGCCGTTTGGGTTTTTAACGAACCAGCTGTTACAAATAATGAAAGCTGTTGAAAAACACCTTGAAAGTTTTGAATAATGCTGTTCACATTCAAAACAGATCCAGAAAACAGTGTAAGTCGCAGTTGGCCAAGCCCATTTAAGGCTTAGGCAAGTCTAGACGGACCAGGGTTTTTGTACCAAATAAGAAGAAGAAGATATAGATTTTATGAGTAGATGGTCAAAACAGCACCATTTCCATTGAATCAGCTTAATTGCTGAATTTTCCGTTATTAAAAAAATGAAAGCAATGTTTTTAAGCAACGTGGCCCAATCTATTCCAAGCCGTTCCATTAAAAAAAGATGTTTTTTTAAAGTTCGTGCCGTTCTTAGAGGTGCTGGAAGGTATTAACCACAATCTATATTTCAACCTCATTAAAATAGACAAATTGACGACCATAATAGGTTTCTACATCGTACAAGCCCCTGACGGGATCGATTCCCATCCGTACCATCTCTCTCGCAGCTATAGCGTGTAGGCTCGCACAATCGTGTAAATCGTTATGCAAAAGAAGCGCGAATAATTTTCAAATGCTAGAGTCTTCTTCTTCTTCTTCTTTGACTCAACAACCGTTGTCGGTCAAGGCCTGCCTTTACCTCTTGTGGGTTTGGCTTTCAGTGACTAATTGATTTCCCCCCATAGCAGGATAGTCAATCCTACGTATGGCGGCACGGTCTATTTGGGGCTTGAACCCATGATGGGCATGTTGTTAAGTCGTACGAGTTGACGAATGTACTACGAGACCGGCCTCTGCTGCTAGAGTCTATCGAAAATAAATAAACGGATAACGATAAGTTAACTAAAATGAGAAAACTGGAACTGTGAATAAAGTGATAGGTATATGCACCATTTTTAAACGTTTTCTATTGAAGCAACAATATTGTTCACACGATGTGAATTAGTGATTGATTTTCGGACCACTGTTTTTGATACCAGCAGCCTATCTTGGCTTTACATACTTTTTCGCCATATTTTCAAGACAGCGTGCACAGTAGCCATGTATGTTATCGTGTTGGCGGAACTGGTATTCTTTAGACGACCAATACCTTTGTACGTAGCGATGGTTAGGGATAAGCAGCACGGATTTGCAGAGTGGATAAGGACGTTTCTAGCAGTAAGTGCTCAAACCGCGGCATGTACCACGGTGAAAGGGGTTAAAATTTAGCAAGAAATTAATTACAAAGCTAGCAGCAGCGTACGTGTCTGATGTATGTAAATTTGATTGGTGTTATCTCATTTGCATATAATTGAGCGTATTACGTATGTATAAACCTTTTGTTCGGTGGTGTTGATGGCTTGCTTGGAGGTGCTTGAATCTTGTTCACACACCAGCGATGCAGAAAACGGTAAGGCGTTTTTGCATTGAAAGATGGATACGCGTCAAGCATGGTGCATCAAGGTGTACGCGTAGCTGTTATTTGGACCTTTGGCTCGATGACGGATGGTACTAGAGCAATTTGAAAGTATTCAAATTTAATACGAAACGGATACAACTATATATTGCGAGTTACTATTAACTGAGGGCCCATTAAAATTGATATATCGATAGTTTGCAGGATCTGGGCAATCAAGAGCCTTTCTGCATAAGAATTTGTATTATGGTGTGAGTTAGATGCGTTGAAAATAGTGATGAGTGGATCAGCTTTGAATGGTGCATAATACCTATATCACGAGGTAAAAAAGGCCAAATATAAGCAGATAAACAAATAAGTAGAAGATAAGAGAAGCGCAAGCAAAATGCAACGAACAAATAGAAAGATTTAAAGTAAAAAAATGCCCTAATAATAATTTTTCAAGAAATAATTGCGTCCCCTTATGTTATTCGTCGAAATTGTTTGATAAAATTACTATATTTGTTTTAGAATATGAAAAATATCAAAACTACTACCATCTGGTATGCATTCGAATTGAAAGATACACCCACTTTGCCTTAGGCATTATTTTCTTATAGTCCTACGATTCTTGCACGGCCGGTTCCATCGCCTTTGGCCAGTTTGGGAGCATAATAATCGTTGCAACAAAGGCTTCGAATGGAGCCGGGTCGTATGCCAAGCAATTGCTTGGAGTGTGTTATGAAAATATCGAACTAAATCATCCACACCGTCACCGCAACGCACAGGTCTTGGAATGGATCTCATGGCCCTATACGGGGATGCATTGGAAATCAAGACGAGGGGTTAGTAGCGTTGATGTCGGTCACATTTTGCACCATTAGAGTAATCCCTCTACTTGACGCTGGGTTATGCGTTCATTCATTTTTGCGGCACCTTGCAGCATAACGTTAAGGTGAGTTTTGGTTTATGTTTTACTTGCCGGTCGTAATAAAAACATGAACAAACGGAGGGAGGGAGTCACTCGCTGGAAACACGTGTTTTTCTTGCTGGTAGGCATGCGTTGGAAGCCGATGAGTGCTTGAAGGGGAAACCCGTTTTACAGTCACTCAACAGATTGAGTGCATTTAAAACAAATCATTCTAAGAGCGCAAGTAGAGGTTTCTTCATTTGCGTAGGATATATTTAGATGTGCATAATAACAACACATCTGTCGCAATGTTGAAAGAGCGCCGATACTGGAGTGATTAATGTATCGCTACAAAACGGTAAAAAATGATAGTTAATAAGTAAATATATGTTACGAAGAAGAGAGAGCTAGAAGTTTCGCGAATATTGCGAAAAATATCGAAGGATATTGTAGCATGCGAAAATATGGCTGCACGCTATAGATAGTGTCATTAAGCATAAGATTGAGTAGGGCTTTGGATAGAGCACTGTTAATAAAGCTGAAGTAATTAAAACAGTGTATACTAGAATATTGTATTGTTACATATAATATCATCAAACAATTCGGGTAATCTAAATGATCAATACCACGGAATATATGTTGTCCAATTAATCTAAGTTTAAGATCAATAAGAATTTTTAAAATGAATTAGTGTTGAAAGTGGTGTTGAAAGTGGGATAGAACTTGTTTTTAACGCTTTACAACAAAAAAAAAACATTCAGAATGATCATCATCTGTTAATCTGGCCACTGTCAACCTGTAAATTCATGGCACTTCATCAGACCAGCGGGAATCAAGTGAGCGTTTCGGTTTAGTGAATGGTGAAGGAGAGGTTCCAGGATGTGTGTTTGCTGGTTTTACCAGAAAACCACCAGACACAACAGAAAATACTTGCACTATCATCGCTACGGACGTGCAAGTATGGTCATCGTGGGTGTTGCAGTATGTTGCCGAACGTGCGGCATATTACAAACGATCTCCACTAGCTCGATTGTTTCTTTTGGGAGCAATACATCACTTTGGAAAGTTTACTGAAAGAAGCATGCTATCACCTTAAGAAACAGATGAACCGTTTGATTTATAGGGTATTTCTGAGGAAGCTTACTTTGTAGAAAGCTGCGCTTTGTGAGGTTTGAGATTTTATAACAATTTCTTCCACTTTGTTCTATTTTTAAATTGTTTTTGTGGTTATTTTGTTATGCCCATTTATATGTCCGTCTTTTACCTTTCCGTTTATATTTTCATCATAACCGTTCATATCTGTGTGCCTTTTTGCAGATGGCAGGGAAAAAATTTGTAGCTCCAGGAAAATAGCTGAATTGGGCAGATGCTTTGATTTAGTCAGTACATTATATTTTTGTGTTGAAATAGTCAGCTAGTCACATGCAATGGAAGGCATGCAGACATTGAACATACGTTAGTCCGTTCGGTAAGATTCACGCACCGTTAGTGGAGCAAAAACACTAGCTGCAATGTTTCTTTGATTTCTTTGCCCTATTTGGTGTCTCATCGTCCTTTCGTCGTTGTAGCAGATATAAAACATGATACCATCAATGCATTAGCGCAGCACAACGTGATGTGCATGGCATATGGTTGGTAGGATCTTAGCCTCTACGCGTTCTATATCTCCAATCGAGTTGACCTGCTATTAGGGTTGATTGAAATCAAGTATCAAGAATCATAAACTAGAGATACAACCTTGGCGTTCTATCAGATAACCAATATTGACAATAACTCACATGCATTTGTACGCCAGTCATACAGGAAAATGTATTGCTGATTTAAGCAAGTAATTGAAATGTCAAAATGAAAATATTGTCATGCATGATCGTTTTTTGGTAATGTTCAAGCTTAATTTATTAAATTAAATTTTCCATTCATTCACTCCACTATTTTTTACGAATAGATTAGCCTAGTAGCTATAAGTATTAGGTAAAAATAAGCTTCTGATTAATGGTATTTAATATTACTTAGTAGAATGCTTTATATATTTTAAATAATTATTGTAAAGTTCGTTACTAAATGTTTTTATGAATATAGGTTTATTAAAATAGTATTCATATTTTTTCAAAAAAAATTAAATACAATTTAAAAAAATGAATGAAAAAAGTGTATGTAACGAAACTATGAAATAATTTGTGTTAAAAAATATATTCATGAAAAGATTATAAAAAGTAAGCGAAAAGCGCAAAAAAAAAAATCATTAAACAATTTAATATTTTGCTTTTATTATGTTCTTTTCCATAAGCATGTTGATAAGTATCATTGCCATTTGATTACTGCATTAGTTAGAAAATAGAAAAATATTGAAAAGAACATTGATTTGTGTACATGTGTTTTCAATGTCAGTAAAGCAATAGCTTGGCATTCGTTTTTTTGCCAGGTCAACACTATAAAAGCGAATCACAAACACCTAGTTCGATGCAGTCATCTCAATAATGTAGCCATATTCCATGCTATAACCCGACCACAGTAGTCAAGTTACAGCATGGAACAGCCTTCATTCTCCCATGTGTAGACATTGATCGGTTTCAATGTGAAAGGTGTTTCATAGGCTTTTACGGTTCAACGATTCTAAGTAGCTATCGAGCGATGGATTTTTTACCATTGCCTTTTGCCCCTGGTCAACACCACTGTGGATGACTTGTAGCAGCAAATGTAAGTTACATGGAAAACCACACGATGGGTTGAGATGAAATCGAGGTACGTGTGCAGCAAAGCGTTATATTTAGAACGTGGTGATGAAGAGAATTGAAAATGACGTATACTTTAGAGATTTTTTTCTACTGGAACTTTGAGTCGAAGTTGAGCACTAAACGAAAGACATCAACACCAAAGCACAGGAACACCCAAGAACCGTCAAAGGTTCGAGAGAAGTTAAACCGGGTGTAAAAATTAAAGGTTACCAACCCTTTCAAAAGCCAAAAATGCAAGGAACTTAAAATGGCATCGATACAATCGTCTAAAAATAGATAATTTGATTGGCGATGTCACGTTAGGTAACAGAATTGTTTTACAAATAGTAATTTTTTTTTTTTTTATTCAGAAAGAACGGCTTTGGCCGTATTGCTTTTACAAATAGTAATATTATATCATAAAATTTTATAAATAAATCCTCTACAATAAACTGAAACTAAAGAGGAGAACTATTTGCTGTTGAACATTCCTGATTCTGATTATGATTGTAATAAAATGACTTCAATAATATCGAAAGAATTTAATTCCTAATTCATAGTAATACATACACATGTTTTGAACATAAACTAATTTAAAGAAATAATAATCAAATGAAAATCAGTATCAAAGATGACCTGTATAAAGTATCAACAGAAAATAATCTTGGAAAAACTACATGCTAGCTTTGCAGTTATAGTGTTACGGCGGTTGGTCAGTCTTGTCGGTTAATCTCAAAGTGTTTGAAGCGTAGTGCCTGGATTAAGACCACATTACAACTCTTTTACTAGCAATCATACTAAGCAACAACGAACGACGTTATGATGAAAATGACCATCCTTCTGGCTATTCATCTCTGTTCTGGGTTACCATTGATGGTTTAAATGGTGTTAACACGAGGTCCCTAATTGACAGTCAAAGTTGTTATTGTTATTGTTGTTGTGGCGGTGACAGCTATTCGAACAGCATATTTTCGAATCATCCGTTCGAATGGCGCAAAGCTTTCGAAATGCTTCTAAAGTGAGACAGCCGTTGGATAGAAGAGCATAACCAGTTTGCGCATTAAAGGGACGAATCAGAAAATAGGTCGGCCGCGGTCAGCATAAGGGTCAACTGAGGTCGTTAAGAAAAAGGGACGCGCGCAAGCGTAAACAAAGTTAGTAGCAACATCAAGAGCAAAGGAGAAACTGCGGAAAACGTTTTTTAAAGTGTCGAAATATAAAACAGTTCCCACTATTAAAAGGAAAATTTCGCCAAGAGTTTTATTTAAGCCCTTTACTTGATTGATCGTTGCAACAATCTTTAAAAAACTTTTTCATTACAATTTTCGATCTTTCTTGAAAATTTTGCGTTACAAAATGCCCGCGAGTAAGTGCGAGTGTGTGAAGTGCGATTCGCCAAACGACATCGATGATATGGTGCAATGTCAAGATTGCAAAAAGTGGTGTCACTTTAGTTGCGCTGGAGTTGGTGAAAGTGTGGCGGAAGAATACTGGGTGTGCGAAAAGTGCGTAGGAAAAGGGCCAGGACCGTCGATGAAGACGAGGCGCCCAAGGAGTGAGAAAGCGATGGCGGTTGTTGCAGGACCAAGCCAGCAGCCCGATCTTCCTAAAAGTTCGGAGAGATCGGAGTCGATGCCTGGTACAAGCGAAGAACCATCGGCTAAGCCTCTTAAAATTCCTACCGTCGCAGCAAGCCACTCGAAGAAAACCGCCTCCAACTCTTCGCGTTTGTCGGCTCAAGTGGCTCTCCAACGTTTGGAAAAGGAGCAAGCGCTGCAAAAGCAATTAATACTGGCAGAAAAACAGAAAATGGAGGCCGAGATTACGGCGAAGATGGCCAAGCTGCAGTTGCAACATGAAAGCCAGCGCAACGCTTTGGAAGACGAGCTGGAGAACCTATCGGTTTATTCAGCAGCCACTAAAACCGACAGAACAGCTGAATGGGTGAAGCAACAAAGGCAGAAGCAGCAAGGAACATCATTAGCTCAAAGAGAAGTTGAGCCCTCATCGCAGCATATGCCGCAGGCAAGCTCGTCGACCCCGATAGTGACGCCGCGTGAGACTCCTGTGCGAACGACAGCGCAGAGCATCGCGCGAGATATGTACCCGAAAAAGTTGCCTATCTTTTCGGGATGCTCGAAGGAATGGGCAGTATTTCTCAACTGCTACAACGAGTCGACAAGAGCATGCGGATATACGGACGGCGAAAATACCATACGGTTAGTAGAGTGTTTGAAAGGCCCCGCTCGAGATGCCGTTCAGTCAAAGCTAAGACTGCCCAACGCCGCACCTCTTATCATCAAGCGACTGGAGAAGCTGTTTGGAAAGCCGGCTCAGCTAATAAGGCAGCTTACGGATAGTGTGCGGAAGTTAGATCCACCGAAACCCGAACAGTTGAATAGCCTGATCACGTTCGGGCTAGAAGTGGTGAACTTGTGTGACCACCTGACGCTCAGCAACATGAAAAGTCACTTTAACAACCCTGAGCTACTAGCAGACTTGGTGGAAAAACTTCCCGCTACGAGGAGGCTGGAATGGTCTCGGTTTAAAAACAAATTTGCCGAGCCAACTATTAAACACTTCGGGGAGTTCATGGAGGCTTTGGTGGATGACGCGTGCGACGTTACTGCGTATGTCCCCCCCCGAGCAGATCATCCAAGGACGTCTAGGAGTTTCCACTCACACGTCCACTCACAATCTGCCAAAACGGAAGCAAATACGAGTGTTTCGAGCGCCTCACAATTAAGTAACGTCAAGTGCCTGGTTTGTGACATTCGTGGACACGTTGCCAAACATTGTGAGTTGTTCAAACGGATGGATGTGGATGAGCGGTGTGAATGCGTATTAAGGCTACAACTCTGCTCGACCTGCCTTAACAAACACGGGTCTAAGCCGTGTAGATCACGATTTTTGTGTCGTGTACCAGGATGCAGCGGACGACATCATACTTTGCTTCACCGCGGCCAAAACACCCTGCAGGTGCACTACCAAACGCACCACGACTCTAGACAACCCGCAATTTTCCGCATCGTCTCAGTGACAGTCTACAACAAAGGGCGAGCCGTGGATGCTGTAGCTTTCCTGGACGAAGGATCATCCGTCACCCTGGTGGAAGCTGAATTAGCTTCAAAGTTGGGACTTGACGGAGAAGTGGAACCATTGGAGCTCTGCTGGACAGGCAATGTGACCAGGAGGGAATCTACATCGCGACGAGTGAGCTTTCAGATATCGGCGAAGGGGGAAGGGCGGCGCTATTCTATAGCAGCCGCCCACACAGTGAAACAGCTAAGTCTACCGTCCAATAACGTAAATTACGACGCACTGATAAGATCCTTTCTACACTTGCAGCACCTTCCAACGTCATCCCTGGAGCACCGGAAACCATCGTTGCTGATCGGTCTCAATGATGTGGATTTGATCCGACCTCTGGAAACTCGGTTCGGTCTACCCCACGAACCCATCGCAGTAAGGAGCGCCCTGGGCTGGGCCATCTACGGGCCAAACAACGCAAAGACAGGAAGGACGATGCTGGGAATGCATCAAATTCCCCAGCAACTAGAAGAGAGTTCCCGCGGAAAAGTCTGCGACGAGGGAACGCAAGACGATCTTCTACAAGAGATCCTACCGGAGAGCTCCCGCGAACCCCATCGCGATGAGGGAGCTAACACGGATCTACAGGAGGAATTGGTGATTCCACAACAATCGGTGAGCGAAACACACTACCTACATACTCTACCGGTTAAGATAACAGTAGATAAATGTGCCCGCGATGTACCTCGCGACGAGGGTACAGAAAAGGTAGAAGTTGACCGCGAACTAAACGAATTGCTACGACAACAATTCTTGCTAGACGATGTAGGGACGTTTACTGGCCCGATTCCGGAGCCCAAAGATATAGAGAGAGCAAAAACTATTTTAAAAAGCACCTCATTTAAGATAGGCGGTAGGTTTATAACCGGCCTACTTTGGAAAAATGATAGTATTTGCTTCCCAGACAGCAGACCGATGGCCTTGAAACGACTGTTTGCTCTGGAGAAGAAGTTAGAAAAGGACCCTGAACTTAAAATAGAGGTACATAAGCAGATTAGGGACTATGTGGAGAACGGATTTGCCCATATTGCGTCACCAGAAGAGCTCCGTTCAGCTGATCCAAACAGAGTATGGTACCTTCCTCTTAACATCGTGTCGCATCCAAAGAAACCAACAAAAAAACGCCTAGTTTGGGATGCTGCGGCAAAGGTAGGTGGGATGTCCTTGAACTCACAACTCCTAAAAGGTCCTGACTTACTAGTAATGCTTCCTCAAGTTTTATGCACATTCAGACAAAGACGAATTGCGTTTGGAGGAGACATAGAGAAGATGTTTCACCAAATTCGCATTAAAAAGGAAGACACACATAGCCAGAGGTTTTTGTTCCGATTTGAAAAGGACCAAGATCCAAAAACATACCTCATGGATGTAGCCACCTTTGGAGCTACTTGCTCCCCCTGCTCAGCTCAATACATAATGCATCGTAACGCAGACGAATGTGCGAACGAATATCCGATAGCAGCTGCTGCCATAAAACGATCTACATATATGGATGATTATTTCGACAGCTGCGATACACGAGAAGAAGCCATCGAGCGTGCAAAACAAGTTAGATTAATTCATTCCCAAGCTGGTTTTAATATGCGAAACTGGGTGTGCAACGATCCCATCGTTTTAGAGCATCTGGAAGAACGAAAAACGAATCAAAACCCGATAGTTTTCAAAACTACAACTGATGATTGTCAGACAAGAGTACTCGGTATGGTCTGGGACCCGGCAGAAGACATTTTCCAATTTTCTTCAGCTTGGCACAAAGACTTAATCCCCTACGTGAATGAGGGGAAAAGACCAACAAAGAGAATAGCATTAAGGGTGATTATGAGCATCTTTGATCCCTTGGGAGTTCTAGCTCCTATGTTAATTCACGGTCGCTTGCTTATGCAAGATCTTTGGCGAGCACACATTAATTGGGATGAACAAATGAGCGATGAGGAATTCGTCAAATGGACAAAATGGGCCGCTACACTTCCCAACATATTTGAGCTAAAAATACCACGATGGTATTTCAAAGGCACTGGATCGATACCCCAAGAACCTATGCAATTACACGTATTTACCGACGCGAGCGAACAAGCCTATGGTTGCGTGGCGTATTTTAGAGTAAATGATGGAGGTAAAATCCGCTGCGCATTAGTAATGTCGCGAAGCAAGGTAGCGCCCTTGAAACACTTATCAGTACCAAGACTTGAGTTGCAGGCAGCCCTGTTGGGAGCGAAATTGATGAAAACGGTGTGTGAAAATCACGATTATAATGTGAGAGAAAGGTACATACACACAGATTCCCAAGTCGTACTTTCATGGCTTCGATCGCCTCCTCGGGAATTTAAGCCATTCATAGCACACCGAGTCGGAGAAATTCGAACACTCACCGACAATGCTAATTGGAGATATGTCCCTACAAAAGAAAATCCTGCAGATTGTCTCACAAAATGGAACAAGGACACAGAAATTAACGAAAAGGGTAGGTGGTTAAATGGTCCATCGTTTCTCTACCATCCAGAAGAACTCTGGCCGGAGCAAAAGACCGTAGAACCAACGATGGAAGAAAGAAGAATACCTATGCTAACCCATTCCATTACGCCTTCAACCATGCCTCTTATTGATCCGACCCGCATTTCTAAGTGGAACATATTATTGCGAACAATTGTAATTGTCAACAGATTCGTAGAGAACTGTAAACTAAAACTAAAAGGCGAGACTACTAAGGCACTAAAGGCTACCGAAAACCAAGCCAAGGTTAATCTAAGAGTAGAGCGAGCAACGATTACCCCGATAGAATCAGAGGAACTTCAACGTGCCGAAATACTCCTATTTAAACTCGCTCAAACAGAATGCTATCAAAAAGAGCTAAAAGTTCTATCGCAACAAACAAATGATGAAGCAAAACCGGGCATAGATAAAACGAGTCCCCTATACAACACCGACCCGTTTATGGATGAGATGGGAATATTGAGAGTCAATGGACGAACCGCAAATGCTAACCATATTCCCTTTGATGCACGATTCCCAATCATTCTGCCTCAGCAACATGCCATAACGTCATTACTCCTGGGTCACTATCACGAAAAATATGGGCATGCTAATCGGGAAACCGTAGTGAATGAGGTTAGACAACGTCTCTATATTCCCTTTTTGAGAGCAGCCGTTGATAGAGCGATGAAAAACTGCCAACGCTGTAAGGTAAAGAAATGTAAATCACAAAACCCACGAATGGCACAACTACCTGCGCAAAGACTTACCCCCTTCCTGCGTCCGTTCACGAATGTAGGAGTCGATTATCTGGGACCAATAGACATTACTAACTTGCGCCGCAACGAAAAGCGATATGTGGCTGTTTTCACCTGTCTAGTAACGAGGGCAGTCCACCTCGAAGTAGCATATAGCCTATCGACTGAATCATGTATAATGGCCATCAGAAGATTCGTTTGCCGTAGAGGACCACCGACAGAGATTTTTTCCGATAACGGAACCAATTTCCAAGGCGCGAGTAACGAGCTAAAACGACAACTAAAGGAAGTTACTCTTACCTGCGCAGCCACCTTTACAGACACACACACTAAATGGAGCTTCAATCCTCCATCGGCACCACACATGGGTGGGGTATGGGAACGGATAGTTCGTAGTGTGAAAGAGGGATTGAACGCGTTGGATGATGGAAGGAGGTTGAACGATGAAATATTGATCACCGCGCTGACGGACGTCGAAAACTTGATTAACTCCCGACCTCTGACCTATATGCCTCAAACATCCGCGGATAATGAAGCGCTAACACCGAACCATTTTATTTTAGGCAGCTCAACAGGAAGAAAAGAAACACTGCGAGTGATACCAGACCTAGCAAACGCCCTTAAGAGCAGCTACAAGCGAGCAATCGTGTTGTCCGAAGCAATGTGGGATAGGTGGCTGAAAGAATACGTCCCAACACTAAACCGCCGTACAAAGTGGCTTGAGCCGTGCAAGCCGCTTAAGCCGGGAGACTTGGTTTTTATCACGGAGGGACCGAGAAAAGAATGGATGCGCGCGATTGTTCAAGAAACGTTCCCGGGAACAGACGGTACAATAAGGCAAGCATTAATACGCACAGCGTCAGGGAAGGAATTAAAACGTCCGGTAGTAAAGCTAGCACTAATAAACGTAGAAGTAGATAAGGAACAGTTAACATAAAGAACCACAAGCACAATATCCCTACACAGTAAATTAGTGAACAACAAGTACGTGCAAGCAGACGTGTTCACGGGGTGGGGAATGTTAACACGAGGTCCCTAATTGACAGTCAAAGTTGTTATTGTTATTGTTGTTGTGGCGGTGACAGCTATTCGAACAGCATATTTTCGAATCATCCGTTCGAATGGCGCAAAGCTTTCGAAATGCTTCTAAAGTGAGACAGCCGTTGGATAGAAGAGCATAACCAGTTTGCGCATTAAAGGGACGAATCAGAAAATAGGTCGGCCGCGGTCAGCATAAGGGTCAACTGAGGTCGTTAAGAAAAAGGGACGCGCGCAAGCGTAAACAAAGTTAGTAGCAACATCAAGAGCAAAGGAGAAACTGCGGAAAACGTTTTTTAAAGTGTCGAAATATAAAACAGTTCCCACTATTAAAAGGAAAATTTCGCCAAGAGTTTTATTTAAGCCCTTTACTTGATTGATCGTTGCAACAAATGGAGTTGATTTGATGCTCTGCTTTCTTTGTACGACAAAGATGAGCATACTCTCCGTTTAGCACAGCATAATTACGTTGCACGATAAACCGTGCTTTTGGTAAGACAAAAAATAGTTTTGTATGAATGAAAAAAAAACCTCAGATAAGGATGAAGAGGAAAATAGATGAAAAATAAAAGCAACTGGATCAGCATCATATTCCGGAAGTCCAGGTAACGGTTTTTCCCTCATTTCATTAGTTGCCAGTTTTAAAGCATTTTGTTCCATTTGAAAGGAATTTGTATGTTTGCTTAGCGATGGAAGAGAGCTTTTGAATTCGTAATTCCTGCGCATAAAGGAATATTTTTCACGCAGCAGAATGGCAGCAGTTAGCTTACGGTTAATTGAAAACTATTCATTGCTAAAGAAGACACAAACATTAGCAGTGATAGAGGTGGATGAACGCAATTAAAAAGTAGGGGAATATGGAGTAATACGCACCACTTAATGAAAATTAAGGAATTTTCAATGAATTTCACTTGTGATTGTTGATTTTATCAACTAATCCGAATCTATAAGGAACTTTGGCCAGTGTTGCCCAAGGAACCATGAACATATCATTTTCTAAACAGATCATGTTTGAACACTTTTTGTTTGGTTGGGGCAAAATGCACCTGTGCTGAGGCAAAATGCACAACAGGTCGAAACGTAGCTTAGCAACACAACACAACATCGGGACAAACCCCACCAAAACAAATGCAAACTATAACAAAACCCATACTAGTTTGCACTGACTAATTGGATCATTTTGCCCATTCTGCTAGGTGCATTATGCCCTAGTACATAGTTAAAAGATTTTCTATTAAAACACATGTAAATCTGCATATTGTACCGGCAAACTTATGTGCTATTCAAAGTTCTGCTTCTAATTAATAGAACTATGTATTCCACGCATAAAAACACAACAAGTTTCGGACTTTTATATCTTAGCAAAGCGGAAAGCAAAATTACATCTAAACGTGCTCGAACTGATGAATGTTTTGCTAATATTTCACATTTATGTGCATGTAGATCAGCATAACTCACAGAAAGACCATATTTTAGTCCGTTCTTGACTACCGACTACGTTTTTTGTAACAAAAACGCGATTTTTATAGAGAATCAATAAGGGTGCATATTACCCCATGTTCCCCTATGCTGATGATATTGTTTGAACAACGGGAAAGAAATATCCATTCGTCCTTACGTTATTTTAATTGGTTTATTCAGTAAAAGTAGGAACGTATAACATTGACGAACCGTTTACGGAATCACAGTTGTTAATTTTCAGACGGTTCGTGAGCAAAACTTTAACACCCTTTAACACTCTTTAGCTTAACAATAGGGATATTAAAAAAGCAATTTTTATACGATAAGTTTTTTATTAACAGGTAACGCTTGAAAAATAAAACGAAATAACTCTTCAAAATCAAGTTTTAAATAGTGCTGAGAGAAAGTCACGTCAAGTTTTTTGCGACTCAATATCCATGTTTTCTAAGACAGCATAATTTTGATCATTGATTTAATTTACTCATTTTCACGAAAAGTAGTGAAGCGTAAGTAAATTGCATATGTATGATTCTGTTTCCGTTTGTTAAATAGCAGTGTAATGATGTGTAACAAAATTGCAGTGTAACAACAATAAACAACAGTACAGCCTTGGACTTATGCTGCTTCTAGTTTCGTAAAATGTTTGTGTAACCGCAAGGCCAGACGAGGTGAAATACACAGCTAAATGAACTATTTGACAGGTGAAATATCTGTCAGATAACGCATCTCAGCAACCAGCTGATGTGCAATGTAAACAAATAACGCGTACAAAATCGCAATTAAATCCATTAAAAAACTTCGATATCAAGTATTTCGTTAATTTTCAGACAATAGTTCATCATTTCTTCCCATTTATAAATGTTCCGCATAAGGAGATACTCTTTTTAAGTGATTTTCAAAAGCGGATGTTGTATCTCCCCCAACCCTTTAGCTTTACCTGTTAAATATTTCGCCTGTCAAATAGTTCATTTCGCTGTATATTTCGCCAAGTCTGGCCACACGGTAAGAGAAGCTCGCATGCGACTCTTTCACACCTATCGAATAAGTCGGATGACACTCTTTTTCTTATTCTTTTTGATGAGAGGGGATGTATCCTCCTATGTTGTTCAAACGCTTGTTTGAAACAGCATATTCAGAGGCTTACTCTTTCTTTGATAGACTTCGACTATCTAGAGTCATATGTCTTCTGACACTCAAATCGAATGATTGTTTGAAGCAAAATGAGGATAGGGCGTTTGCAACAAATGAGGATTGTTTGCAACAAAATGAGGATTTTATTGAAAAGCTTATTTTCAATGAAAAAATATGTCTTGTTTAATTGAAACAGTTTTTGGAATTCTTATATTTTGTTTGCAAACATGCACAAAGAGCGGGTAAGATTCTTATATTTTGTTTACAAACATGCACAAAGAGCGGGTAAAAGAAAAATTGGACAAGGTTTTATAATATTTTTTAAATAATAATTTGTAGAGAAATCGGTAAAGTTATTTTTTTTAGGTTGGTAGGTGTTCGAAACTGATAGCCCTGTACTTTACCGCATTTAATTTTGATAAACAATAGGTTAGGGTCTAATTCATATTTATATTATGAAGGATCAGTTTCGTATGCGTGTGAAATTCAAAACGGGTATAAAATAAGGCTGGCTAAAGTAATAAAAAATGTTATTTCAATTTATTTTTTTAATTAAACATAAATATCTGAAAGCCTTTCTATAAAACGAATGTTGCTGAAACATTTTGATATATCCAGGTCTTAACAAAATTGTTACATGACTGTAAACAGAAATGTTTATTTCTACCATGAAAGTATGTCATATATTCAAAAAAAAAAAAGATTTTTTTAATTTTTTGCAATACACCTACATTGTACAGTTATGGTTGCTGGAGTGTCTAGATTGGGTGGGTAGTTGAATTAAAATTCAGTTTATTTCCCTACTGAATACATCGAGGCATGCCAACGTCCTCAAGAAACATGGCATTATAATTGTTACCGAATCAACGTTCCTAAGGTTTGGCACACCAATGTCTGTATTGCTCGTGAAATTTAACCTTTGGTTCAGAATCCAAGCCAGACACGCGCTTATTGAACTTGATTTGGGTCAATTTGATTATTTCCTCAAATGTCATGATAACAAATGTCAAATGAAGCTTCTCTAGGCATATCGGACTGCAGGAGATGGAAGCAAACTATGAAATAAGAGTTCAGCCGAACTGTTTGCTTGCGGTTGCAATAATCCGCAGCTGCACGTCTGATGAAAATGAAGCTGTTGATTGTTATTGCTATTGTTTGAATAGATGCTGCTTTCCATAATGCACCAACGCAAGCCTTCTGGCTCGATGTTGTACCCTTGTGCTCGAGGAGAGAACGATTTAATAAAGTTATGAATTCGATTGTCTTGAGCACATAATTCATGAATAATAGAGGAATGAGTTGAAACATAATGAAATAAACGTGTCGCGTATTGCATCCCAGATGCTACTATTTTGCCAAGGTAGCTTCCACGTGTACCATACCACATGCTGCTGGCATACCATTGTACCCTTGCATATAGTTCTTATTTATTATCCGGTTAAGAGAGAAGGGGAAAGAGTTTGGGCGAGGGAAAGTGGGAAAGACAGAGCTGAGCAGAGCTGGTAAATTATTAACATTTTGATTTTCAATCAATGACCATGGATGGACTACATCTTACGTTCAGCAAATATACTACTACAATTCCAATGTACAGCATAGTATTGTCCTGAAATATGAAAGCAGGACATATTTATTTTGTATACATACATCTTTGTTTCGTAAAAAGATCATGTGATGTATTATTAATGTATTAATTTTTGGTCTGTTTTTATTTTTTAAATAGTTTTTAGACAAATTTGGAGACAATCAGATTAACTCACAAAAGAATCTTGCTGTCGACATTTTTAATAAGGTTTTTGAAAGTTTATTTTGAGGGTCAGTTGATGTCCACGGTATATGTAGAATGCAATATAGGTAGCGTTAAACTTTCATTACAAGAAAATGGGTTAGACTAACAGATAACGAAATTAACAGGAAATTCTAATGAAAGTTGATGGCGTAAAGAATCAAAAACTATTGCATTCCTACAATGTATGGCCATTTTCCTGTGTGTGGTGTAAGCTTTAGTTGCAGCTAATATTGAACAAACCCCCAGAGGCAATTTTACCCCGTTTATGTTTCAGCGTTTCATACCTACTTACCTGTAGGGAAGGGAGAGCTGTTTAGTTCCGTTTGCTTTGCTAGGTGTGGCGATTTTCATTGCAGAAAGTGGGAAGTTAAACATATTAACGACGATTTATATGCAATATCATGAATATTACAGCAACTGGACACTAATAATCGTAAATCGCGAAAAAGGACAATAAACAACGAAACCTTAATGGGAATCAAATCGCGTCGAGTGGCGTGGAATGCTACCGCGTTGTCCCAGAAGGTGGCCAAAGAATTGACCGGCGTGGTGCACTAGGGGACGATGACGTTCTCAAGACGTTTCGGAAAATGGCCATGTTGATTGCTGGCATAACCTAATAAAAATAGTTCCACGTTCCGATGTGGTAATGTGCCCTCCTAAATCGAGCCCCCTTTTTCCAAGAACAGGAAGCCAAGTGGTGACGGAAAATGTTTTCAGCTGCCAACCTTTCCTGCATATTGGATGTTAGTTTTATTTCAAGCTTGTGTCCGCACGACATTGGTGCGCTATTCGGAAGAAATTAGCATTGCAACATTGGTCAATTGGACATGATGGAAATGAAGTTTGGGTAAGGCACTACCTTTGCAGAGCTTCCGAGTGTGAGCTTGATGAGAACCGTTATAGTGCGAGCATCGTGGTATGTACAAGAATGACCACGATTCAATAAGTAAGCACGTATTTCATTTGATTTAGCTTTGAAAACTACCTCTAGGTGTGTATTATTATAAACATGTCCTGCCCATGGTCGAATGGATTGCGCGACAATGAGCAATACAAACGAAACGAGAGTCATATCCGGAAGGCATTGAATGTAAAGGTTTAGTACTAGATGGGGTCAATAATTCGTACCTGTCTGCATTGGTATGGAGAGTCATGATTCACCAAATGTAGTGTGTTGGTCGGCGTAAGTATATTTATCGATCGCTGGTTTTCCGTCTTCATAGTGTAGCTTACATGTTATTGTTAGTAACAACTTCAAAAACGTTACGTCAAAAACTCAAAATGAATGTAAAAAAATCATCGAATGTGTTCGATTAACATTTGGAGCTTGTTTACTGAGCATAGATTGACTATCCGGTTGCGTTTATTAATAAGTTTAGGAAGCATGTATGGACCGTTATGTATGTATGTATGTATGTATGGAAATGTGACGAGAAAAAGAGATGAAGAAGAAAAAAGATTTAAAATTTTATAACCACCGCAAAAAAACAAGTAGACGCGAAAATACGTTTGATTTGGTAACGTCAAATATTCCATTCTGATCATTAGCAAATATAAAGTTTTCACAGGGGCGATCCCATTGTACAGTCGTCAACTCGAACGACTCAATAACATGCCCGTTATGGGTTCAAACCTAGAATGGACCGTCCTCCCGTAGCAAGGATTAGGACTTACCCGGCTACGTGGTATTGAATTAAGTCTTGAAAGCCTGTAAAGGCCGGCATGTCTGCGTAGGGACGTTACACCAAATAGAACAAGAATAAAGTTTTCACAGTTTTTTTTATTCTTTTGGATCAACAACCATTGTCGGTCAAGGCCTGCCTGTACCACTACTTGTGGGCTTGACTTTCAGTGACTAATTGATCCCCCCACAGCAGGATAGTCAGTTCTACGAATGGCGGCACGATCCATTTGGGGATTGAACCCATGACGGGCATTATGTTAAATCGTTTGAGTTGACGACTGTACTACGAGACCGGCTTTTCACAGGTTTAAGTTACTTGAACCTTCACAATTAAATTACAATTTACAGTTATTTGTAGAAGAGTATATATATGTTCACTGTCAAAGGCTATTTCAGTTTATCAGGATACCGTTGCCATAACTGAGCCATTGCATTGCAGCTAAAGCTCACTGTCACCCAAGTGTTGGTAACGCACACAGCCATCTTAAAGGACAAATAATATATTCAAACTGGTGACAAATTAACAAACCAAGTCAAACACAAACGTAATACAAATAGAAATGATAAAGTAATGCTAAAAATTAGATAAATAAACACAATCAATTTAATTTACTCTTAGTCTGATTTCAAATCTTATGAATTATAAAATTTTTAGAAAACAGCCAATTTTTGCAAAAAACTGATCCTTGCATCAATTCTAAATCATAAAGGTATGTGAAAAAAAATTAAAGGTTTACCAATGGAATGACAATATCTAAGTGTGACTGCTATAACGACCGAGATGAAAAGAAGGTTACTATCTGTAAAACTTAAAGTATTGGGATGTTTTATTACACACATTTTACAAATAAAATAATAATAATAAACTGAGCAATAGATCTTTGACATCTTTTTGAAAAGAACTTAATCGCTATAAGGCTGCGATCAGCAAAGAGCGGCTCACCAGCCGCATGTGGCTCATTGATTTCGAGATGGCGGCTCTTAGTCGTTATTATAGTTCATATAATTTTCACATATTTTTAATCTTGGCTTATCTAATTGGTTCTTTACATCAAACTCTGCAAAAATTTTAGTTGAATTTGGCTCTTTTGGTCACAAAATTTGGCGTTTGTTGTAAGGTAAACACAGTGGCGCAATATAGTAACGAGAGTGTTGTAAGGATTGTCAAACATACTTACGTAAGAAATTTTCTAATTGTTTCTATCAATTTCTTTCCGGTTCAAGACCCCCCTTCCAGATTTTTTGAATAGAATGCCATGACCGTTTAAGTCTATATACCAAGAAGATGAATCATTTCGTGATAAGGACAATCTCATGATTCTGTGGTCACGTATATAACTTAACAATATGAGGAGTGAACTGATTATGAAATATCATCATGAGACGTCCTGGGAGATTGATTCACCGCTGAACATTGGGAACCCTAGCTACTGAACTGACCCGTCCTGAATTTACAATGTGCCTTACACATGCAAGCAACCAGAATCGTTGCAGCTATAAATACCTTACTGGCCGATCCGAACGACACGCGACACGGGAGGCATTACTCCAAATACAGGCGAATATGGCCGATGGGCTCAAAATCGCTATAAACATAAATGTATAAATTTAATCAAACTCCAAATATTGTATGGATAAATGATCCTCACACTTTTTTTTTATTTGCACTCGTTAACTTATTTTTATTATCAAAAATCATTTAACATACAATTGAAAATCAACCACCTGTACTTGGCGTAACGTCTTACGCGAACATGTCTATAAGGTCAGTCTATAAGGCTTTTAAAAATTATTAAGTACCACTCAGACGCAACATATTTTGATGTACAATAAAACCATTTCCAATAAACCTAAATATATGTACCTAATACATTGCCAACATACATGTAACAGCTATCGTGCGAGGAAAGAAACAAGAAAATATAACTTAAATAAAAGCTGATTAGATGGAATTCATTAAATTGACTCATCGCGAAATGAATTTGATTCGGTCCGTGAGCTGTATTTTGGCGCTTCCTGTTCTAAACAATAAAAAAAAATCAAAATACCATGGATCCATTTAGGTATTATTTTATAAAACCATAACGGGTACGTGAATTCGAAACCATCCAAAATGATTTTTATGTAAAACTGGGCCTGCTGCTCCTGGGAAGTTGCATACTTCAAATAACCTACTCATTAGGTGTGTGTAATAAGCAGGTATTATTTGACAATACCGGAATATAATTATATGCTGCCGGTTTATAACCGTTTCCATGGGTTGGATGGAACGAGTTAAAAATATTTTTGAATGGATTGATTATACTGTTTAAATACGATATCGATTTTTACATTCCTAGCATTACGATAGCAGTCACCGATGGTTTTGTGTATAAAACTAGCTTGATGTTTTAACATGTTAAAAACAAGTAAGAGTCCTTCTATTTATTCTTCTTTGGTGTAATGACCGATTTATGTGGATAATATTATAAGATTTCTAGATTTATTATTACCACCCAATGGAACTGGGTCAGTCAGTCGGTAAATGTTCTTGTTAGGAACTAAACCCTTTCGGTCGTGTAGAAGCTGTCACGTTTTCGGCACAAACCACCATACTGTCCCCATAAAAGTATGTGGAATTGTTATTTGATGAAGATTTTTGTAAAAATCTTAGAGATTGTGCTTTTAAACCATTGCACTCTGCGGAGGGCAGAGATCTAATCCTTATAATATACTCTCACCCACTAGAGCATCTGGGTTAAAATGTTTGAATTCCTGCTTAGCTGAATGATATCAACCATTGCGGGCCGTGTGTTTATGTAAATTAATGTTTGGTATTCATTAAGTTTCTCATTGCAATGAGATTTCAAAGAATGTCACCCATTTGCTCAATGAAAGTATCATCCGATTATTCATTCATGTCTTACTTCACTTCAGAATCCTCGAAAAGTTTGTGGACAATATATCTAAGTGCAACTGGTCTGGTCAGTAAGGGTAGCCTTAAGGACGCATAGACCTATGGAGTTTTTTGATAATGGCTGTAAGAAATTTAATCTTAATCCAAAGACTAACCTTTTCTAGTTTTCTCATCATCAAAAATGCATTATTCATGAATATAAATACAAAAACTCTTCCACATAATCGCCTCTTAAAGCGTTAAGACATTAAAATATTTATTTACTTTCTCACTCGTAAGCGAAACTTGAACTCCGCAGTTGGTGGTTGTTCGTCCTGCAATTATTAGCGTCGGTTCAGAAATTTTGATCGCGTAAAGGGAGATGGAAAGAAACGGCAAAGTCAACTTTTCACCTATTAATTGTTATTATAATTTCCGGATTTGAATTTGCTCTGCATCGCTTGACGATTCGACTTTGGGGAAGTTTTCTCTCATTTAGTTGTGCGTTATGCGAGCGCGTAACGTTGCCTTTGGAAGGCTACAAAACGGTCTTAAGTATTCCATTATTGATATTATTATTGCCAAGTTTTTTTTTGTTCATGCACGTTGAACGCGATGAGAAAGCGCACAAATGTTGTTGCCGGTAGGAAGATTTATTATTATTTAATTCCGAAATAAAATGTATGTGGGGCGACGGAAACGGATTCGCACGAAGAGAATGAAACGGTTAACTGCATGCTGCCTGTAGAGGAGAAATTTCCACGGAAGAAGAAGGAACCCTGCGTCCCCGTTCAGGTGAAATAACTCGAAGACGAAAATCCAACACAAATATTGTGGAAGCGTTCGTGAAAGTACCAAACGCCTATAGCCCGCACACACCGGTGATGAATCCCATGAGCATACAATACCCGTTTCTCCATACCTTCCCAGGTGAAGTATTCAGGAATAGCCCAATTTCCGTAAGATAGTAGTTTTTATAACTGAAATTCCAATCGTTGACGACGCGTGGAAAGGCGGAATCGCAGACTGTTGCCGGTATGAGTTACTGCAATCAGTTGTGTTGTCTTCGCTATCTATGTAACGGGAATGAATTGTTTACGCTCGTTTGGCTGGGTCGTCGAACAAGTGCATGTCGCGAATGGAAAGAAATAGTTAAGTTGTAATAGCTCAAACGGTTACCCTTCGACTTTGGAATGCCGAGACATTTTGCAGTTATTTCAAATTATCTGGGAAAACTTTGGTTTCATTGAGGAAAAAATGATAAAAGGCCCGGAAGACGATGTGGTTTACATTCGCTTGGTATGGTTTAGCAAAGACAAACTTTGAAGCTGATAAAGATGACGTGATACGATATGAATTATGGGAAAATTAAATTAAAATTTGCCAGCCATGGATTTAACATTTATTGAACATACCTGCCTCAGAAAATGATTAGAGTTGAGTTATGGGAAGGATAGAAAGAAGGGTGTTTCCCTGTGGTTCGGTGGCTAATGATTAGCAAGAATAATGGAGGAACTGGGGAATTTAGGGACGAGTAACCACATGTAAAGTAAAAGAAAAGTTTTGATAAAACTAGTTCATTGATTAATATTTATACCAAGAAATCAGAGAGTTGTGTAACGTTATTTGATTGTAATGTAGTTTTGAGATATATTCAAAAATGTTGTGATAGGGGTTTTCAACTAACACAAATGTAACATATTATACATTAATGATTTGTCCATGATTAATTTCTTATCATTTCTCTAAAATATAGTTTTTAGTTTAAAATATTTGAACATTGTAATATAGTAAGGTCTTGTCAACATTCAGATAAAAACTATAACAATATTATGCAGCATGAACATATTGACATATCAACAGCAATATGAGCATAACATTTCTTAAACAAACTGTAAATCTAACAACTCTCTTGGTATACTGTACGGTAGCTTTCCTGCTCTTTATTTAAGTCAAATACAATTGCTAAGAAAAACTTTGCTTTCATACATAGTGCTATGAATGTAAATTTGTACGTTGAAATGCATTCGTTGATATGTATTTTCTACCGTTGATATCAGTTGCCAGAATCGGACGCCGAGGGTTTTAAACATAGTCGTCATTCTACCAATAAAATCAGCTAGGCACGTGTAAACATTCACAGCTAAGAATGAACGAGAAAGGTGGAAGCAAGCGTAGTGCGTACGTACGAAGCGGCATGGTTTCATTTGACAACATTTCCATGCTACTGACCCCCTTGGGACGGGTGTGATGATGTCTTTGGCCTAACGTCGTGACGAAAGAAGGATAAAATTTGTACATGTTGGCCTCAAGGAAACGTGGAAAATTGATGAAACGCCACATGATTTCGGCGAAAGTGAATGGCAGCTCGAGAACTACTGGTGTAGTTTATTGTAACTTTCGACAAGCACAAGCAAGCGTTACTTGGTTGTCTGCCAGGATCTTTTCGATGTGAAACGATACTTTTACGTGAAGCACATTCTCGTTTTATGGCTTTTTATTTCACGATCACACGTTTAAGTCTTATCTTCTCTTGTTAAAAGTAGGGCACTGTGGAAGAGTGAAGGTACGGTGTTTGGCTGTAGTTGAACATGTACGAAGTAAACAAGCCACAGTTGAATCTTAAAAGCAGGATTCTTTAAATCAATCCAGTTGATATCTTCATCAAAATGACAAGTGAAAACCACATTGACATCGAATTGATACTGTATACCTTGTCTGGCAATGGTGAATGTAAAATATTTAATGATAAATATCAACATACGATGGGAGGGTTTTTTATGGTATAAAGCAAACCATTTACACAATAACCATTGACGCTGGTTGTAGTGAATATATCGAATACGAATGAATATGTATTCGAATGATTTGGTAGGAAACGGTAAAATGTATCCAAACAATATCCATGATGAAAAGATCACGAAATTCATTACATACGATTGAAACGTGATTATTTGTCACGAATGAGTGAAATTGTAAGGACAAATAAACGAGCCATTTTTGATTGCACGTAATATCATGAACATCACATGAAGAAATGATGTAAAAAAATACAAAGTACTATGGGATGAAATGAGTAAGTTAGAAGTATAATCTTACTTGAGAGTTGTTTGGTTTAGTGAAACATATTCACGATATATGCTAGATATATACAGGGTGCGAAAAGCGTACCCTGTAATCACTGGTCGGTTTGCAACTGTTAATAGTCTATCGCATTGTTTATCATAATAATGGATATTATTAATTTCGAATATTATTTCTTACAGTTAATTTTGTGCAGTTAATTATATTAGTCTATATACTACAATTCTTCTTCTCTGGCTCAACAACCGATGTCGGTCAAGGCCTGCCTGTACCCACTTGTGGGCTTGGCTTTCAGTGACTAATTGATTCCCCACCATAGCAGGATAGTCAATCCTACGTATGGCGGCACGGTCTGTTTGGGGATTGAACCCATGACGGGCATGTTGTTAAGTCGTACGAGTTGACGACTGTACTACGAGACCGGCCATATACTACAATACATGTTATCAATGTGGCAAAGCCGTCCCTTCTGAATAAAAAAAATACTACAATTCAGTTTATACTTTGAATTAGTTTTTACTGAGTTACTGGGCTTGTCCCGTGATGCAGTCATCAACTCGCACGGCTTAGAAACATTCTCGCCATGGGCTCAAACCTCGTTACCTGACTGTCCTGGTATGAGCACATCAAGTTTTTTTAACGATTAAAGAAATTTTGAGTATTTTTCATCATTCATCTCTTTACACCAACTAGTTATATAAATTCAAGTGCATTAGAAGCCTTGAGTGGCCTAGATCTAGAAAATAAAAAGAAAAATAATGAAAAACTATGCAATTTAAATTTTAGAAAGTGTTAGAAAAAATCCCTTAATCTGACAATATATTGTGAAAAATAAAATAAATATTGATATTGTAAGTTAGATTGCTATGGACAAGCTGAAATAAATAACGAGATATCAACGGATTGGAGTTGTGTTGCCGCAGCTCTGTAATTCAAGTGTATGAGTCAAACTTTGTAATGGTAGAGCGAAAAGTGAGAGTTACTTTAGTAACATATAAAACAAAAACATGATCTGCTCCGTTGGCGAAAAATGTTTTTTTTTGATAATTGTTTACACATTCCGACAATGTGTTGTGTACACTAACTCAGACAACCTAGCCATGTGAATGATGCATAACATAGCTCGACTGCATAGTTCGTTTGTATTCTCTCTGACAAATTGCATACTCGAGTTTCCTTTATTTATGTATATAACGTGTAAAGACACTAAGGCATCTCACTGGCAAAACATAAATAAATCAAAATGCAAATGACAATGAATTTCACCCGACTTCTCTTATGCATTTTGATACAGAGATTTACATTGTAGGATGAGTTAAATCAAATAATTAGTTTCAGTGCAGATTTCGATCTTTCTCGCATACGCTAGCCGGTCCGGTTGGTTCCGTGCTCTCACTCCTGCACAATTATTGTATGGTGCGTTGTTTTCCATCTCAGAGGATTCCTGTGTGTGAGAGAAAGTCATCATCGTAAAGGATAGTTTTCATTTATGCACCATAGAAAGGATTGACGTTCATAGTAACAACGCAGAGATGTTGTTGGTTTGCAAACTCAGATTGTTCAAAACATGGGCTGCTAGCAGCGGAGATGACGAGGTTGGCACGTATGACCAGCGCTTCGAAAGTCATACAAATCCAGTTTTGTTCAGTCCTTAAAATACAGATCTCTAACAATGAACAGTCAAAGTTGTGCAAAATAACGGATCCTACAGAATCTTCAGAAAGTACGAAAAGTGCACTGAGACCGAGTGTGAGCTGAACAAGAGTTGCTTCAAAGAATGTTCCCAAATTGTTTCTTCTCCATCGTAAAATGTATGAGCGGGTAAAAGGGACACGTGTGAGTTGGGAGCGAGCTAAACAAATTCTCACTGACATTGAGCTACCCAAGACTCAGGTTAAGCAAAGCGGCTCTGATTTGGTAAACATTAGCTTGGACACGTCGAGAACGACCGGAACACGGCAGTGGACATGGTTAGCAGTCAGAGCTAGTGCTCATGCTGTGTTTTATATGTACCTTGTTAGAGGAGAAATTCAGTGCAGCATTGGTTGGCTCTCAGGTGTCAACCACAAACTTCGGTCACCCTTACCGTTAATTTGAATAAACTAAGCATAAATAGTTGCACTTTGCAAATGATAGTACGATGGTGAGGGTTACCATGGAACAAAATGGTGCATCGTTTGCGTTTTATAGCACATCTTCATTGAAGTGATTGGCTTGTTAGGCGGTTGGTATTGTATAGTGTTTTTCATGAATCAAACTATCAAGAGCAATACAGTCTGAGCTGGCATGTCATGATGATATTTGGCGAAAATTGCCGAAAAAGAAATATGTGAAAACATAGTCAACAATTGCAACCTGCGTGAATAGCATTACTCAATCTTTATATTATAAAATAATTCCTATCATTGTAAAGTTTAATTACCGTTTAATTGTAATATATAAATACGTTAATGAATAATCTGCTTAAATTTGCTGCCAGGCACATTATAAAAATTGAAGTGGTTGAGTGGAAGTTAAGCTTTTTAAACTGTTGTTATTAAACTGTAATTTAGGTAGGTCAGAGAGAAATAATGATACATACTTCAGTTCTTAGCACAGGTTTGCCAAAACCATTGAGAAATAAGCAAAGTTTTTTGTGCCCGCTTTTCTTAATGGTTGGAAACCCGCCTTTTATTAATTGCCTTTAAGTATGTTTCATGCTCAACATAGAACACGAAAGTAATTAAAAAACCTTAGTTGAACATAAAATGACCAAAATGTGTTAGATCTTAATGTCACCATTATTGGGCAGAACATAAGCAGAAACATTGAATGATTTGTTCACACCATTTGAGACAAAAAAAACAAATACACTCAAATGGAAGAAACCAAATTGCGGAACTTTGAACTTTGATGTTGTATAATTAATCTTGCAAATGCGAAAGAACAGTCTTTGGGGAACGAGAAATGAAGCCAAGTGATAGGGAAGGTCAATACATTATAAAGGAAAGGGCAATCATTGTGAGGCGTTGTGCAACGAAACACATTTCCGTGAAGAATATTGATTAACATCGTTACCAAACAGGTCGTGTGTTATGTCAGGTGAAATGAATACAGACGGCACTGATTTCAGGGATGGAGTTTCCACTATGTTCGCATCACATGGATTGATTCGCTTGATGGTAATTAATAGATTTTATGATGAGATTAATCACACATGTGTTAGTACGGTAGTACTGCTAGGACGATTGATTCTACCCACCGCTGGTGTTATACTATGTTGCTATTGTTAATGTTCAATCAATCAACTGGTGCTCATCAAATTTTGCAAGTATGATAAAACGCCACGAAGGCGATTGAGAGGCTGAGGAGATGCGAAGGTGTATAGCTGCCAGAATTGGGAAAGCGCCTGGAAGCTGGGCCAATTTTATGCGATGCACTCTAATTTGATGTTCAGCATGTGGAAAAATAACATTAATCAGAACTAATACGCGGAGTCGCTGGAAAAGAGAAATAAACGAAGATCAAGAATTGGGATTGATTATTCCCACGAGTCATCGATGTGCTGAAATGGATGCTATTCGGAATCTTATGCAATGCTTTAGTGTGGGTAAGGTTGAAACGTGGGAATATTATCCTTCCACCGAACGTAAGAATAGTAGGGCAAGGAATGTAGTAAAATTGCGTATAGAGCATTAGCATTCTGTTCATCTTTGCAGGATAAACAAGAATATCAACAAGAATAAACCGTTTTGGAGGGCAAAATCTTTCGATATAAAATCCATGTAAGTGCTAATGAGACACATAGGTTATGAGATTTTTTTCTTGTTGGAGGATGAGCTCGTCTTTGCCATCGCGTAACAAATCGCATACTACATTTATGCGGCATTATGCTTCCGAGCATTGGCAGTATCGCGCTGGAGTGGCGATGGAGTCGGAGGCTGAAATAACAAAATAATTCCATTCTGTTTTGATCGTTCGCTAGGGTGTCGTGTTGATGCTATCAGGTGAGGGAAAAAGAAAGAAAAATATGCCGGCTTTACTGAAAAATGAAGTGAAAGGGATATAATTTTAAGATGTAGAAGAATTTGCCACCATCACGCGTTACCCTATGCTGCTGTGCTCTAATACGCAATACTAAGAACACCATCCGCTCGTTTCATAGGATTCGACGCCCTGATTTGACATCAAACTTACGACGTGATGTTATAATGATAATATCAGACGTAATGTAGAATAAATATTTATTCCATTTCGTACCGTACCGTTCCGTTTTCTGTGTTCGCTTGACTATCGCCATCATTCGGAGCGGCTGGTAACAAAGGATGGATACATTTGTATTTATTACGCGACTTCCCTTAACATCATGGATGGGGTGGGAGAAATTGAGCGATAAAATTACAAATTTTGATTTAATAACGATACCACAGGGGTGGTTGAAGTGCGATTATCCATTTTGAGCATGCTTGCAAGTAAAGCAATAAGCTTAAGGAACCATTTGATGATAATAGAATGGCAATGGAACAACCCGTTTGAGCTTTTTGACGATGTTGGTATAATTAAGTGATTACAAGGTGAACAGTGACAGCGTTATAGAAAGAATTGTGCCAATTACTTTATGAGCTGATCTGCGATCGATTTCATCAGCGAGAAAGGATGCAGTGTTATGCTTTCTATTAGCAAAATGGTTAAGGAATATATTTTTGAAAATGGGCGGAGTTTGATACTATGCAGCTAAGAGTTTATGATAATGAAAATGCACACAAATTGTATTCAGTTTTCTGTCCGGCCTTTTTTAAATTATTGTTACATCCCTTCAATGTTAAACTAGACTAAAAATGAATGCTTTGACAAGTCAAACCGAGTTCATCTTATTTTTAGTCTCAGAGAAAATGCTATAAATACAAACGATTGATTTGTTTTATTATCATTTCATGTTGTTTGCCTCTCGACGCCTCAGCTTGTGCCGAAAATTGAATTGTTGTGTTAATGGCGTGGCGTGGTTGGACGGAATTTTATGACGCTGCTGGTATCAAGGCCTGCGATTGTTTCGTCCGTGATTTCTGTGGTTTCGTCATTGTCATGAAGTGCTTAACACTGATTCCAGCTGGGTGATAACAATCATGCTTACACTTAGTTTAATATCAACCAACAACGTGTCTCAAACAAAGGCCACCATGTTTGCCCTGAACAAGCTCAAGCTAATGCCTCTTGTAAATAGACCTAGGTGGTGGTGCATGCTGTAAACAAGAAAGAGCTTCGGCATGAAGAGCTCATCATGTGGGAAGAAAAGTCATGCCTCTTTTTTCTAGTCAATTGACGTGCTTCTTACTCTACAATGAAACCGACACGTTGTATTGCTCGCAGGGTATGGAGCACTCTGATCTCGTGCGGTTAAACGAATCGGTAGCGGAACGTAATGCGAGAATCAGGACAAGAATGTGAAGAAAAATGAAAAGCTCGTGAATGAAAGGACATTGTTGTGGTTAGAAGTGTAAACAAACAGAAACACAACCGTATGCCCAAGATCCTGTGAACGTTTGAGACAAAGGCATTCGGTGTATTTTTTGCTTTGTGCTGAAGTATTCCCGGTGGGGTATGAACAAGGCGATGAGGCGGGGTAACAGAAAACAATAACAAGAATGACTGTAAAAACACTTCACAGCAACAACAGTAATGAGATTTAACAGTTATGCGGCTCATTAAGTGTGTGTTACTACATTTATATTGTGTCGGGGCCAAATAAAGCGTGCCAGCTAGCAAGCGTGAGTAGCGTTTGTGGCTAACCCTCTATTATTTTCTGTAACCGTTTGTTCTCTCCATATCGCAATTCCATTTTTCTATCTGTGAAAAAAGGTAAAGTTTTGAATTTGAGATTGGGTTGTACAAAGATGAAAAGTGGACTTCGTTTGCTGTAATTGGTTGAGAGTTTTGATACCAATACACGAAAAATAGAAAACAATCGTTTCAATGCCATTAAAACATTATTGCATGTGTAATAAACAGGAACATCGTTTGATAAGGTTTGATGTTAAGGCATGAGCATATTAGTTAAGGATAATGTCGAAGTGAAGTGTTTACGTAGTTTGTTACTTCATTAAGGTAACGGCGACGCACATAAAAGTAGATGCAATACAACTGACTGAGTAACGCAACGGTTTGCAAATTCGGAAGTTGAAAGTAGCTACATACCGATCATTCCATATCCATCTGATCATCCGACAAACAATAATTAACGAGCATCTCGATGTGTAAGTATAAATGTCGAGCCAGACAAGTAGAACATGTTGGTTGGTGTACCACTTGTATGTTAGAAACATTGTGAAGTAATTGTTTGGAAAATTTTACATGAAATATATTAAAATATTTTTGACCTTCTTTATTATCTCATAGCTTTCTTTTACTAGCATAGTTTAATAAATATAACACTATTTTCTTCTTCTATTTGGCGTAATGTCCTACGCGAACATGCCGGCATGTAAAGACTGTTGAGACTTTTTCACGACCACGCAGCAGGCTATAGTCAATGTTTGCTGTGACGGAACTTTATAGGATTGAACCCTAGACTCCACAACGGGGATGTTGTTGAATAGTGCGAGTTTACGACTGTACCACGGGATTGCCCAATGCTATTTATTTTGAACTTAATATTTCAATTTGAAAGAATCCTCTATTTTTAAGACTACGCAAAATATTCACAATTTTTAACTCATAGCAAGGGTATATACATCCAATGTTTGTTTGTTTTTGATGATAAATATAATTTTATTTATAAATAATTAGAACACTGTTTGGCAGGTATTAAGTTAAATTTTATAGATCTACAGTAAATTATCGTTCTACAATCGTTCTGAAATGAATGTTGTATTTGTATTTATATTTGAATTTAGGTTATCCAAGTCACTGTTTATATATTAAATATATTTTGTTCCACGGTAAATAATTGTATTATTATATAAAGCATATTTAAAATATATTTGTTTTCTCTTGTTAGTAACACAAAAATCTATCATGGTGTTTCGCTTAAGTTCGATGCATTACCTTGCTGCGGATTTGGCTGTTAATGACAGGATTTGATTCTAATTGGCATTGGAACATACTAGTTGATTAGGGGAAGGTCTGGAACGTTGAGTACCAAATACCTGTATTAGAGAGTACCTCTAAAGAGGGGAAATGAGAAATATAAATGACTGTGTAAAGTTCAATATGAAAATTGAGATAAATTATTTGAATAGAAAAAAATAGTGATAGAATATTTTAGTAAATACTGTATTGAAATATTTAGTTAAATAATAATTGTACATTGATTTGTGATACTATTAAAATCTTCCGTTTAGTGAGTGTCCTTTTGCTACACATGCGCCGTCAGGTGTAGCACTCATCCAGAATTTAAACATGAGTGCTTCAGAACACGCGACACCACATTTCATCCGTTGGCCAACATTCATAGCAGTCCATTCGATCTGTGCTAGTTGACGGGATTGGTGGCAAAAGGTGGAACTGTATAGTTGCACACTAGCAAAACTATTAGAAAACAAAAATACAAAACCGTTCCACGTTTGTGCGTTCGTTTGCTTTCGCCATTGATCGAGTGCTGGGTTTTAGTTTTTGCGGTTACCGTGTATGTAAAATATAGCGTTTGATAGTGTTCAGATTGGGCTGAAATCGTTCCGTGACGTGGTGTGCTGTTTGGAATTAAAACAAACCATCATAAAAGTTTGTGTCGGCTTCCCATTTGGCAAGGAACTGTAATTTAGTCACGAATCAGAGATATTGCTCGTCGCTTCTTGTGTTGTGTGTTGTTTTCTGTGTGGTTGAGTTTTTTAGTGAAAAGTCATTCTTACTTTCCTAGGCTGTGTGGGGAGGCTAAAAACTTATTCTCAACGATCTCCGGCGTGTATGACTTTTTCCAATTTGTGGAATTTCTTTCGTGTGTTCCTTTCCTTGCGCTCAGATATCGCGTGTGTATATGTGTCACTATCGTGTTTCTAGTGAGTCAGTGTGTTACGCCACGTGTACCTTGTTTCATTTTCAAATTTAAAAATGACAAAAATTGCTTTTAAAACCGGTAATTTTGTTGTTGCCATTTAGAGACGGTATTTTCTTTTGCAAGTTCTACGGGAGTGTAAGTTTCATGCGTTATCAGGTGTTGTCAATCGGTAACCTCTATCTTATAGCATTTCATTTCACTTAGCTTCTACAAAGGGGTGTGAATAATATATCGGACCCAGCCAACCGGTGCCAAGGTGTCTCATTACCTTTCGGTTGTATTGGTAAGGCAGATGTACAATCAATTGATTTATGTTGGAACAATGCCCAACAATTTTGAATGTGCTGTTTATTTCTGGTGAAAAAAAAATCAATAACATTTTCCACTAGTGTCTCAGGTTTTGGCGCCAGAAGAGTAATCACACAATGGAAGGATATAGGAAAAAAGGTTACCATTAGGTTTTAGTTTGTTATCCAGTATTGGCGAGTCAGAATCAAAGAAGCAAACGATATGAGTTGCAGTACAAATTAACCCCATGTGTTCGTTGCAGCACTACTTCTGAGAATGAAAGAGAACTAAGGTTCAATCAAATATCACGTGCAGTTCCATTGCGACCACATTTCAAACATACTTGTCCGACAATCCATTATTTGTAATTTACCACTGGACAATCACATTAGTTCCTTCTGAAGCGTGGCATATTTCCTGGAACTAATCAGCATTTAGCATTTAACAATATTCCAAGTATATACACTTCATGTTTTATTAACCAAGTATGACTTATCCTCGCATAATGGAATAAGTACAAAATAAATGGTGAGAATACATAACGGCAACGATTTGTTTTATTACAAAGGAAGAGCTTCGGTTATTTTAAAAACGTTGTTTTAAAATTTTCTAATGAAAATTAAGAATCGTTGAAAGTACTAGAAATGATAGGCTATTAATAATTTAAGCTATGACACACCCTAGGTTATTAAAACTGAATTCATCTACAAAATGGCTATGCAGAATGTATGCTCATATGATGCCAATTGGTCTTCTAAATACTATAATATTCATTCGTAACGTTACACGCCGGTTCTGGTCTAATTAAACGTTGAATTTAGACAGATTTTGTCCTACGAGCAAAAATCCCTTGAAAATGACTGCACCGTACATTTCGTTAGTTTTTCATACATTAACGATGTCAATTATAATGTTTAAAGATGGTGAATGAGGTATACTACAGAATAGAGCTATCCGAATGTTGTTTTCCGAATCCCAGAGTTCATTTGTCAGATGGTGCTGGTATGATGTAGTGAAGTTTGGCCTTTGTTCCGCGATATAAATCTGATCCGTCGGACATGGGTGAAGAAGTACGATGTTTTGAATATGTTGAAATATTCAAACCCCAAAACGATTATGCATAATTCACACAGTTGTTGTTCGCGTTTGTTGTGTAGTTGCATGTCGGAGTATAATTGATGCTGTAGTTGGCACTCTTGGTGCAGTTGCGTTTTGTTATTGCCTGTACTTCCGCGTGATAGAACATGATGCATAATAATTGCAACAGCTCCAGATTTAGTTAATAGTTTTAGTTGGTTTGTACTGTTGGCAAGGATTTTTTTGAAAAGCTAAATAGTAAGCTAAAAATGTGTAGGCCTTAAGAATATGTAAAACCATCATGAATCCTAGCATGTAGTAACATAATATGTTAATATTATTGCATAATATGCAATGTTCATGTACTTGTAATAAAATCATATTGTCATTATAATTGAATAAAAACAATATTATCACTTTTAATTGAGACCTATTTCAGTTGATACTAGATTACTAAAAGTATATTAATATGATTATTTGGTGATAAAACATCAGTATTAGGAATGAGTTTACATCTGTACAGTTTTCATTTTGGCTGAGTATTGCAGGTTAAACAGGTTAAACGTGCACAGATTAAAATTGCTACAAAAATAAATTTAAAACAACGTTTTATGCAATTATTGAATACATTTCTAGTCTGAAATGTAAATTTTAACGCAAATGTCCATCAAACGTTAGATTACAGCGCATAATACTGTTGGTAATAGGCTCGTGATTGACAAGCCAGTTGAAACAAGCTAGTTGAATTTATATTGATGATGACATGCAAAACATGGTATGAGCTAACAATCATTATAGTGCGTGTGCTAGACGCATGAAACCCCAACAAACTTCTCTGACTGAACACCCTTTGGGTCATGTCAGTAGCAAGGGAGCAGTTTACTTTAGGCATTGGTGTTTACATTCATTAGAAAAAAAATCAATTTGTACAACGAGAAACGCAACCACCAGCTGACAAACGTAGCTCTTAAGCTCTAGTTCTATTGATTTTGCCAACTCCTCGCGAGCTCCATACTCTACCTCAAATCAGACCCGATGTGAATTCTCGCCTTGGCATTACTCCAACTGCATCGTAACTGGTTTTGCATGGCAGAAGTGTACGACAAGCTTGCTACAGATGGAAACCCGAGAAATGCGGTGCTTAACAGGAGTGAAAATGTCGGAAGATGCTAGAAAAATGGATTAAAAATTCCTACAGTAAACTGAAAAACAAAACTGGTCAGCAAACATTTCTGATGTAGTGTAATTTTACTGTCATACTTTACTGGCGAAAGTGAAGTGTAACTCTGATGTTGGTACCATAGCATCGTATGAAATGCTCACATCAACATATCAAAAGCACAGATCACGAAAAGTTTGCATTTTTTTTTTGTGATTGTGGTGACAAAGTTTATCCAGAGAGCGTTTACCGTGCTTAACGTATCATATCAACGAGTTGAGTGTTGAGCATGCTTTGGTATGGTCCGGTTATTGGCGTTAATCAAGTGCCAAAGTTCATTTCAACATTGAGGTTCTTCCTTGTAACACCTTTCGTTGGTAATTTTACGCGTCGTACGAGGTGCTGGATGCCGCCAAAACAGCATGTCAATCGGTGTCACCAAGGATCGAGTAGTTTTGTGTTGGTGTTTTCGTTTAATATATGAGTTTCAACGCATCGACATCGTGATCACATTGCCCAGCATTTCGATGAACACCGAATTGGTATCGTGGCGAGATGGGATTGATGCGAAAACAAGAAATTTTGCTCATGCAAAACTCGTTCAACCGTTCAGCTGGCAGTAGACAGATGATGCCCGTAAGCGACCGATTATCGGGATGGATCGAAACGGACCCTTTTTAGTGTCGGAGCTAAAGGCCAGCGCATTGGCCTCGAGCCTGACCTTCTTATACCACCTGCAATCACCTTTTTGGAAGTGTTGATTGCCGTAGCCGTTAGCAGTTAGCCCGGTGTGTCATTTATGTTCCTGGTACGAGGATGATTTGCACTCGAAAACGTTAAGCTATTGGACAGATGGTAGATCGATGCTAGAACACGCTTTCTGTTTTGTGCTATATCGATTGCTTATACGCATCCATGTGGAATGCTACTTTCTCAAGTATTAGTAGTAGTGTGGTTAGTTGTATTCATAGCGCTGCTAAGTGCGAAGAAGATTGACCCCCTAGGAAGATTAGCACTTGCTTTCAACCTGCAGTGTTAGATTTTTTTTATAAGTGGAATGGCAGAACATTCTTGGCGTTAAACGCATGTCCTTTGGCTAATTCATGGACGGCGAGCAAATGGTTAGTATGCAGTAGGAGAACCACAGGATGTCTAAAAGGGAACGTTGTGCAGCCAATTGATGAACAAGGAAGATATATGCAAATATCGGTTGTTGATGCGGTCAGAGAATGTGAGGATAGGATGAATGTGTGAAACTGTTATGTTTGTCAAAAGAATTGGGAAACTTTTTTATAAATAATGCAGATTAAATACTTACATCTTCAAACACGATTATCTTCAAATGACAGGTAAAATTTGAATGTTGAACATTTTCTATGTGAAACGCTTTTCGTTTGGATGCACACAATGACCGTAGTCAGTCTAGGCCTGGGTAAGGGAGCTAAGCTAGCTGTAACCTGTTCATGTACTCCATACGGGGCTTAAGCTCATAATGGACATGTTTGTTGAGTAATGCAAATTGACAACTTTACCACGGAACCAGTTTTTTTTAATCAAATTGTATTTAGTATAATACGATTTTTTGATCAATTTTTCCTTTGGAATTTATTCTGTTTCAACCTGCTTGTATAATCCAGGTTGCATTGCATGTATCATATAAGTAGCAGAGTAACGTAAAGTCACAATATGTTTCAATTGTAGCCCTTCAATCCCCTATATCAGTGCGCGCTTACCTTTTAAGAATCACGGACCACTTGTCTTTGAAAATTCATGTGCCGCGGCCACAGATTTTAAGTGCATGTATTAAGTGCATATAGTAGGCTTAAAAAAGGATTGGAAAACCAAAGCTTTTTAATCAAAAATATTGAAAAAAAAAAATTAATCTTATTCTACACATGCCTGTAGAAAATTTAATTTTGATTGTGGGAAAAACTGGAACAATATGTGTTGCCATAAGCCTTTCTTTAAAAAAATCAAATGATCCCTACACGATCGCAAGAACTTAAAACCTCTCTAATATGGAAACCTCATACGACACTCACTTTTGGCTTGTTTTAGGTTGTAGAAATATACTTAGTTTGGATTTTAAATATTTAGCTTGCAATAAGTTTTCTTAGTAGAGATGTATTTTAAGTTGAGTGACAACTCCGTATGAAATAATCATTCATATTTTAAATAATCGCCAGAGAGTTAACCAAGTGTAATGAACTATGTTTATTTGTACTTGCAGTGACATCATATTGAGTAGTTCAAATAAGTGAAACGATGTTGTATAAAAACTCAAGGAAACCCCTGGAGGCTGAGTATTATCAAGCTTCAAAAGGAATAGTTTTTTGGTGACCTAAGACACGATGTTATCATCGAAGTGAAATGTGGTTATGTGAATTTATTAAAATCAGTGTAGTGTTTTGGTATAATTAATTCTTTATTCAGTACGAACTTGATGCGTGTGAAAGCAATGCTTTGTTGCGTTACAGTTAATACATTTTGGCTAATATTATTAGTTTGTATATTTATTCGTCCAGCATTATTTTCCGAAGTAACAGGTTAGTATTGTTTAATATGATGTATAATAAGTATGATTTTTTTCTTATCTAAAAAGTTGTAAGAAGTTTTAAGTTCTAATTAAAGGGAAAGTTTTTTGGTTTGTGGAATTACTTCCCTACACTACACAGCTAACGTTAAGTTTTAAGTCTAAAACTTCCCTAATATATCAGCTAACGTAAATAATATATATATATATATATATATATATATATATATATATATATATATATATATATATATATATATATATATATATATATATATATATATATATATATATATATATATATATATATATATATGAGAATTGCCAAAAAAATATATTTTTAACATTACTTTCACACATTTGTATGGCTTGTATGGTTTCCGTTGACCTCTTGAGTGTTCTTCTAGTATTCTAGTTCTAGTATTTGTCACTTTTGGTGGAATTTCATTTTGATAAAGTACTGATTTTTTCAATAACTGAGGATTAAACTAAGTTAAATCCGAACTTTTGCAGTTATATAACGAATAGTTTCGAAGTTAAAAATTATAAGAGTCATGTAAAAAGTATCCTTTTTCTCAGCGTTTTTTCTCGACAATTGATCCAAACTGCCCGCTGTGCACTGGTCCAATAATGATTGCTACAGCTCTTGCAAAACCTGATCGTTATTTGATTCTCATTTAAATCGACCTTTCGCGCCAAGGACATAAACTATCTAACTGTCGTTGAATTAAGTCTAGTAATGCTGTATAATGGCCTCACAGGTATCTTAAAAGTAAAACAATAACCAAATTATTCTTTTGATATAAATGATGGAAAAAAGCAAACGAATTTTTATTTAAATAAGACACAAACTTAAAGAATTAATTATTACATTCCGTATATATTTAATATTAGGAATACCCATAAACACGCACAAATTAGTTTTTATAATTTTTTTATTTGATTATAAAACTTTAACGCTTTAAAACTACATCACATCACAGCGGTCAGGAAGTAAATTGAAAAAAATATTGCAATTTTGTTCATCGTCTTCTGATCAGCCAAATTGAAGAACGTGATGTGTTGCAATATATTTAACTGAGTGGTGAACTGTTAGTGTGGTAATGAACATGTAAAATAAATGGACAAATCCAATTCTGTTGTAACCATTGTACTGCATTTGGTTTTTGGTTGGCATCGCTGTTGCGAAAGATACAAGGACTGCATTTTACGAACAGCCTAATTGATTTGAAACTGCGCAGCCAGCAATGGCGTAGTGGGCATATATTTAATTGCACATACGTAGAAAACAGCAATGCTTTCCGATGCCGCTGTAAGCTTTTCGTGCAGCCAAATGCAAATGTGTACACATTCTTATCACATTTTGTGACATGAATGTAAAACAATGTATTGACGTTTCTTCTTGTCCCTCTGTAATTGATATAGTTCGTCTGGATCCGAATAATAATTGGTCGATTTGGAGGGGAATAGATATGTTGGACACAATATCTGAATATTACACTTCGGCTATACTGGATGTATTGGTTGAGGTGAAGGGAGAAGAAAATTAGCTTTAACTACTGGCTAAAGTCCACATAAAACCGCACATTGCGATTATAGAAGGTGCCGTCTCCATTTGACTGGTTACACTACCATCATGAACATACATCACATATAGAAGAGATGATACATCGTCGTGGTTTTCCCTGATGCATAACTGATAATTCCACAATTTACTGCATCAATCTGTGCCTGTTAAATGTGTGATAATTTCAATAAGTACAAAATCACTAGTACACATTTCATTCGCCGAATCATACCGGATGGACGTTATTTTATTGTACTTATGTTGCAACGCGAACATATGTTTAATATTTTCCAGTACATTAATACCGTAAATATGGTTTGACCGTCGTGCTGAGATGTAAGAAACTACTCTATGGGTGTAGGCTGAAATCTATGGGATAGTTATTTTAAAAATGCAACACTTAGGGAAGTTTTAGACTTAAGAGTTAACGTTAACCTAGATTAACGTAAAATTTGTAGTGTAGGGAAGTAATTCCCAAAAACCAAACAACTTTTCCTTAAATTAGAACTTAAAACTTCTTAAAACTTTGTAGATCAGAAAAAAACATGCACACTTGTCGGCTATATAATTTGAATAAAAAAGAACTTGAAAGAATCTTTGCAAACCTAAACCTTGTAGATTTTTGTAGATCTGTTTCTGCTGGAAAGTAGATGGAAAGAGACACTGCTTTAAAACCGTTCTGAAGAATCGTTCATACTTTTACTTTACTTCGTTACGTGTTCTCATACCTAAGAGAACCCCTAAGATAAGAGGCGAATATGGAAACATTGCACGACATTATAACATAAAATAAATCATTGTAACAGGATTTCTCGTTTGAACAGATTTAGCAATGACGAGTAGAGCGATGGCGTAAGAGAAGCTGGACCTAACGCTCTAATTAATATGATTAGTTTTATTTACCTTAGGACAGTATTGGAGCTGTTGAGCTTGGATAATATTTCACATGACCCCACAAAAACTGTTTTTGTGCGATCGTCGAATGAGCTGCAGTTATGAAATTGTTGTCTGGTCCAGTGTTTAACGGCGTACCTTGTCGCATGTGGTCAGTGTAGGTCGCTATTGGTAGTGAACGTAAAAAAAAAATCCTTGCACCACAGATTAGAGTAAAGTTTTGTGGCAGGGATTAAAAACTAACGCATACTGACCGTTGGGCGCCCGTAAGCATTTCGTGTTTTAGTGAGAGACACTGGTTAAGCCTTTTGATGGTCCAAGGTAGCTTGCTCAAGTTTCCGATTCGCATACACGTACGCATGCAACTACACCTGAACGCTTGCAGATCAGGGTACTGAGAAGGTTGTGAACATATCACTATGACAGGAGTGAGAGTGATGGAATGTTTGGTAGAATTTTCCACTCAAAGAACAACAGACCGACGAGTAGCAGAGTGAATCTGCAAAGCGCATTCTGTATGGACGCATTCATAATGTTAGGAGAAGCCGTCCAGTTGTTCGAAGGCTTACCCACGGATGGAAAAAGATGAATGGGCTGACAAAAGAGAGAATATAGAGCAGAGAAAATCCATTACATAAATTGAGGGCAGATTTTTGCTTTTCAGTTTATTATATATTGCTGTTTTTGTACCTTACGGTGATCTCTGACCACCATGCATGCAGTAGGGTTGTAAAATAATTCTGTCCTGCAGCTGTTTGCTACCCTTTGCGCTGTGTCAGAGATGATCTGTTAGCACCGTTTTTATGTCCATCAAAGCATGTGTGAAAGCGCAGAGTTTATAAATTGTAAGCGAATTTTGGAATGGTCTGTTCAACAATTCATAGCATTTCAAATCGTTCATCAGGTTGAGAATCATTGTAGAGCGGAATTAATTTGTTTGTTTGGAGATAAAAACGATTTTGTGCATTTAGTTGAATATGATTTATTTAATAATTTTTCTAATATTACAAGAGAGAAAAGTGAAATGTATTTGCGACACGAGTATTTACGAAGATGAGGGTTATTTCCACGTTAAATTTAAATCGACTCTCAACTACTACTACTATTTGGCGTAACGTCCTACGCGGACACGCCGGGCTATACAGGCTTTCGAGACTTTATTCAGTACCACGTAGCCGAATAGTCAATCCTTGCTACGGGGGAACGGTCCATTCTAGGGTTGAACCCATGACAGGCATGTTATTGAGTCGTTCGACTTGACGACTGTACCACAGGACAGCCCTAAAATTGACTTAGTTTGGAAACAAGAAATATAAACCTAAATTTGGTGTTTAAGTATGAATCATTTAGGTAGTAAATGAAAAAAGCTATGAAATAGACATTTGGATATGTTTTTACACTTCAACTTGTTTTTCCTTGCTTACAGAGCTCAAACAAATGAAGAACATAAAAACGATAAATGATCGCAAAAAAACAAAAGTATAATATCAGGCTGAAAAGGGGTAAGGGAGCAAAAGTATGGAAATTAGAAACTCTTTTTGAAAACTACACAATTAAGAACGAATAAGTCCTGATGGCTTCGGAATTTAGAGATAGCTTATAATGGACAAAAAAAAAAAAGTAAAAGTGTAAAACAAATCTTTAGTAAAAGAGTAAAAGTTTTTCAAACGTATACTTCACCTCATGATATAAAAATCACTTGATACATCTATATTAAACTGTTTGATATGTACCTTTAGCATATTGCTAGCAAATAGTTTTAATTAGTACTCACAGAAAAAACTACGCTTACTAACGCGTAGTGTCAAATTCAATCCGAAAAGTGTCATTAAATGTTTATTTGTACAATGTGCAAACCTACGGCATTTGTATCATCATGATAACACAAATTGCAGTGCCAGAATACTGAACGCTACCCAAATTCATACTTCCGAGATTTGGAACGCAATTGATATAGGAACACACTATTCGGTTTCGGTGCACCCAAGCATTGGCTTGTGTTAAGTGTAGTTTAGCTAGGCCACTGCTTGCATATTGGCAGACAAACAAATACATGGGCTATGTGGGAAAATCAAATAGCTCCTTGCATTCATCGGCATGAGCGTGAGTTTCACTGTGGCAGATGAAATAGTGTATGCAAAGTATGGATACTCGAATTATCGAGTCGAGCCACTATGCATCGGGCTGTGGATGATGTTTCTCTTTTTCAATCCCACTGAGGTCATAGAAAACCATACTAGGTGTAGGTTGGTTTTTGCATCATTTCAAAGCGTATATGGCACCATCCATTCTGTATTCAATTATTTCGTTTAAACGTCGATTTTCATTAGCTGGGTTCAATACACCACTAGACTACTTAATAGATTGTCAGCTGCGTGATGATGTAGCTTCTTTCTCGTTTTCTCGTCAATGTTACCTATAAAAACTACGGAGAAAAGACTCACGGTCTGGTCTGTTAAACGGGAAAAAATATACGTGAAACTCATAAACATATTGAAATGAACGTGGTATGATAAATGTAAAGAGAACTAAACAGATAATTTTGTAGTTGTTTTTATCATACAGCTGGTTTGAAATGCTGTTGTATAGTACAGACCAACTTTGTCCAACAATAGGTCTAATTATCTGTGAATAATAAGTAAACCCAAAGCAAAACCCCCTGTATGGGTAGCTGGGTCTTGGACCAGAATCGAATATAGAACGGTCGAGATGTTATTATGTTATGTTATGGTTCGGAATTATATATATTCTATGATATATTATATATTTAATATGTATTATATATTTAAAGATATATAAAATTTTATGATAAGTTATTTTGTCGGTTATCATATTCACGTGTTACAATAATTAAAATTCCTATAAAATCCCTTTTTTTATTAACTTTCAGTGATAACCGATCCGAAGTTCAGTACACCCATCTCTAATGTTACCGCCGCCGTTGGACGCGAAGCGACCTTAACATGTGTAGTGCATGATTTAGGTGCTTATAAGGTTTGATTACTACTAGTATAATTAAATAATGGTTGTTATGAAATACAATATCAGTTAAATTCAAGATTTTAAGTTTTATGATTTCTCAAACGATTCTGGGCTTAATGATAAATTAATGCATATTATATATTTGGCAAATTTAATAATTTTCAATTGTATTTAGAATTATATACCATATCATAGTTACTTATCTAATATATATTGTTTACATTATATTTGCTAATAGGTCGCTTGGTTACGGGTCGACACGCAAACTATCCTTACCATCCAAAATCATGTCATTACGAAAAACAAACGCATTGGAATTACATACACTGAGAAAAAAACTTGGCAACTACGCATCAAGGACATTCGTGAAACAGATCGAGGATGGTATATGTGCCAAATCAATACGGATCCAATGAAAAGTCAGATGGGTTACTTGGATGTTGTAGGTACATATTTATGAAAAGTTTGTGAAAGTATGATATCACCAAATTTACATTTTCAATCAAGGGTTAGTGCTGAAATTATTTCATACGTTAAGTTATTAAACATTATCCGAATGCGAGGACTCTTTGAATATACAAGCCATATTCAAATAATACAGTGAGTCACAATGTAATGTGAATTGCAACGTTACCGGCTTTCCGCCAATGAAACGAATGCAGTGCATTTATCGAAAGAGAATTGTAATTAAGAATGAATTGGAATGTGCAGGACGCTACTTATGCACCGCGAGTTACTACGTGTAGTCACGATATATTTAAATTGGCCACCTTATGCCACGGGAATATCTCATGAGCAGCCCATTTTTGTTGACGAAACCAGCAGTCTTGACGAAAGCATTAAAAGCACAAGGAAACTTCTCGCAGATAGTTGAATAAACAACTAACGGTAAAAACGGTCTTCAATAACGTTATATTCAAATTGTATTTTATCGAACTCCTCTCTCCTATTGCAAAAATATATACCATTTTATGTTTAGATTTTGAATTGTCTTACACTTTGATTTCCTCTTTTTAGTTATTGTACCAGATGGCAATACATATCAAACGGTAGCTCTTAGTGCATTGACAGTGATATTGTTAGCACTTTGAAAATAATGTTAGCACAAAAATCGAAATGTACGATCCACTCGATCAAACAAAACAGAACTAACGTATGACGATACCTCCTTTCCTTTATGTACGTGTTACGTAATTGATAAATAAAACCCATATAGGCATATACAATGAAGCAAACGAATCCAGGCACAGCGGCCATTTTTCACGAAAGTACATGAGTTATGCATTTTGTGACGTTTAAACGTGTTGAACGCCTCTGCACTGTCATCAAAGTGATTTTGTTTTTTCTTTGTGTAAATGAAAAAGTGCAGCCTCGAGAAAAGGTTATGTAGAAGGTTGCTGCTAGAATTCGCTTTTTGGAAAGTTACTCGTGTGTTTTTTAAGTTACAATTATGGCAACACGATAATGTTTTTGTGTTAGGCCTAAGCGCATATGGTGGTTAAAGAATTATACAATTCAAATGATTGCATACAAACAAAATAAGACAATTAAATGGGAACAAAAAGAGTACATGTGTTTGTATTTGGTTTTTGTTCGTTGCATCGCTTCTTTTCAATTTGACCATTAGTGATTGAAGCAGCAATGCATATAAAGGTCAAACGAGGATCGATTCGCATTCAGACTGTGCTGCGGAAGCAAGGATTGACTAACAGGCTATGTGTTAAAATTAAACTTCAGTAAGTCGTAAAGCGTTACCGGTATGACACGAAGATGAAAAGATTGAAGGAAAAAGTCAATTGATCGAAATCGAAAAGGATTAGTAGAAAAAGTTGCGAAAAAACAGTTTATAGCCTTAGAACTATTGAAATCGGAGGATTTAAAGTATATTGTTAAGATCCTGTCAATAACCATAACATGGTGGTATTTTTCTGGGAATTTTAGTGCCACCGGACATACTGGACTATCCAACGAGCACCGACATGGTGGTACGAGAAGGCAGCAACGTGACGCTCCGATGCGCTGCTGTAGGATCACCTGCCCCTGCAATTGTGTGGCGCCGTGAGGCTGGAGATAACATCTCACTTCAAGACGGTGAACAAGGTAAGCTGATGCTCCTTCTCATCATATATCCCAACAGGTGCAACACACAAATAAATAAAATGAGTATAAATCTACTAAATGATTTACCAATGTGTTTGTGCGCGATACAAGAGTGATAAAACAACATGCCGCGCTGAGTACAGAGTTGTGGGCGTAATAAACCGTAGAGCCACCGCAAAGTTGATCTGAAGGAACCCCGCCAACTAGTACGATTGGTTGGTGAAGGTTTGCAATAAATTTAAACTGTATCGTATTTTTATGTACACAGCCATTAAATTTGAAACTTTTGGCATATGTTGAGCAAAAAAAAAAAGAGCAAGTTGATACTCGTAGTTTCTAGTGAGTGTAAAACATATGAGTGAGCTTAAAACTGAAAAAAGTACACAAAATAAAGATGTGCTTAACCGTATCGTCTGGAATAAAAAACGAGAGTTGGAAGCTACAAGGGCGTCGAGATGTAAAGCAATGATATTTGATGGGCTATATAATTTATTGACTTGCAATGTGAGGGAGTTGGCAAGAGCGTACATCATGCTTGTTTATCAATGGCATTTTATTTCCATTCCCCCCCCCCCCCCCCCCCCTATCACCACCTACTCTCCTTCCACTCGTCTTTGATGGTAGCACCACTGCTCGAATTACTTCAGATATGTTTGCAACCAGTGAGTGATATACGAATCGGTGAGATGAGTTTAATTTCAATAATAGCTCGTTGCGTTTGTGAACTTTTTACGGTCAGTGGAAATAGGGAGGTATAGGGTAGGGAAGCAAACGTGCAAGCGGTTACGTTTGGCAAACAAAATTCCCTCGACGAATGAATTTTGTTGGCAGTCTACTCTTATTATTCGTTTTTAGTAAAGCTTTGTACAATCAACAGACAAGAAAGAGATTAATGCTACAAAAATAAACAACTAACCACCACGGGTACACTCAGAACGCCAATCATGCTAAGTTTGATTTGATTGAAAACGAAAGCTCGGTGATTGGAAACGAGAAAGTCAGCCTAATCGTTGTCAGTATGCCGAAACCAATTCCACAATCCCATCGGTCATCAGACGAGCTAACGAATAGGTGCAAATGAATTATTTGTTTGGTAAATGTAGCTGGAAGCATCATGACTGGCAAACAAAGCGATACACGAGCACAAAACCATGGATACCCAACGCCCAACATGCATACGGAAACATTGGCGGAAATGGAGGCAAAAGGTGAGATTGGGTGTAATTGGGCTAATTTACCGTCGACAGTTGGCAAATACTTTTCACATTTTATTGTTGCCACTTGGCCCGGACAACCGTGGTCGATTCTGTGTAACATGGTTGCACGCGTGAAAGACGGATCAATGAGCCATGACCGTGGATAACAGTGGAAAACTCGTTGTAAGTGAAATAAACTTCGAGCTCATTCGTTACGGTACTGTTCGGAAAGGAAGAGGTTCGAAAGAAGTGTTGTCAATATTTGTAGATCTTTGTTATTTGATCAAGATATAACCAAATGCGGATTGGCCGATATACAAAATCAGCCATAGGCGGAGCGGAACGAGAGATAAACGTGAGACCTTCTACATGAAGGTCGCAAAGTGGTGTTGTTTGGAATCGATTGAATCATTTTTCCCATGCTTGTCTCATGCAGATATTCGTAGTGGCTAGTTTGGTGATGGGTGATGATTGAAGAAGCCAGAGACGAGAAGCTAATAAAATGCAAAGTGTTTTTTAAAGAGAAAAATAAGTTTTGTAACCAATTTTAGTATTTTGTTGAACCTTTACACACATTATGTAGGAATTTGTCAAATGACCTAAGCATGATATTTTTTTAACAATTGTTGGTGTTTTGGCATGTTGGTTCATATTCTAGTAAAGAAAATTCCCTTTTCTATTCGAATTAGATAGCAAACAAAATAAAAGTTGAATATGATTCTCCCAAAGCAAGGGTTAGACACACAATAGTGTCGAATGGCAAAGCTGATCCAAACAGCGTACGAAACAGAAAAATAATTTTGTTTTATGACAACTTTATTTCCCAGATCCAATTTTCCAGCCAATTGAAAATTTATCATTCACACCAGTCCTACCCTTGAGAGAAGAACTGAAAGCACCTCTTAGTATAAGTAAGCGCCCTTTTTCCGTCCTTACACATCGGTGCTTCAGTCAGCAACAGGAAGACGCATGCTGTTACGAATTCTTCACCTTATGTCTTTGGCCTTAGGAGTTATGTTGCGGTTGTGTGAAAATTCCAGTTGTTATTTGCACCTTCGGTGCATTCAGGGCGCATTCCTGTTTTGTCATTTGAAAGAGTATGTGAACGCATTTAGGAATAAAACAAGAAAGATAAGCATTTCAACGAACCGGGTATCAAGCCATATAGTAATATATATTTGCTTTGGTGCGACTAGGATTGGTAATTCTTACATAAGCTTCTGAGTACTACAATGAACAACAATATAATGTGATATGTGAGGCTCCATTAATTGATTTCGTTTGACGTTAAATTATTGTCCGCTTTCAGTATCATCCGTCGAAGGTCCAACGTTTACAATACCAAAAGTCAACAGACTGCACATGGGTGCGTATCTGTGCATTGCGTCCAATGGAGTACCACCATCAGTAAGCAAACGGGTAATGTTGATCGTACACTGTAAGTATCATACGATCTGTATTCGCATACCATATGGCGATTACGGAATGCGATGGCGCTTGAGGTGAATCGGATTGGAATAATTCAGTTCCCCTATTTGCTCGTAGTTCCTCCTATGATATGGGTACCTAATCAACTGGTTGGAGCGGTTGAAGGTCAACGGATGACTCTTGAGTGTCACTCGGAAGCATACCCTAAGTCAATTAACTACTGGACCCGCGAGAAGGGAGATATTGTTCCCCAAGGTAAGTGTTAAATATAATAATATAATTTGTACAATATTTTTGCAAGAGTATGAAATCTCCTTTTGAGTTTAAAAAACCATTGGCTGTATCTACTCGATGCAGTTTGTTGGCGTACTTGGTGCTGAGCTATATTCAACACACAGAATGAAAATTTAGCTTGCGTCAGATAGTTTCTTATCATAATTTTTACATATCACGTTTCATTGATTACGTATCTGTTACGTGCTGAGGGAGAAACAATGAACGGAGCTCTACTTTCTTAGCAAAAGCGTAAAATGAGCGAATGTTCGTGGATGGGGAATAGCGGAACGAAAATCACTGTTTGGGTAAAGATACGCAAAGCGCAGGTATTGCTGTAGCTACACAGTAGTGATAAGAGGATAAGTGAATGTTAACAGCATGTAGGTGAGCTGTAGGGAAAGAGGTCGGTTTGTTTTGCTCTTATTGTCCTTGGGAAAAATGAAACCGTAACACACAATTACGGGGTACGTGCTTTCAATGACGGCGGCTGTTCTATGTAAGGAATGGTGAAGGAAGAATTTTGGCTCGTATTTGAAGTGTGACAGTGTGAAACTTAGATGGACAAGATATGAATGGAATCTTTGATACTTGCACTCAGAAACCGTAGCTATAGAATAATATTTGAAACTAACATAATTTAGTATAAAAGCGTACCACAAACACGACAGCGAAACGATGCATGTTTCCAAAATATAGGCTTAATTTGCACAACGGGCAACACTCGGCATAACGCGGACTGAAAATGTCAATTTTGGAGTTGCGTTTCGGTTCAAAACCCCACAAGCAATTGAATGTTTGGGTATATTAGTGCATCATAATACATTGTCCAGAATAACACGTGTTCACACAACGACTGTTGATATAGTTAATAAACAGCATTGAGCCTGTATTTTTATTGCTGTTAGAGCATTGGAAGACATGACAGTTAGGCTTGTTTCGCGTATTTTTGAGGTGTTATTTCAAAACAATACTTGGAAAAGTCCGACTTAAATCAAACAAGTGTTAATGACGACAGCAAAATATAGTCAATCCCAACTAATTCCTTTTGATTCGAACCTTTGACTTCTTCGAAACCATTCCATTCCGCTTGCTGTGAAGTTTGCTACGAAAAGAGATTAACCCTCCCAACTGAATACGCCAGGCTAGGGCTACCTTCTTCAGGCGACTGGATTTAGGATAAATGAATTGATAAGCATAATTTATGCCCGTTGTGTTTTCCGATACTTCCTTGTTCTATTCGACCAGATTGTGGTTGCGGTTTGACATTGGTTTTTTCTTGCGTTTTCATTTTCAACCTTTTCACTCCATCGTCAGAATACCGTGAAAGCGGTATATGGTTGTGTCGAAAGTAATATCTTAATTGGGTTGAAATTAGGTTAATGCCACATTATTAGACTCCTTCAAGGGTGGTTACGTTACGTGGCGTTGCAAGGCAACGAATTCGTTTTTAGTGCGAATGGCTAGCGAAAGGATTAAATACGACGAATGTTTCGTTGATGTAAGAAATATGTAGGGTGTCACTATTATAAGATTTAGACGGATTTGTCGGTGTGTATATTCAAGTAGCAGCTATGTTCTTTTTTTAAAAGATTGTGGATACGAAGAAGATGAAAGTAGGATACGAACAGGTACCCATTTATGACACCCAAATATGTACGTTTAGCATGCTTACGACACGTATGCGAATTCAGATGTATTATGAACAAATTATTCGCAGTTGAGCCAAAGATCCTAGTTGATAGTTGGACAGATCCAGAGAAGGTAACTCCAACTTGAATAATTATGCAAATTTGACAGAAGGTGTGAAAAACAGTAGTTTGTGTCTAGCATGTACGTCTGAATCTTCGATTTTGATACCATTTTTGGTATTCTCTGCTACGAAGCAGTGATTTTGTTTGTGTTTCCAATTTCTCTCTCTTTCTTTCTCTGTTTCTCTTCCAGGTGGCAAGTACGAGCCGGTTCTGATAGACAATGCCTACAAAGTGGTGATGAAGCTTAGCATCAAGGTTGTGAGCCTAGCCGATTTTGGTGCCTACAAATGTATCGCCAAAAATTCCCTAGGGGAAACCGACGGAACCATCAAACTATACAGTAAGCTCTTTTCCTTTTCTAACTGCTTCAGCAAAGAGCCTCGTTCGCTAGCGAAAGTGTCCCTCTTTTTTATGGTGAATCTTGTTATGTAGACCGTTTAAGCAATTCTTTTCCGGTTGGCGTTATTTCGCCATTCAGGCAACAAACACAATTTCTGATAGTGTTATTCGTACCTAACAAACAAGAGCTTGCATTGTGTAAGAACAAAAGACTTTTTTGTTGATTTGTTTTTCATACATTCAAATTGAACATTTTATCGAATTAGTGATAATAATCGCATAGTGCAGAAATGCCTGTGTCTGGTTTCGAATAAATATGATCGTTTTCTGCTTTGACTAGGCTTTAATATATTCTTCTGAAATGCAGGAGAAGTGTTGTTTTTAAAATTATCAATTTTTTTTCTCATTTTAACAGAGCTACCAAAAAGTGCTATCAACTCAGTGGAAACAGTGGATGGCAAACGAAGAAGTAAGTATTAACATTAAAATATTTATGTCACGTACTAAAAAAATCATCTCTTTTTTAGTTTTTATGGAAGGGTTGATAGGGAAGGTAAAAATAGTGGAACGTTTTAAAAAGCAAATAAATGTCTACCTGTTGAAGTTGATGTAAACCTTCATTAGTGTTATAATTTGATACAACCTTCACTAGCCAAAACTGCTGTAAATATTTGGCAAAAAGTGTACTAATCAGCGTTAAAATAGTCATTAACCAAATCAAGATTAATGATGATAACATACTATTGTGATTGAGCAATCAACCAGTTCATCGGCTTGATGCCGTTGGTGTGCGTTTCCTTCTATAATAATTCAAAGCAATTATTCCGCCATCAGATCGGTCGCACGGTGTGGGAAAATTGGGTTCAAATTACAAAGCGCGTGTAGTGAGAGGAAGTGTGCGAATGCTCATTTGACTGTCGTGTGCGATATTTGTGTGTGCAATGTATAGTGACTGGTATCCAGGAGCATTAGCGCAGTGATTTAACCACCGAGTTCATCATTAATCACAATAAAAATATAATTCTGAACTGTGCAAATGGGTTTTTTTTCACCCAACAGACGCGTCTGTGTTGCAAGACATTTTATTTGAGCTCGCATGTGCTGCATGATCAAAACAATCGTCCAGAACTTTGGCAGACATAGCGTTTATGATCTGCATGACGTATTTTCGTTTGATACTAAACCAAAACAGTGGTTGGTTTTACGAGATTTTCCGCTATGAAATATAGTCATCCTAATGAAATAATGCTCAACAGCACTATATTGTGAGGTAAGCAGGGGTAAGGTAAGCACTCCTAGGTGGTTGCTGAGGGAGAGGTTTGTTTCGCTGAACGCGTTTAGGCTATGCAATAAAAAATGTGAATCGACGCCTAGCCGATCAGCGTCTCGCTGGCGTGTATTATTGTTTATCGCTGCAAAATTGAGTGAAAGTGAAATGGCACATAAAAGCCCTACTCGTTAAGAGAGTGGAACGCAATCGCACGGCGTTGAGAAAATACAGTCACTCAGCAGTGGTTCGTTGGGGAATTAGTAAAATTTACTAGCCACCGATGGCGTAGCAAGGGATGTAGAAGCAAAAGTAATAGAGCCAAAGCCGCAACCTCTTTCAAAATAATGAAAGGTATACCTTCATCGGTGGAGGTGTCAATGTCAAGTAGAAAAGGCGTTTAAACGCTACACCCCTAGGGAATTGTGTATATTTTACTGTGGTACACTAAGCCGAAGGGTTGAAATTCTATTCTCTATAGGAGAAAGGCAATTGTTCAACACGTACCGAAACCAAATAATGGTCAGCGGGTTTGAAACACATGGTTTGCCTTGTAAATCTCAAATGTTGGTACCAGGGGTTTGCATTTCCCTACTCTTTATGAATAGTTCTGCGAAGAGCTTACCGTCAGCAATATTGCAATGAATCGTACAAATTATACAAGTCTTGTAGTTTGGTTTAGCAGCATAGACGCGACGAGGAAACGTTACCAGAGAGAGAGAGAGAAAAAAACAACATGCAAATGACCTGTAAAATCTTACGAACTCTATCGGCTTACAGGTCAGCGAAAGGACGTGTCTAATTATATTTACTGGAGCTGATCGTATGCTCTAGAACAATTTGGTGTGTGGAGTGGGATTCAATACATTTCCTGTTTCCTGTGTTTTTTTTTGTGTACGACTGTTTTGGCTAGCCAAAAACATATGCGCACATTTTGTAGCAAAAATGATTATGGCTAACAATTAGGTACATGTTGACCGCATAGTACGATTGTTGAAAATTACAAGTTATTTGTGATTGCCGCCGGCTAGCTCTGTTTCGCTAGACGCTCAGCAAAAGAAGCCTGGGCACACATACACGAACTCGGTAATTCTCTGTGCAGTAAGGTCAATTCGGTTCCGGGAGTCGAATGGCGCAAGACGCCAAACCTCATTTGTGAAATAATACTCATTAGACACGGCTTTACACATGTGGAGCATTTTTTATGACTTCATAGGTCACAAAGGCCTTCCGTCAGTATTAACTTACGTATCTACATGTACATTTGGACTTTGCCGTTTGTTTGTTTCCATGCCAAACAGTCGCAAGGAGAAAACGAAAACGTATGGCAAACGCAATCCAAAAACAGTTGTGTGCAAACCAATTGATTTGAGCCCTTTTTCGACGATTTGTTTCGACGTATGGATATAGCACCGGAATGCTGTTATTTATAGATACTAAAATAATTTTGCATTATCTAAGAAAGCTTTCACAAACAATTCTTTCCGTTCTTTCTGGAAGAAAAAAAAATCCATAACAATAAAAAAGCCATTCTTAAAGAAATCAAATACTTGTTAACAATTTATTTGTCGTTAATTTCTTTAGATTTTTTTTACTTTGTTTGTGCATATATGTGTGTATATATATAAAATAATTTGCGTGTATTCAGAGGTTTAGCGGATATAGCTGTTGAGAATTAAAAAAAGTTTTGTCTATATATAATTAGTTTATTTTTGTTATGTGACTATTGATGTATATGTGGAAAAACGAAAGTTATTAAAGATGCATAGAAATCATTTAGGTTGCATATTTTTTGATGTGGTGAACAGTTGTATTGAAAACCACTGTTTGCCTTAGTTAAGCGTTATAGTGTAATATTTGACGATTGTAGTAATGTCAAAGAACAAGAACAACAACAACAAAATCAGTGCTACGTGTTTTCTTGTTTGTGAACAAAAAAGGCGGTTCCAATTCGCCAAATGCTGGTCCCCTTTAACAAGGTTCGTTTGAAGGCGACTCTAAACAACTCCCGTGAGATTTGCAGGCATTCTCGTAGGTCTCTCATGTATGTCTTACCATTTTCTTATGGTATGGTTTGCAGACAGAGTAAAATTTGTTTTCCGACCATCGAATAAAACGAGACATAAAACCAGCACTAGCCCTTTATAGTTTTTTTGGCTGGAAAAACTAATCGGGAGAATGTGTTGTGCTGTTAAATGAAAACTTGAAATCTGACACAAATCCAATTGGATGTTCCTGTGTAGAAGATGAGCGTAGCAAATTGGATGATAATTTGGGGTGTGCTTTTATTTTTTTTTGTTTTAGTAATATTGATATTTCTATGGTGGAAAAGCTAATCAATTATACCATAAAGTGTGTCTTTGTTAAATCTTGACTTGATATTGTAAAGACCGGTTAGGCTAGTAAAGCAAGATAATGCAAGTAAGAATCCAGGAAATTCACAAGTGCTATTGCTATACGAAAACAACAGCCAATAGAGAATGTATTTGCAGAAAACTTTTTTGTGAGCTGTTTTTGAATGAAGAATTAAACATTATATAAAAATGTATGTTGACGTGATATTATCAAAAACAGAAACGAAAGCATCTCTAATATCCGATGATATAGGACATTCCATGCATGGTATCGTTATATCTCTCGGTACATTCGTTCCGCCATAATGAGTTGGTCGAACACCTTTCCATGAGCGTTTTCATTTGGTAGTTTTTACTGAACGAAAGAGTTAGTCAAAAATTTGCATTAGCTGATTGAAACGGAGACCATAGTTTTTTATATACAGCTTTTTATCAGATAAAAGTTACGGAAAATATTCTATTTAACGGTTTTATATTATTACAGTTAATTTTTACCACAAGTAATTACAGTTTTTTCTGCAATTAATTACAACCAGAAGTCTCAATAATCATGGCATAACACGTGTTTAGTTAATTATGTTTAGTCAGCCAAATTTTATTATTTTATCGGGAGTAAGATCCATACGGGCCAAACATGTTCAAAAAGGGCTGAATATTTTACAGAGCAAAAGTAAAATATGGTCGCAATAGGCGTGGGTCAGTTAAAGTAATGATGAGGTATGATAAAATAATCTAAGTTCGTTTTAATAAAAAGCATTAAAGTAATGAACATGTAAAAACTAGAAAAAAGTCGTTTGACGGGCGCGAAAACGACTCGTCTGCCTAGCTTTTGACTCATTTCCGTTGGCCAAACACTACCTAGACATGAATTAAATGTAGTATTATTTGTTTATGACTCTATTCAAAATTTCCTTCAAATTACCGACCCATACGTATTGCTACCATAATTCGCCTTTTTCTGTAAAACATTCAGCTAGACTTTTTGAACTCAGTGGACTCACAGCGCGGTATGCCGGCCTAAAAAGGTCTTTAAATACCGCGCAGTTGAATAGTAGGTGCTTGATACGGGGGACATAAAATACGTGGTTTAAATCCATGACAGACATGATGTTAAGTCGTGTGAGTTGACGACTGTATCACAGGATTGGCATTAGATCCTAGCAATTTTACTACTGTTACTGTTGTTTTCTTGAATAACTTTCAAATGTATGATGCAACCAAAGTGACTAATCAAACTAAAGGTGGTTTCAAGTGGTCAACATGATGGATCGCATATAGGACAAATTGAGAGAACACCGCTAGAATCTTCAGACAGTTAGACTAAACATTCTTTACATTTAGACATATTTAGTGTAGGTTGCTATGTAACAAATGAGATATTGTTTCACTAGAGACAGTCACCGAGATACGCGATTTTTTAGATTTAATAGTTCCTAGAGCCAAATCCAAATTTATGTAGGGATGACGTGTAAATAGGTGAACGCTCTTTTGAGGTTGATCAACAATTCACCTACCTCGGATCAAATGCTAGCAACGACAATATTAAGGAAGCTGAGTTGCGCGCAAGGTTGCTGGCTGCCAACAGTTCATTCTACAGCCTGAGAAAGCAGTTCACCTCAAAGAACCTGTTGCGATGGACGAATGTGGGACTATATAGCCTATATAGTAAAGGTGCCTCTGAGACATGGACACTGTCCAAATCTGACGAAATCCTCTTAGCTGCGTTTGAAAGATGCTCAGAAAGATACTTGGCCCCGTATGTGTGGAAGGACAATGGAGGAGCCGCTATAATGACGAGCTATAAGAAAATGAGCTATTGTGCAACGTATCAAGCTCGCCAGGCTCTGGTGGGCTGACCACGTTGTAATCTTCAGTTGGAATCATCTCAAATGATTAATTTAAAACCTACCACTTCAAGGTAAAACCTACCACTTTAAGGACCATTACACGAACATTTAGTTTTATGTTGGTAGGAAACAGTGAAATTCGAGGGGGTCGGAGACAGTCTGTATTTTCTGTAATTCGATTTCTAAAATTAACTAGATGTCATATGACTGATTCAATCCGATGACCTCAATTATTATTTGTTATCCGTTTGATAAGTATTGGTCACTATTCATATTGTAAATGTGTGTGCCGATTTGATGTTTCATTTACTCACGTTATCATTAGAAGTCAATAGGATTTCTCTCATGCAGCAGCAACATATACTGAGCTGTTTAAGATCAGTAAAGCTGTTGGTTTCACTAGAAGCACCAAATGGAAAAGAAGTGTGGTAACCGTATGGCACTGTTTGCAATGCACAGTGGGCAACGGTCACACAAACGCCGGAATGAAAATCAATTCCTCATGCTATTGTCGTTTGTATACATTCAATTCAACAACAATTATTAGAAATCAAAACAAAAACGGAATAAGGAACAATTCTTACTAAAAACGATTTTTAAATGTATAATGCGCTAAAAAAACCGAGTTTCCCACGGTTGGTTTTGAAAAGAGCTGATTTCTATCCTCAGTCCTTTTTTAAACTGTTTTATTTATGCCTGGTTTTTTTTTTTCAAATACCATTTTCTGCCTAGCAGTTACATGGTGGTGGTGTATGGCTCCTACAACAACATTTGTCAAAATCGCTCGAGCTCTTTTCAAGAAGAAGGTAAATAATTTGCGGGGTCACAGATGGCCGCAGCTAATTTCAACGATAAAACGTATGAAAAATGTTTACCTTTCCTATGATATACGACTAACGATTGAAATCGAGTCCAATCATAAAAAAATCGCTCTCTAAAATGAAAAAATAAAAAAAATCAGTGTTGTTTAGTTTTCAATGATTTGTGAATTTAAAAACTTTTTTTTTTTTAAATATTAAAAGACTTTTAGACATAACATAAAAGTTTATGTTCGGTCAAAAAATTGGTCAAATTTCGGGCAAAAGACAAGTTTGTTCTTCGATGTGTGAAATTTAGAAGAACTAATGGAAGAAAAAAATATTATCACGACAAAAATGCATGAATTATTTTCACCATTACACAATTTTTGTCTTGGATGTATTGTGTTGGCGAAAGTAGTAAAGTCGCATGCAAAACCAGACTTTGGTTTATGATCTTTATACACAATTTCGTATGCCACTTCCTCCATTCTGAAATGTTTAAGGGTTTTGTTGAAATAATGTTTTTATTACATATGGGAATATTGAACTCTAGCTCAACCATACTGCTTGGCCCGTCATTGCACATTGTAATTATAAGAGTTGCATTATACATCGGTAAACAATTAATTTTAAAAGATTTTTAGTAATTTGTATAGTAAAAGTTACTTCCTCTCTTTCAAAATCAGTCGAATCCTCTCGCGGGCCGGACTGATAACAAAAAAAAGACATATTGTGTTTTTTCGTAGATTGTGTGAATAAAAACATCACATAGTTTCAATGTTAGCATTTGGTTAAGGCATTCCGATAATGATATGCAAATGTGTATATATTTTTACCAATTTTTATAATAAATAATTTATTTTAACCATTGGGTGTCTAACTCCTCAAATTGTATATTTACACATAAAATGATGAAAAATGATTAATTTTTATACTGTTTATTTTTTAGATAAATCACGAAAAGGTAGCCATTTTTATGAAGCTAATGATTTCATCGATGAAGAAATGGATAGCAATAGCAAAAGAAAAGGTAAAATCGTACAATTGTAATTTGAAATGGTTTTGGTTGTATAAATAATGCATATTCTTTCTTTTCATATTCTTCACGAATTTGGATGCAGATTTAATAATAGGTGGTAATCGAAATGATGACAGCTACGAAATATCAACAACTGGAGTCAGTGGGGCTGTGTGTTTGAAAGAAATGATATTCATAAATATGAAAACTATTATAACTGTAGCTGTTTTGCTTTTTGGTTGGAAAATAGAAGCAACATGACATTTAGAATGAGATAGTACAGTTATCCAATAGTAAAACAAATTTTTCGAATGTTCAGATTCAGTTTGGCATAGCAGATGCTATTTTTCTGTTGAAAGCTATCATTGTATGTAATTGATTTGATCAGATTATTTGATTAAATATGTTTAAATGATTCAAACCATGTTGCTACAAACTATACAAAGAAAATATAGTAGGGAAATATACGCTAGAAAAGAAAATTAGCTAGTAATTGTAAATATGCAGCTATCAATAATAAGTTACATCCAAACCAACAAACAAAAGCAACATCGATACATATCCTTAGAGTAAAGAATAACATAAAGTAAGAAAAACTCAACCGAAATCTAATGCTTGTATTACAAAAATGCATGACACATCGGCTTTATAAGCGTACATGAGTATCATATTGAGGAAATGTAGGTAACAAGGAACTGGAACTTATCACAAGCGAATTGTAACGCTTATTGTCAGGTAAAATGTTATAGAATAAAATATTTTTATGGAAATAAATAGAAAGACGAAACAATACGCATTAAGTGATATAATGTAATTCTTGCAAATGCGAGGGCTGTAACAAAAACTTGCCCTTTATAACTTAAAAAAATACTCTCCACCTGCAAGAACTAAAGCTCGTCACAAATGATTGGAATTTTTTAATAGTGAACGAAGCAGAAGTAGATATTTAAAACGACATAATACAGGTAGGATCAGTGTCAAATAGATTTTAGTGGAAGACGTATCCGTTTACAAACCCTCTTCATTGGAGGGGTATACCTATCGGTGGGTATCGTTCACACATTCACGACTGTTCCGTTTTTAATTGATTGTTCCTGGTGGGTAGAATATAAGCGCTTCATCTCTTTTGCCACGATCCACATAGGGTATCACACACCTCGATATCCCCAGCATACGCATATCGAGCTCACAGAAGCAGGTTGTCGTCTCATCCACAAACTTTCAAAGTATGATAATTGCATAATTACAGTTCACGCTCGATAACCCGCAGTTGACTGAATGCAGATTTCAAAAATAAGGTGATGATTTTTTTTAAACTTCATATTTTTGTATAGTTCCATGAGTTAATTATAATACATCATATCCTTTCATGTTTTACAAAGAAAGCTTATATTTACAAAAACCAGAAAGGCATTTTTCTTTTTTATGAAACATCACTGCTTTTGACTGAACAATGTTTTTTCGCATGAACATTCAAATGCATCTTATTTCAAATTTAACAAAAAGCTTTCCAATTTCACTCTCTATACCAGTTACCAGAAGTTTTAAAACTTTTTCAGGTAACAGATTATTCTGTAGTAACTCATAAACCATGCAACCAGTGTTCAGACCAAAAACATGCATAGCCACGACTATTGAAGAAATGACTTAAGATTTTTGCCTTTTTGTACAATTCCACATGGGAGATCAGTCGTGCTATCATCTGAACAATGTTATAATACTCCTGTTTTTTTGCCACATCAAGACAATTTCAGCCATGACAGTATTAACTTGTATTAATTTTTCTTCCAATCAAAATGTATTGAATTTTAAGCAAGCAATTAGTGAGTACATCACCTACATGAAGAAATAATGGTACTAAATGCTGTAAAAATATGACAATTAGAAACAACTAATTTAGTGATGGGAGCTCCGAATTGGATTCGTGAATCCACTCCGGCAACGACATTCTAAATCCGGAACCGACTCCAAAATAAATATGGCTTCGAATCCGGCTACTCCGAGCGAATACAGGTCCAATTGACTCCAATTTAATCTGGATTACTCTGATCGAAACCAAATGGCTCCTATTGAATCCGTTTTGCTACCGTGCTTAATTCGTAAAGCAAAATACAGGTGTCCCCCGAGATACGACTGTATTTGGGACCGAAAAAAACTCTCAAAGCAAGGCGTAAGGCGAAAAAGTCGTACGTCGAATATCTGTGCATATAAAGTTTATAACTGAAGTTGAAGAGTTTGAATCTATGATATCGTGTATTTTATTTAAAAGAATGTTCAATAATGTATTTATTATATTCCAAACGCCGTATACACTATATACATATTCAAGATCGGGTAATTGTGTAATCTTTGGAAATGTGAGTGTAACGATTATCAGCCCAGATATTCAAACAAAAAATACATTAATTTCTTCTCAATGACATCTTTAAACTGTCAAAATCAAAATCGTCGTATCTGCGAATCATCGTAATTCGCGGGGGTCGTAACTAGGGAGACGCCTGTACTTACATTACAAAAGCAAGCTTGCAAGAAATCCTAGCTCCAAGCTAAAATTGCTGTCTTCATTAGCGAAACTTCGATCGTCTATGTGCTTAACGACAAAAACCGTATACTGGGTTTTACATGGGTTTCCGGTTGTTTCCAGATTTTTGATAAAGTTGAATTGGTAAATTTCGTGATTTATTGTTTACCTTCCTAATATGTTTGGATTCGTTCAACGATTTGCTTTGCATTATCCTAACATTTTTCAAGCAAATTATTTTGTTTCAATTTTCTGAAATTTTAGTTTTGAGCAACGCTCAATACATTGTTGAATAATTCAAATTAGTTAATTTAATCCAAATAATTTCTGGATGCTAACAATAAATCGAGAGCTAAGCCCAAACCCCACTCCTAAATCCGGAGGTGATCTCCTGATCAACCGCCTTCAGGCTCATTTTGTTAGCGTTTTTTTAACACTTAATATTAAAACGGTAATTTATCAGAGCAATGTTATTGGGATCCATTGCCCATTTACTATCATAATTCAGTGACATTAAGATTGTAAGGAAGAGATATTTAAGAACAAGTTGAGCTCTCAGTTATCCATCATTTCCACAGGATAGGTACTTCTGTAATTACGTAAACTAGATTAAACCAAACTAAGTGCTATAACCGCGCGCTGGTTGCAAAAAAACCATAGGTGTTTTAAATCTTCCCCTGAGCGTTTGACTTATTCGCCTATAGGCTTGCAAACCTCCATAGCAACGTTGCACACATCCCCTAATCATATAAAATATTCCACCGAGCGGTTCAAATAATCCATTATATGATTTGAAACCCTGTAAATGAGCAATAGAACGTTTAAGTACAGAGAGGGTCATCCAGCAAATAATAGATAACGAGTCACGAGTCAAATAATAGATCAATCTGCGTCTTGCCACTACATGATCAGGCTGTAGCTCAAAGGGGTGTTTTGTATCTACTGCGTGTTCCGAGTACCTGTAATTTGACAGTTACCTACGGCAAGAGACATGAACATGTAAAAAAAACCATGATTATTTAAAAGAAAATGTAGTTTCCTAGGCGATCTATTGAAATCAATTGAAATATTCGTCCTGGGCATCGATTATTGGCCACCGAAGGACACCCTGGGAAGGACCGCATACCCTAATAATTATGATAATTTTCGAAAATAATTGCTCTTTATTGTTGCTAGACTAATATTTCTTTCATCTTCACCAAAGTCTTCTTGAACCAGTTTTCCTTCTCATTTCGAATAGTTTTCATGGTATTCGGGGTCCACGGCGCTGCCTTTATTTTGTCCCAGTTTTGCTTTCCGGCGAAGACAACAATGCTGCACGTGATCCGTTTTCAAAAAACGTGCGAGCAAAACATTTTTTTATGCAATTGTATAAAAAATACCTGTGAGTGTACTACTTTAATATTGTTGATAAGGCAAGGCAATCACTAATAATCAACAAAACCGAAACTTTCAAATTTCTTCCTTCCTTACCGCGCTGAGGAACAGAGCGAACCGTTCCTATGGAAATTCATTTCACCCATTTTGTCAAAAGGTGCTTTTTGTTTACGGAATTAGTTGTCAATTTGTATGAGACGCGACCTCTTGTTCTAAATACACTCTGTGAATTTCCATAGGAATGGTTCGCTTTTCATAGCATCACATACGTAGTATATATTTTTCTCCTCATCGACGGTATTATTTTGATACAAAAAAGAATTTTAAACCGTTCAGATTTGATGTAGCTTTCAATTTGATCTTATGTGTTTTTGAAGGTATTTTAGTAAAAATAACGAAGAGTGTATTAGGTAAGTCACCAGAAAGCTTGATTGAGGAAAAGTTTTCACCCGTCCTGTCGAAAGTGACATTCAAATTTGGTTATAAAAAACAGGCTACGAGACCACCAGGTCTCATACACTTTGGTTTTTATCCCAAAGTATATTTAATAAAGAGGCCGTGTTATCCAGAACATTTCATCGAAACCCGTTGGAAAGTTTTAATAGTTTGATGAAAAAGCTTCAATCGTTTTATCGAAGTTTGCATTGAGGTTTTGTTGTGGTGCACGCAGAAGCCTGCATGCATTATCGGTCATTTTTACAATGTTTTTCCATTTACAGTGAAATCTCTCTGAAGTGAATCTTCGAGGTCTTCCGTCAGCTTAGAGAGATATTCATGTTGAGGAAAGTTAATGCAGGTGCTATGAAGTATCCCAGAAACCGCGGGAAAAACATTGCATCCGTTGACCAATATTTTTGTTAACTGTCATCCAAACCAAAAGATCTATTACAGGGTTTTCGAGGATTATATAGACATGTTCAGCGAGTTGTAGATTCGTTCAGCCATATAATAGACTCTTTCAGCGAGATATAGAATTGTTCGTAAGTAGGCATTGACATGTCCTCGAAAACCCTGTAAGGAGAACAGGTCGATGCAAAGCCCGTTGCTAGGTTGCCATTTTAGCTCGCTTTTGACAGTTTCATAAAAAAGTGTTTACAAACAAACGGCTAATAATTAACACGCAAAAGTGGACGAATTTACTATTAGGAAGATTATATTGGTTAAATTTTTTGCGGCCAATCAGTTCTGGAGAATAAAGGATAAGTAATTGCAGTCTACTTTGTATTCAGATAACCTCATTGCCATTCCGTGACCACGAATCACTACCGTTTGCAACGGTACTGCTGGAGGAACGAATAGTTTAAGAGGCATAAAACAGCACAGTTCATGCTCCAGCTGGGTAAAACATGTCCTATTTACTTTCAATTAAACACAGAGAGTAAAATGAAACATCCAATCGGCACACACTGGTACACACAATTTGCTTACTGCCCTTTGCTTATAAACCGGCGAATGATAAAAGAGATCCTTGAATAAAATCAGCCATAGAACAAATAATATTTGCAATCAGGAGCAAACAATGAGTCCAAATCAGCAAAAAAGACTCCCATTTGCTCCATAGCAACGACCATACACAATGTTTAATTTAACTGTCAAGATTTTCTCATAGCTTTCTGTCAATTTGTTCTAAACACATCGACCTGTTCTCTTTCATGCAAGGTGGATTAAAAATATCAAGTGGTGGATAAGGGCCTTTGGGGGTGACGCCATAGTTGAGGCACTTTACGTCATTTTAAAACCGTTAACTAATGGTTTCCACACACAAATAGGAAAGATTTTTTTGTTTATACGTGCATTTTTGTGTGGCTATTGAATTTATTAAAAAATGAGATATATTAACAAAAGATTTGATAATTTGTTTAGGTTGAAGTGTAAAATCATTTGAGCACGAGTTCTAATCTTACGTAAATTATTCATGCGGCTCGTAAATAATGAGGAATAAATGTAAAAATTGGAAAACTAAATGACTTTTTAGTTTTTATCCTCAAAAATATCGAAAACACAATTAATTATATAATGAATTAACGAAATCACGAATTAGGAATTTAAAGTATATAGAATCGAAAAAATGTGGTAGATAAATTATAAATTATATTATTAAATAAAATAAATGTAAACGACGAATTGTCAAAATGCACTAGACTCCACCACCTGATCTAATTAATCCACCTTGCTTTCATGGATCTTGGTTTGACAGATGGAAAGTGTGGCCAAACATTTTCGCGGAAGATTTTTTTGGTCGTCTAGAAGCAGTGTTAGAGAGACATTCATCTTATAGAGACACAAAATATATGGAATATGACGGGACCTTCAAAATGTTCATCTTAAAGAAGTTAAGACTGAAATTTATTTGAGATTTACAAATATCAAGAAAAGATAGAACATTGTGCAGTTATCGGTTGTAACAAAATGAGTGCCCAAAATAATGACGAAGTCATGTGCAGACCAAGACTAAGAGGCTAGTTTCCTGAGTGTGGTAGTTTTTAAGTGATAAACTACTAAAAAAACTACTTCATGCCACGTTCATGAGATGATCATGTATATTTTTACCTGTTATTGTAGTTGATATTATCCAGAAAACGACTAGTTGGCTTCGACCAAAGTGCTTGTTTGTGTGCAAATTTTCGTAAACACTTTTTCATCCAACTGTCAAAAAATCCTATGTTAATGGACCAAAATGGAGCTATGCATCGACCTCTGTATTTTATAGACTTTGTTTTTTATCCATACTTCATAGCAACACCTTCATTTGAATTTATTTTTTCTCAACATGAATATCTCTCTAAGCTGTCGGTTTCATCTCAACGAGATTTCACTTTATAGTCAGAATTCAATAGATTCATGCTTTTGCATGCTTTTTTTATATTTGTTCATATATTGGCCAAATTTTTGGCTGAAAGATTGCTAAGCTAAATAATGTCATCACGTGTGAGTAAAGTTTTTTAATAATTGGTTCGAGGAATTGTCCAGGAAGCCTCAAAGCCAGAATATAGATGCTTTATGTGGCCGCCACTGTAGAACCGGAGGTATGAAAACGCCGCATCAACATTTCTACAAAAAGGTAGCTGAAACAAATAACTTTCTTTTAGGGTAACGGGCCGTACCGGCCTGTACAGCCTTTCGATACATATTAAGTTCATACAAATATCATGTCCTGGGTCCAAGGACAAGGCTTGCACCTAGGATGAGCATGTTATTCAGTCGTCCGAGTTGACAATAGTACCGCAGGACCCTCCGATGGTTCTCATCAAATGGTACAGCTTATGGTAGGCACTTTTTCCTTGCAAAATTCGTCTCTGGATTTCGCTGCTGATGTTGAAGTTCGAAGATTATCGCAGACAAGTAATACATTACCTCCCAATGAGGTTGAATCTCGGGTCAGCAGCTACGTTGATCCTCAATCCAATTATTGCTGTTTCTTGTTTGTGTCGGGGTGTGTGAGAATTGTAATGTACAAATTGAGCAAATGAAACACAACTGTTAAGCTTGAAGGCTGATCGACAATTGAATTTATTGTTCACATATCCATGTGTACTCTGATCACCCGGTTACAATAATACCCATGTCTATGTATACTGTGATCACATGGTAACAGTGATGCGTACACACCTTCGCAGTTATTTCGCCGACGATATCGATATCATGTGAGCAGTGTTGTACCGTGGGGTAAATACCTTTTTAACCGGTATATATTTTTTAAGTTTTTACCGGGTTTGTACCTTTTCCGTTTTTACCCGGGTAAATATTGGGTATTTTCGATTGCATTAAATTTTTAATGCTTTTGGCCTAACACAAGGTTGCTTTACCAAAATATTAAAAAATGTTGTTTTATTGCTAGCGAGATGCAACACCTTTTTTTTCATTTAAAATGTTGTGCAAATGATTTGTTCTATCAAAACATTCAAATGGACGACTTTATATTTCACAATGTTTTCCACGCCTTCAATCAACAAGAGTAAATACAATTTCTTTGGATTGAAATTGTATTGTTCAAACAATAAATTGAATCGTGGTTAATCAAAGCGTTTTATCCGTTGCATTTGGTATCCCCCAAAATCTAGTAGAAGGTAGTGCCACGTTGTACAGTCATCAACTCGAACGACTCAATAACATGCCCGTCACGGGTTACAGCCTAGAATGGACCGTCCTCCCGTAGCAAGGATAGACTATCCGGCTACGTAGTAATGAATTAAGTGTCAAAAGCCTGTATAGGATTTCATACAGGGTTTTCTGATAGAACTCAATACCGCGGGACACTTTGATGATTCGGCGGGAGTCAATTGCATGACTGCGGGACGATACGTGAAAACGTTAACGATACCGGAATCTGCGGATTTGATCGGAAAACTGCGGCACACTTTTTCGGACACTTTGTCATCTTTCTGGGACACATGGTCTGACAGCAGGGATTTTTAAATTTAAAATTTTAGGCGTTTACTGGTTGGGTTTTAGCTTACAGTGCAGTGCAAGCGAAATAATTAGTGATACACACTATTAAAAAATTTATTCTCATCGACTGCGATTTCGCGTAAGGTATTAAACCTATTTCTCGCAACTACTGATAATTCGAGTCAACCCGGACTCGCTGGACTCACCACTGATTCCCTTTGCCCGACTCGATCCGAAATCATTGGTGCATCATTGAAGCGACTGAACCTACCTGATATTTCGGGTCGACTCCGGGTCGTATCGGGCCGACTCGTACGACTCTGGGTCGCTTACGTGTGGCTCCGGCCCTGTAGGTTTGTGTTGACACACCCACCCACCCAATAATACAAGTGCTTAAGCACTTTCTGTTAGGCGTTGTATTTTTAATGTTTTCTATGTTCTACATTTAATATATGTTCTAGTGGAATCACTTAAACTTCGTGCATCCATGCTTGACACTCTCACTTCAAATTTCCTTTGGATACCGTTCCATCGTAGCCATGTCATAGATAACAATTACATCCATTATGCAAAAACTGTTATTAGCTGTTGGGCGATTGAAAAAACCCCGGAAAATACAGATTTTACCGGGTAAATACCCGTGGATTTTTTTCCCGAAATTGAAAATACCCGATTTGGTACATCCCTGCATGTGAGTGAGGCATACTCACCTTCGCAAACATCTCGCCAATAATATGATGTCATCCGCGAAGCTAAGAAATTGAAGAAACCCGATAGAATATCGTGCCATGGATGTCGGTATCTAGCCACGGGCTTCGAATAACACTTTCCAAAGCGATGTTGAAGAGCAGACGAAAGAGATTGAGGGATTAACTTACCAGGAAAGTGGTATTGCTGCATGATAATCCATAGATCACTCCGACCATAGGGTAAGGGATGGGGGTTATCTTACTAGATGTAGTATGTCAATTATTGATATAGCTCCTGTTCCTTGTCTTGAAGATTGATCTTGAACATTCTTTCTGAATAGTTCTTTTAAAATCCTTCATTACAAAGACTATAAAGTATAAGGCCACAAATACACGACGCGGTTCCGCGGATGTGAATACGCTTATAACAATCCAGTCATAGCAATGATATGTTTTTCACATATTTTTGCATTGACGGGTTCGCAGCCTAGTGTACAAGTGGAATAACTTCTACACTGTGCTTAGAGAATACCGGAACTACTTGTATTAAATCGCTTCAGGAAAGCCTTGCTATTAATTTTATTTTCATAATCCTCAAATTCTTATATGCTTTGTCCTTATGGATAATACCCTCACCCTTGTTTTTCAACTTGCCTTATGTCTATGTCAACACACTTTAAGCCTTACTACCTATATTACTAAAACCACTAATTACTCTTAGGTGTCCTAATGTATTTAATGGCTGCGGCCAATAGAAATAATATTTTAACGTACGTTACTATTCTACGGAGTTCCTAGCTCTAATCCTGGTCTGATATTAGTTATTTTTATTCATTCAAATTATCACTTCGTCCTTGAACTAGCTCTTTTTTTTATCTTTCCGCTTTGCTTTTTTATCGCTAAGTTCATATTCATCGGCGACAACTTTTACGACGAACTCCTACGACTGACTGACCTGTTGGTTGACATCAACAAGTCACAGGTAATGCCTATGTAGCTGTCGTAAAATTTGCATTTATTAAATAAAGTTACTATACAATGATTTAAATGATACAATGATATAATGATTACAATGATCGAAGTTTAACATTTATTTGAAGCTCTTATTATAACATAACAAATAATTAAATTTTCATACGGAAAACATTTACTGAAAAACATCTAGGATTCGTGATTTAAGTGACAGGCTATTTAGTGGAAGGGATATTTATAAATCCAATAAAAAAAGAAAATTTAATTGCTCTTTTTACATTCTTATTTATTCGGCGATACAACCGCTGTACCATTTCGTAATTCCGGCATTAATGGTGATGCCAACTTGCCATTCTATATTGGGCGTACTACCCCCCATTGTTCTTGTGGACGACCTTACATACTTCACGAGCTGGGTCGCCGGTTCGATACGTGTAAAATGATCAGCCTGACGATAAGGATGCTGACGAGCTTGATGCGCGCACGGTAGTGAGATCGCAGTACATTTATTATGTTGTAGCGGATCTTTCATTGTCATTACTCAAATTTGAATCAATGTTCATCATACAATTAGAATCTTCTTATCGAATGCGGCCAAGAGGGTTTCTAGAATCGAATGCGGCCAAGAGTCTTATCGAATGCGGCCAAGAGGGTTTCCAATGCGGCCATATTCTGACAGTGTCTATGTCTCATAAGCTTATGTTAAGTATAAATTAAATTCTAGATACAAACACATTTCACATTTACAAACGATTCAGTGATGAGTATACGAGGGATATTTGAAATTGTGTTATTCGCAGAGAGTTTTTGAACATGGGTATGGACATGGTAAAGTCAAACTGCCCGGGATGTTGATTGAATCTACGAATCAATGCGTTGAGTGATGCGTTACTGCTATACAGAGTGTTGACGCGATTTTCGTGTAAAATTTGACGATACCTCGAAGTGATACGCGGGACTGTAAAACGTAGATTACTGACTAAATACGGATCATCAATCGTTCTGAACAATAACCCATCTAAGAAGCAAACTTGAGCCTACAGCGTCTAGTTTCTAAGGACTAGGCCCAGACGTAGCCAGCGTTGATTGTAGGATGCTAACGTTGATACGTCTGTCCAACCTAATTTCCTGATTGCAAAGCTTATAACTTTTTTGGACCATCTCAATTCTGTTTTTTAGTACGGCCGTGTACGAAAAATGATACGATACAGAAGCGATATATCCGCCAATTATCTGAGACAAACGGAAAAGTATCAAACGAACCAACTTTGAACGAATGGAAGTTTTATCTGTTTTATAAAAGTTTATTAAAAAGCCTAATATATCAGTAATAACTATTTCGTTGATTCGAGATATTGCTTTCTAATTGCCCGGTAAATGCTCTTGATTTATAATAGAAAAACAACGTGAAGTGCAAGCAAGATTACAAAAAAGAAAACCGTTGTTTTTATTTGATATATTATTGTTCTTCTGTTACTACTGCTATTAGCTTTTTCCATCAGAGAACAAGTTTTTCAAATTGTGTGCTAGAAAGAAATGGTTATATACAGTCATTATCCGATATACGCTATCGTACGGGACCGAGCACAATTACGAATCTCGAGTTTTCGCGTATAGCGGATTCCTATGGAAAAATAGTGTACACTACCGGTTCGAGGGTTGAAATATATCCCCAGAGAGTTATGCTTTAATGTTTTTTGTTGTAAAACAGGTATCTTTTGCACAAATTTAATGCAAAATGCTTTAAGAACACTAAAGAAATCCAAAAAGAGCATACAATATTTCAAAGAATTAAAATAATTGCAAAAAACACATGGAGCTGTCAAATTTAGAGGAATCGCGTATTGCGAATTCGCGTATATCGAGTATCGTGTACTGCGGATAATTGCTGTACACTGTTTTTCGAGTCAGTTTATAGTGTCAGTTTCTCCAATAACTGCCTCACGTTTCTTCAACAGCTCAGCTGTCACAAATAATAATAGCTGTTGAAAAACATATAACAAGTTTTTAATAATGCTGTTCACAGAGCCGGAAAACCGTTTGTATATTTTCTGTGCATTTTCTTTCTACTAACACATTTTACTATAATCATTAATCCTAATTTGGTAGAAATTCCCGGTTGATCACGGACTCTTTAAGGGACAAATCTGTCCAACAAACATTCAAAACCGCTTTAGACGAGTCTCTACTGCCAAAAAACAGATATGAAAGCCAGAGCGAGCGAGAGGTGGAATGCTCGAAAACCAAAAATAATTAATTGTTCAATAAATATACTGCCACCACGTCGTGAAAACACCAAATCTAGCTGGTTCGACGAAGAATGCAGATAAGTTACCGAACGTAAGAGCAATGCATACCGAGCAATGCAGCAACGGCATAGAACGTGGGCATGTGACGAGGAATATACCCGGCTCAGACGCGAAGAGAAACGAGTTCACCGCTCCAAGAAGCATGCTTTGGAAGAGCAAAACATGCGGCAACTCGAGCAAACCAGAGAGGCGTACGGACCGACACGAAAGTTTTACCAAGCGATGGCAGGTCACCGAAACAACGTTATACTTAAGGAAACCTGCTGACGCAACAAGGATGGAAATTCGTTAGTAACCAGCCAAAGGGCTCCTCGCGGTGGGCTTAGTCTTCTTCTTTGGCTCAACAACCGATGTCGGTCAAGGCCTGCCTGTACCCACTTGTGGGCTTGGCTTTCAGTGACTAATAGATTTCCCCCCATAGCAGGATAGTCAGTCCTACGTATGGCGGCGCGGTCTATTTGGGGATTGAACCCATGACGGGCATGTTGTTAAGTCGTACGAGTTGACGACTGTACTACGAGACCGGCTCGGTGGGCTTAGTACTTTGATGAATTACCCAACGACCAGTTTAATGAACAGCTAGAGGCTCCACCAGTAGATAGTAGCCGGCATCGCGAATAAATGAACATATTTTAACAGTCGTTTAAAGTTCATTTTGGTTTAACCGAGTTCATTTGTTGTTCATTCCTGTTAAAATTAACGATCGTCAAAACAGTTAACGACTGCTCGATATCCCATATAGGCTAACACGGGGAAAAAAATTCGAGCAGTATAATTAAACGACTGTTAATTTGTATCGCATACGCTCTTGACAGTCGTTTGTTTAACGACGGCATAGGACCAGTCGTTAAAATTAACAAATGAACTCAATGCGTGCGCGATGTCAAATTCTAGCAATTTTTAACGACTCTGGTTAATTTTTAACGACTGTTAATTTTAAACTATTTATTTCGCGATGCCAGCTAGTATCATGCTATTGCCATCTAATATTGACAAAACCCAAAAAGATATTCGTTGGCTAAAACATAACAAGGGACCCGGGTTCCGGAACCGACGGAATCGCAGCTGAACTGGAGGGGCACGACTAGAAAACGAGGTTCATCGAATTGTTACTGAGGTGTGGGATAGCGAATCATTGCCTTGTGATTGAAATCTCGGCATCATCTACCCCATATACAAGAAGGAAGATAGGTTGGACTGCAACAACTATAGGGGTATTATAGTGTAGAATACCGCCTATAAAATATTCTCCCTGATCCTTCAGGATCGTCTTGTCCCGCACGTCGAAGAGATAGTCGGAAACTATCAAAGAGGATTCCGAAACGGAACATCAACTATTGATGAGATCTTCACCATGCACCAGATTGCCAGGGTAAAACTATACGATGCTATAAGCTTTTTTGGAATCCCGGGCAAATTGATAAGGCTAGTTAGAATGACTATCACCGACGTCACACGCCAGATGAAGGTGGATGGAAAACTCTCAGGGCCTTTTGCTTGCCTGTCTCCTATTAAACCTGGCGCTAGAGAGGGTCATCCGTGACTCGAGGGTGGAGACTACGGGGACCATCTCCTATAAGTCAACCCAGATCCTGGCATACGCTGAAGATATAGACATCATTGGTCTTTGGCTCTCCTATGTAGCAAAAGCCTACCAAGGGATCGAGCAGGTGGCAGAAAACCTCGGATTGCATATAAACGGGGCACAGACCAAACTGATGGTGGCAACATCAGCGGGCCTACCAATAAATAATACAAACCTACAGATGGTGAACAGATTGGTGATATACAGATTGGTGAACGCAATGTCGTCCCAGAATTCAACTATCTTGGGGCAAAGGTCAGCAATTACAATAGCATGGAAGCTGAGTTGCGCGCAAGGATGCTGACTGCCAACCGGTCATTCTACAGCCTGAAAAAGCAGTTCACCTCCAAGAACCTGTCGCGACGGACGAAGCTGGGACTATATAGTACCTATATAGTACCAGTACTCACATACGGCTCTGAGACATGGACAATGTCCAAATCTGACAAAACCCTCCTAGCCGCGTTCGAGAGAAAGATGCTCAGAAGCATCCTTGGCCCCGTTAGTGTGGAAGGACAATGGAGGAGCCGCTATAATGATGAGCTATACGAAATGTACGGCGACCTCTCTATCTGTACAGGCTCCGGTGGGCTGGCCATATTGTCCGCATGAAAACGGACGACCCAGCCAGCAAAGTTCTTTTTAAACCGTTTACAAGGACAGAGGAGGCGTGGTAGGCCCAAATTGAGGTGGAATATTGAGAGGAAGCGTCCGCAATGAACGTCGGGCTAATGGACTAGCAGACGAAGGCGCGAGACCGTGAGCGGTTTCAGACACTCTTGCGACCGGCCAAGACTGCAAAGCGGTTGTAGCACCGGATAAGTAAGTAAGTAAGTGAGTGAGTGAGTAAGTAATCTGGTAGGAGATATTGAGAAAATAATTACGATAAGGGCATGTTTCAAAGATATGGCAATTTCCCTGTTTTAATAGACATACATTCTATATTGGATAGATTGAATAAAGTAAAATTTAAAAATAAACTTGGTCAATAGTATGCCAAACAGGATTTTCGATGGAATGGAAATTGCTGAAAAAGCAACAAAACATAAAGTATTAAAAAATGATCGCAATTCATTCAAGTGCGACTGTTGGAAATAAAAGGCCAAAATAACATTAACTTATTATTTTAAGGGCTACCTGCATGAGACAAATAATAAAAATGGTGCATTTCATATTTAAAACTCTGGAGATCGGCTTTCCGAGAGCTATGAGACTCAATAAAATGAATACAGTCGATGTCAGACTTACAACAATTTATAATATGTTCAATATGTCATTTTTGTAACTAATTTTATGTTTTGTTGAATAACGTGTTGTTATACTGAAAAACGTTTCTACAAACGTATTACATCATAGCCGATTCCTGAGCAATCATGCATTTTTTCTTCAAAAACTAAAAAAAAAATCATTTGAAATGTCGTAAAAAAGCGCATTCATAATGAAAACAGTCCAAGCAACAAAAAAGTTCTACTAGCTAAATCATCAATTATTCAGTCAATAATCGAACAATTCATTGAAATTCAGCTAGCTTTTTTATCCATTGTAATCCATTTCCTTCTCTTTCCTTTCCTCATGACCTACACATCACTTGATCAATATAGTGTTAACGGTGAAATCTCAACTCTGTTACACAGCATCAGTTTTGTCCCTACTGTTCAGGAGATGAATATGTGCTCATCATTTTTTATTCCGTCTCTCATTTTATTGTATCGTTTGTAGCTGTTAGTGTATGAAAATAATTCGCAAACTCAGAAAAGCGCTATACAAAAAAAAAAACACAAATGTATGCATGCATGCATATCCGATAAAAAAGTGAGGCGGTGATTTGTAGCATATTGAGAGACCGGATGCAAGTCCAAGCAAACGATGAAAAACCAAACAAAGTTATCGTCATTCAACTCTCTGTTGGGTCACCTATTGTGTTTACCCGCAAAAGCGTCAGGTCAGTGGTTTATGGTAAAATTCATTCAATAATCTGTTTTATGTAACACAAAATGCTCTTTGTCTTGTTTGGCAGTAGTTAGGATATATATCGGTATGCCCAGCACTTGTGGTAGTGCGATGCAAAGATTTGAATAAAATAGTCAGCAATTCTTTGATGGATTTTTTTTACGGAGAAAAGCAGCATCGACCGCCTTGCTTAATGGAATAAATTTGTTACTAAATGAATACATTATTGCACATGTATGCTGTTTTTGGTTTGGACTTAGGATTAATTAGATATGTTTTGACGTTGTGGAGTACTATTGATTTATTACTTCTCATAAAGATGCTGTTTAGACAAATAAATGTAGTTTTTATATGTTATGTTATATGTTTTCATTATTGTTCAAGGGGAATGGTCTAAAAAGTCTTATTGTTCATTCCGAGATTTTAGTCATTCTTTCACTTTTTGCGAAATTTAATATAAAAAAAGAAAAGGAGAAGGATTTCTGATAGTTTATATTAGTTAAATATATAAGCTGATAAGCATTTTCAGTTATAAAGTTGTACACAGCTTATTTAGATTTGTTCATTTTCTTTAGTGGAATTTTAAAACTAGATTCTTATAAGAAATGGAAAAATAAACCTTTGTTATTATTTATAAATATCTCGAACGAATAATCCGAAAGGTTTTCACTCTTGCTTATTTACTTAATATTAAAATCGCTTTTATGTAACGTGAACGCTTCCTTAAAGTTGATGACCATCCGTCGTAGTCACGAGGGTCGTAAAATCTCTGTATCTGTAATGTTTCAGTGTTTCTGTAGATTCTTCTTGAAGGGATGTCTGAATATTGATACATTTTCTTTTTCTGTTTTTTTAATGCCTACAGTGACCTGAGTCTTGGGTTCTTCTTGTGTGTGTTCTAGTGATAACAAGGTAACAGTACTTAACCAGAACATTAAATAAATATTATTGTACTGTTGATGTAAACTCTATTCTTCTTCTTCTTCTTTGGCTCAACAACCGATGTCGGTCGAGGCCTGCCTGTACCCACTTTTGGGCTTGGCTTTCAGTGACTAATTGATTTCCCCCCATAGCAGGATAGTCAGTCCTACGTATGGCGGCGCGGTCTATTTGGGGATTGAACCCATGACGGGCATGTTGTTAAGTCGTACGAGTTGACGACTGTACTACGAGACCGGCTGTAAACTCTAATACGTTTTGTTAATATTTTCTATAACAAATCATTTCTATTTCCTTTTCCCATCGATCGGAGCTCGGCTACCCTCATTGTTTACCAAATCAAACTAGCCCTAGTACTGGTGCTGTTGTGAAAAATGAAGTGTCCATTCATGAAATTAATCTTTTTAGTTTTAATCGCATACGATTCACTGACATTTAAACAAATTTATACATTTGTTTACAATGTTTACAATGGGGGGTAGCTAAATATATAGTAAGAAAAGCACAGGGCATTGAAAGGTACATATATATCGTGGCAACCTCTTCGTTATTAACGAATATTCCGATTTTTTATGAGGTATGATGTGTCCCGTTGCACCTAAAACAATAAAAATATATTTGTATCAATTCTATTATTTGTTTTAATTATTGCGTAGCTGATGATGAGATCCTCAGAATCATTATGGAGCGATACAAATCTGGAAGAAAAAAAAACATTTGAAGTGTTAGTTATGTATAATTTTGTTATGAAATGGAGGGGGAGGAGGGTACGAATACTGAAAAAAGTAGCTGAATAATCTGAACTTGCGATGCAATAATATTGAAACAGAATAAATTTGTCTATAAAATAACAACTAACACAAATTTAAAATCGGACTTAGTCATCACCTAAGATGAATTTGATGTTAGGCGTCTTCATTTCCTTATTTTATTGTCAATCTCCATAATAAATACTAAAAGTTGATGACATTTTGTTTGATTTGTGTTTTACAAAGCTCTATCGATGCATTTGTTAGTGGAAACTTAAACATTTTTATTCGTTCATGCAAGGATAGGAAACTGTAAGGGTATAACAATTAGGAAGAAGGTTTTTGCTACACCCTACATGTTGAATATGGTACAGTAAAGTGAGAAAACGTTTAAAGAACCATAGGTTTTATTGATAAAAGATAGGTCACCGCACAAACAAAAAATCTGATATGTACTAGGGTCAGGTGTAGCGATGCTAAAATGCATTCAGTGCCTAAAGATTGTCGTTAGAAACGGGCTGAAATGCATTATTTATTAACGCTTCGTCTTTCGGTCGGTTTGAACCATTTTAAAGGCAATGCAATCGTTCCCTCAGCACAATACACTACGTTTACTATTTCTATTTCCGGGTAGAGTTGCATTCGTTACCGATTCTTCGCGTAGCATGGGAAGCAGACAGTATGTGGTTTGGGCAAGATCGTTTCGTGTTCGAAGCAAAAAACTGAACTGTACTGAATCGGTGCTAGAAAACACCTCAAAACGATCAGCAGCGATAGCCCAAAGGTGGAAAAATAAATAAAAGGCACACAAATGTGGGAAAGGTCTATGAACATTCTTGGCCATGAAAGTTCGATATCGTTCGATTTAACCAGCGCTTGGAGGATTGCTTCGTAAACCTATGTGCTTGTGTGTTATTTTGAAAAGCTTTTTATTTTATGGCTAAGAGGTGGTTCTGCATTTTCCATGAATTTGGTTTCCTTTTCATCCCCTATTGGTTGCTTGGATGCTCATAGGATTTGCTGTAGTTCTTCGTTAAGGTGTGGAATTAAGGCAGGGAGTTAATGAAACGATTGGTTGCTAGTAAGTACACACCCAAAATAATTCCTGAGATAATCTAACAGGAAAACTATGAGCAAATGGGATTGTGTTAAAATAAAGCCATGCAAGTGTTGCCAAGAACGGTTCTACCTGCGAGGATATCTTTAAGTAGTAAACTGGATAATCTTAGAAGTGTTCATTTCATGAATATTATATTTTGTTATGATGATATGAAAGGTCGTTTTGCAATTTCAACGACAACAGAAGTAGTTTTGAAAGTTTTACATTGTTTCTATGTTTCTCTCTCTCTCTCTCTCTCTCGCTCTCTCTCTCTATCTCAATTTATTCAACATTGCCTTATGTCGGACAGAATGCATAGTTATCTAAAGCAGGTGCCTCGTAAGCAATGATAATAGGCAAAGATACATAAACAAGGATGTACACATGATTCGTCAAACACAGTTTATAAGTTCCACCTATCCATCCATCCATCCATCCATCCATCCATCTATCCGATCAGATCTGTTGTCAGCTCGGAGCGAAATATCAAGCCGCACTGTTAAGCAAATTAGCTCGTTTGCGCGTCGGTAATTCAACTTCCACGAACTTTGTCTTGGAGCTGCTTTCATTATGAGAATCCAATTTCCGGTGGCGTTGGAGTTATTTACCGCGTCTCTACTATACAGACATCTACTGTGACGGAGCAGCCGTTGCGTCTCCGTAGCAGGCGTCGCCTTTGGGACTAACGTTAACTTTGGTGCGCATACGAATCGACGCTCCTACATGTTCGTCTTCGCTCAATCGATGGCGTCGCGAGAATCAAGCCCAGGTGCCGTAGGTGGCACGGAGCATGTTTATACCCGTATGACTGCCCCGAGCAGTTCCGCAACAGAAGTATCAGAAACCGATAAAATTAATTTCATTTCCCGCAGCTGCTACTTGCCTCTGCTACCAGTGCGGCTACCGATGTTGCCGTTGACTTTGGTGACGGCGAGAAGTTTTCGGGAAGGATGGTTTGTGAGTTCTCGGGCTATCTTTCGTTGTGGGCATCCTAGAATCTTCCTGGCAGTTCTTATGGTAGCAAACGAAACTTCAAACTAGCATACATCTAAAGCGTCTGTATCGAGTCACGTAAGGTGGCGTGGTGAAAGCATTATACAAAGCAATTGTTGATTTGTTTTCAAATTCAACGCACATCTTACAATCGTACCCAAGCTTGTTATTCATATTTGCAATCGTGTGAGAATCACTTTGTTTAAAATTATGCAAACAGTATGCGAACAGTTATACAATAATCAAAGCAAAGCCATTCGCATTTGAAATTATGTATGGAGAAATAAACGAAACAAAACAAATCAATTCTAAATCATACTATATATCTTTATGTTTAATAAAAAGTAAAAATATTTTTCTTAGCAATGATTCGGTCTTATAGTTTATTGATAAAGAAAATTTTTACCCTGATTTTTTTATTAAATTACCCGTATGTACTAGAATTCAAGAAAAATATTATATTCGATTCAAATGAAACGGTTATATTTTATACTACTACCAATATAGAAACTGACGGTGCAAGCATTCGAGCGTTTTGTTTTGCAAGTGTTACGTCTAGGAGTGTGCATTGATTCGTATGGAAATTATCACAAGAATTGCTACATTGCATGAATGTACCACTTTTCCGCTTATCGTATTAGAATGTGTAAATCTTTCTCTATGTGTTGGTTAGGAATAATGTGTTGTAGCTCATGCTTTAGGGAAACGTTTCCGGTCTTCGAGATCCTGCTGTTTGTTGGCGGTCGGTTTCCATACTAGGGGCCAAACGCAAAGCAAAACGACGATAAAATCAAGCAGAATTTTAAATTATTTCCACTGTCACGCTGTGATTAATTAATTTCATTAGCATTACAGCGATTTCGGTTTCACCCGCCCTGCTTAGACACTATCGCTGACCTTTGTGATCCGTAGCGGTTCTTCGTTCGAAATGGAACACAGATTGTGCCTTAAAGTAGAGTGGTTGTGTTGGTACCACTCCTGTTTGGCGTTTATTGGGTGTGGTGAGCGGAAACCGTTTAGAATGGGACCATGTGTGAATTGTGACACTTGTACTGCAACAATGGCCATATGCTACACATCGTGTTTGCGAAACTACGCTACAACTCCGCTGCCCACAAATGGCGTAACACTAGAAACAGACTAGTCGTACGGTGCGATTGAACTAAAAACTGTTTTCAGCTTTACTTACCACACTCCGCTTTCATTGGTGAAAACATGGAGGCAAAATGCCACGAAAAGGTAAACGTTAATTGCCCTAACGTGTCGCAAACATAAAGCATGTGTTTGAGATCGTGCCATGTTGATTGATTATTTATCCCATTTAGATTTTGTTGTTTTAATTAACCAATTAAGCAAACCCTCATTTCATAACACTTTAACCACAATTACAGGGTGCAGCAGTTAGTGTCCGTACGTTAGAATGATTGACACCGTGTCTAGACGAAACGAAAATTTTGAAAAATATGTATCAGGCAATGTTAACGAAAGGCCAATAATATTTATTTACTTTTGAATTTGCAACTAATCGAAACATAACTAAACTAAACTTATTTTTATTCGTTTCTGATTGTGTTATTTTAGGAGCTTGAAATTGCTTGAGCCAGTGAAAGTCAGTTTGATTTGTGAATCGATTAAAAAAGTATGTTTGGTAGAAAAGTTAACACGGCTTAGAGCTTTAATTCAAAATATTTGAATGAAATATTATTTTTCAAGCTGTGGCTAGAATCATCCAGAACGTATTTTAGAATTGCATTTTAAATTAAGCATCCTATCAAAATTGCATGATGTTGCAATGGAGTTTTAGCAAAAGTTATCTCAAATGAAGTAAACCAGGTAGTTGAAATCATTACGTAATGTCTTGTTTCTGTGTTGAAGGGTTTGTTTTACAGCTGAAAAAACTATTACCCTGTAAGCTGTTTAATTGCAGCTCTATGTATTTGAAGCTGCATTTGAAAAGTATTTCTGTGTGTGTGTTGAAATAATACAAACGAAGTGAGATGTTCTTTCGGTTCAATGCATTGCAAAGCATTTTTTCCCCTTGCTGATCGAACGACCAACATTGCCTCCCTAATGTTGACTAAAGTATCGAGAAATTGCCAACGAATGATTATGATGGTAGAATTCCATTAGACCCGATGCATAAATAAGCATCAATATGCTGCTGAATCTATTTACACGTGGTATCGTTTTGTGCAATCGAAATGCTGCGGTTGCTATCCCCGGTGGGTTTTGGGACGTATTGTACCTGCCAGAGCGGAACAACGACTATGCAAAGCCGGGCCTGGTGACAGATTCAACCAGGCCCAGATTGGCCAGGTATTTGGAGCGGTGCACCACCACACGCGACAGATTCATCGAAGACATGGAGATTTTCATTTAATTTTACAGGATTACACGTTTTGTTGAATGCCAGTAGATGCTGTAGCTCTGATTAACCCGGACCGAAACATTTCGCCACAGTGGGCCGTTATGAGGCGTAGTTTAGTGGTGGGCCGCTTTTTGCATAGGCTGGTCGAGGGAACAATGGGTTCGTTTCGATAGCCACAAGTACTACCACCGGAAGGACTGTCGTTATGCAGTCGAACAGTTAGCAGGACACTCGGTCTTAGTCATCGTCACCGTAGTCACAGATTGGTTAGTTCATTAAACTTGTACGATAGCTTGTTACACATGGTTGCCTTTTTCCCTAACATTTGCCGGACTGGCACATACTGGATGAAACATAATCTTGAAATACTATGCCTGTGATGCTCTGGAGTCCTTTGAACCAAGTAGTAAATGGGATACACATTTCTCCATCACCAAACCGTCACATTCTAGCTTTGCAGTGAAATTCTACAACGGTCCTGACTCTCAAATGTCAATTCTCCGTTCTGGGACTCTCATGCCCTCATGGCAGGGCCACCAATGTTGCAAGGATAAGCGATGAATTTATGTATGTGGGAGTAAAGAAAAGGAATAGCAATGAATGACAAATTTTGTCCTTGGCACATGTACGTTCAAGGCAAATTAGTAGTTTTGCAACTGTGCAACGATGATAACTGCGAGCAAGTGAACGAGAAAAATCAATCGCACTCGATGTAACTTAAAATACGTTTTTCAATGATTATGAAACAAATCACGATACTAGACGTTTGGTTTTTTTTTCCATGGAATTTGACATTAGCTGGCTGATGTTTTGTCAACAGTCCAAACAAAACCATACATTAAACTAGCCTCAGAATTTGAGCCTAGACTATTTCTGCTTGCAAAAATGTAAGCAAACGCCAATTCAATTCATGCGCGATTACGTATCCTATCTTAAACGATGTTTATTACTGTTTATGATTTACCTAGTAAAGAAAGTAAAACAATATGATTGATACATAATTGTTTGTACACAACTAGCGAAATGTAATACCGCGGATAGCAAATCTCTGTTTTCAGTTTCGTAGGATGTTTTAGTAATGTAAGTTTTCTTATTTGTATACATTATCATCAAGGCTTTTGGTAATATAGAAAAGGTTTATTCAATTTTTCATAAAATAGCACAGCAAATGACGGACTTGGTTCAAACTGGGATCGACAAAAGAGAACATCGAGGGTCCGCTTTGACACTCTTGTGACACGTAGCTAATTATTGGCTTCGATCTTTTACGTTTCCCACCGTATGGTGTCCTTGAGAAGCGACGTATTCCTTTTTCCGTTTTGAGCTGCAAGGGGATTTACGAAAATCCGAAGCACCAGTAGGTTCAGGTAGATTGAAATGTAACGAAGTACTGTGCTCGTAAAGGAATAAAGAACAGAAAGAACAGAACCACCGGACGAGAGCAGAAAGTTCGAATCTTAGGAATGTGGCTGTAACACAGTGATAACTGCAGGAGTAAGTAATGAAAAATGAATCGAAAATTGTCAGAAATAATGACACGTTCTTCGTTCTTGTTCAGTTGTCAATTTGCTGCTGATTTTTTCTCTTCTTTTGTTTGACTTCCTTTGCGAGCTCATCTGACGACCTGTGGCAATTGTCTTGCCGCCGCGTACGATCCCAACAGAAGCAACGTAAGTGTGCGAATCAAGTCAAAGCTGTCGATGGTAAATAGTGTGGCGTTGCTCATTCTTCCATTTCGGTCTCGTTCACGTAGCAGCTTTTCCCAGCACCTGCTGCCAGCTGGTTTCCATTCGGAAAAGATGGTCCGCACCATGCTAACAAGCAAGCAGGAGAGGCGGTCCGAACAAAACGAGATAGTGACATACTGAGGGCTTGTCTGAAATAGCATCGAGAAGCGAGTAAGTAATTTTATCAATTATTATTTCGCTTGGGTGCCTGAAAATAAAAGGACGCAGTAGCACTGAATCCTACATACATAGAAAGAAAAAAGCAACGATGACAAAAGTAATAAAAACAACGACACGTGATCGAATGAAGAAAGGAGTTTTGTTCGTAGCACGTCGGTCTTTACGTAGAAAAATAACATGCATTCACAAAGCCACATATTTGTAAAAAAAATCCGCAACTGTTTCTATAGGTTTGAACAGCGTCTGAAAACAGAAGGGCTAAAGTAAAAAATGTAAGCTTTTGCTAAACATTTGCCTTTGGGCGAGGGAAAAGATGTTTATCACACCTTGTTCAATTTTTCCTGATTGAAAAATCAAATTTGTTACTCAATTCTTCCACTAGACCACTCGGCCTTATGTAAGCAAGTCTGGCGCTCATTCGTCGAGAAGGAAGGGAAAATTTGTTTTCTATTGATATGGGTGGAACTGGCAACTGATACGCCAATCAAGATAATAAGTAATTCTGTGTATACAAAGGACAGATTTTTGTTTACTACTTGAACCGTTGAAGGCAAGAACTGTTGAAAGTTGAGAAGGAAGTGACAGTGTATAGCGTAGTAGGCCTTATTTTGATAGGATTTAGGTCGAAAAAATCTTAAATAATAACACATAAGTTAGTCTTAAATCGAAACTGTTTACCAGTCCCGTTTGGAACATGGAACATTTGAAAAACTGGTGCAAATATAATATTGGTTAGATAATGGTGCTTGTTAAATAAATCATGTTAAACGATGCGCACTATAAAACATTACAATCTTGTTTGATATTACAATAGAGAATGGTTTTAATTCAACAAGAAATAGCCTATTTACGTGATCCTACGTTGCAACGAATACAATGTTTGATCATCCTGTTCATCTGTTCTGCAGAAACTGTCAGTTCAATACATGATATGCCCTTCGGTATTTTAAAGACGTGAGTTTTTTTTCTTCTATTCGCTTCTATTTCTCTGCTATTGCAATCAATGAAATGGAAAACGGTACTCCTTGGCGTAATTATTATCGAATGGCGCACATGTTAAGTGAGCTGCATGAGCGAACTCAAAGCCACGCATAAACGTTTTTGCAGTGAGCATCGATAACCCGGAATAGGGCCATTTTTTTTTCGTGCTCATAGCGATACGGTTGTCGGAAACTTTTTCCTTGAGTTTGCTGTTGCCTTTTTACCTGCATATGATGGTTTTCTAGGAAATTGTGGGATATTAAAAGACCCAGGCTCGTTTCGTTCCATTTGCCTACACAGTTCAACAGTGCTTATTTAAGTCGTGTGATGTTGAGGTGGCCAAAATAGAACAAAAGTTCGTTCTTATCTGGAAAGAGGATTTAATAAATTTTACTGTTCAGCTTAGCGCTCCGCATATTTCATTCTTTGGAACATTTTCTTAACGATTTCTTTCGATTTTTATTGATGAAGTGATTTAACAGGTCATGTGGAACAATTTAATGAACGCCGTCGCAAGCGTTTGCGCTCGCCACGAGCAACTATAATTTATATGTGATGAAGGTTGTGAAAGCTTCGATCTCTTGCATTGTTGTAGCGTGGCAGAAAGGCGGTTTTATGCGATTCGATCCGAGGTAATTGATTTCCTTTATCAAATGTTAGAGATTATTAACGGATCTGTAGAGTTGAGTCGGGCATAATGATTTATCACGTATTTCGTATCCGAGTTCATCATTATTGTGTATTAATGGAGAGTGGAAAGAATTATGACGATTTATTTACACCTGCTTTTAATTGAACGGTAAGCTCGTTAAGTATTGTAATAAAGAAAAGAATCTAAATTAGATAGCGAAACAGCGTGTAAATAGCGTTCTCGCCGTTGTTTGAATGATCCATCAATATTTTTAAAATGGGACTTATTAAACGACGTTCAGCAGACAGATACAATTGATACTTGATACTTGTATTAAAATGTGATTCAATTTTAAACTTTTCTTGTTAATTATTTACGTTTGAAGGGGTATCAAATAAATATACAAATATGTTATATGAATGATTTTCGAACCCATAGACCAGGGTGCAGTCTACTTCAACCGGGATGAAAATCATATTTTTAGTTTTAGATTACACTGCCACCAGTATTTTTGCTTTAAATTATTGTTACATTAAGAAAGACCAAACATTAGAAGCCCTACTAACCCCGTGGATTGTAAGGAAAACATATTAAAACACATTTAGGTAAATGAAAGGAGCATCTTTGAACTACAATATTTCAAAAAGGTATGATTTGTTATTTAAGGTTAATACTGTTTTAGAAAGGTGTTACCATGAAATGTAGGTATACATGTAATAATCTTTAAAATTTAAAAGGAAATAGCTAGTATTGATTTAAGGTGCGAATAATGGAACTAAGCTACCAGAACCAATGTAATGAATTATGAAGAAAATTAAGTTTATGTATAAATAAATACTGCTAAAAAAAGTATATTCATGTTTTCCTTAGTACTACACATTTTAGAATTTATTATAGAGCTTGTGTCCAAAAATCAGGAGCTGCAATTTCAAACGTTAGATCAAATTATGTAATTATCAATTTAAAAGAAGTATATGCCATATTGTTTTTTTTATATGATTATTTCGGAAGGGTTAAAAAAAAACACAAAATTAATTCAAATAGCAGACATTTAAATAATAAGTTTCAACAATTACATTCATTTTTATGAAAAAGTGAAGATGCATCTGAGCAATTTTCAAGAGTAAGATTATAAGTATGTATAGCATAATAACAGTAAATGTTAATAATATAAGTTTTACATAATTAATATTCAAGATTAGGTTCAAACATAATTAAAACACCACCTGCCACATACCGTGAAATATTAGTGGTACTGATTTAATTCTACTTACTTCGTGTTTATTTATAGTAATGCGAATATGATTTTCCGTTTAGTTTTGATTTCACTAATTAATTTTAGATAAATTTTAACCTTAGGAAGGCATTACAACATGTATATAGCAATGTAAATAATTTCACTTATATATTTTTAATGCATGATACTTTGCATTTCTGTCGTAATGTACGAATAGGACGGCAAATTTACTCTACCAGCACAAAAAAATTGTTAGAAAAGCGTGAAACTATCAAATTGTAGCTAATTATTATAAATTTTAATAAATTTCAACCCAAAATATAATATAACATGAAAAAAATATTCCTGGTTAATTGTTAAAAAGAAATTTGTGATTGTAAAAATCTTTTTTGGAAGCAGTAACGAAACTAAAAAAAAAGATATAAAAATTGAGTAAATAATGTAAGAAATGCATCCATTATTGATTTATTTACTTCAAATTTATGCTATGTCACGATATGATCGCGAATAATTGGCGAATTCGGTAACAGAAAACGGTGAGGATACAAGAATAGGAAGAAGTTCATTGCAGTCGTTTATTATACAGTTTGAAACCGAGAGCATATTATGACATTAAGTAACGAGAAGATTAACATATCCTTTGATTGCCCGAGAAAGGATCCTAAAGCAAACTTCTCGTCTGGTTATTTTGAAAAGTTAGTAGAGCAACCTGATTTCGTACGTAAACACTCAACACGGTACCCTTTTCTTCGTGCAGTGGATTTAACTATGAAGTGACCGATATCATCTTGTTTACACAAAACCTGTAGATAAACAGGGGATCAAAACATATGAAAACATTGTGTTGTTTTCCTACGGTTTTTACCACACATAGGGTCTCGGACACCTTGAAGCCACATGGCAGACTTTTGTAGCTGATAATTTTCCCGTTTAATAATTTTATGCTTAGCTTAGTATTGTTTACCCTTCAGGGATAGGCCCATGGTCATGTGGTTGTTGTGTGTATTCTCGTAATGGGTCCATCGCTTAAGTGCATGCTGAGAAACTGGTATTACACTTTAGTAAGAAAAACATTCAACCCAAGCTGTATGCTTGCAGACGGCTATGGGATACAGGGCCGAAAGATACAGATAGAATAGGGATACCACTATAGCGTAGGCAGAACGCCGAATAATGGAAAGAAAAGGTTAAACCACTGCAAACATGTTTACGATTATCCTTCGTTATGTAGAATATTTCAGGGTGCGAATAAAAAGGTGTCGTAACGAAACTGGGTTTTCAGCTAATATATTTCGGCAGCTAAGAACTGTGCTGTTAAGACAAACGAGTGCACCCAACGAGGGCTTTCTGAAGAAATTGAGCTACGAAACAGGAAGCTTCGTTACTAGCTTGAATTGAAAAATTCGGACACCGAAAATTTAAAAGAATTTTGAGGAGAAAGAGGGCTCCATAAGTATTATACAAAGAATATAGTTTTTAAAGGCACACAGTTCAAAGTACCAGGCGGAAATATTTTGTTACCGTTATTTGTATGTGTATTAAACATTCGCAAGTTTAGATACATGGAATTACCAGGAGTTTCGTTGAAATAGAGCATTCATCAATTGGTGAAATTATAATAGTTGCGAGAAACGAAAAAACCTTGAACAGTTTAATGAATGACAAGCGCAACACACCCTTTGCATGTATTTATGTTCTGTGAGACTAGTTGTGTGCAGTATCGCGACAAACCGAACAAACATACTTATACACATAGTTCCTCAAACTGTCAGGGTTTGCACTCTGTTACCATCGTCGTCTGATTACTAAAGCATGGACCCGGGTAGTAGGTAGAGTGGGTGAATATAAGCCGACATTAATCAGCACAAATGTTGCACCTGTCTTTTGGAGCGTTTCTTCTCACAAGGGTGAAAACGGCACATCGCTTCGTTGGAAGACGCGTAAAAACACGTCAACTAAGGACAAACACACTCAGCGGCATCAGGTTGACAGGCTTGGTGTGCCTCATAATATGACTGTTGCAGAGTAGTCGGCGATCACAAGACCACGGCTGTATCGTGGAGATGGTGACAGGAAAAACTAGCCTTTCACTGCGCTACGACGTATAGATGAAAACTGATTTCGTGTGGTACCGGTATTTATACTTTTCTTTCATGTCACGGGCTCATTCGGAGCAGATATTTTAGGTTCCGTAACGGTTGAATGATGGAACCGATCGTGTTGGGTAAACTAGCTACGATAATATCCTTCCGCTTTTCTTTTGAAACTCGTGACAAACTGGTGCACGGTACTAAAAGTGAACCTTCAATTTATCCTGCTTTCTACGCCATATCAGAACCTTCACTTGCAGCGGACTGTCGGACTAAACGTAAACCGTTTGGCGACAGCGTGACGGGTGTTTCGCGTCAACGAAAATAGGAAAGTCGGACATTTTTGGCAAATTTGATTATGATACAGATAGGATGAAGGTAGACTTCTTGGAGCGCTTTTGTTTTGAGCTATCAATCCTCCATCCAACCAGAACTAGTCGCGTTTTGCTGTTTGATGTGAACATTTAGGAACGAATGGGTGTAGTTGTAATGAATAGTGGCTTTTAGAGTACTCTTTTCAGGGGGTGCTGCAAAAAAAAAAAAAAAACAAAGTGTTGCAAGTGACAAAATGTTGCAAACGAGTGTAAATGCTAGGTTAGTGATAGGAGAATGAAATACGAAGAAATAATTAGTGGATTTACGTAAGGTGTGAACCGGAGGTAATGGTTGACCACCTTGTATAGGTGTTGTAACAAATAAATCATGATTATATACTCCAACAACCATAGCTTTAATTTACAACGCCTTATGAGGATAAAGTTATGATAGACAGTGAAAATACATACTGAATGCAATGAAGAATCAGTTAATCCTACATAAGAGGGATCTGCTCTTTGCAAAAACTTGTTAAGCTTAAGATGCAACTAGTCTAATACTGTTTTAAGCAAGCAAGCAAGCAAGCAACCAAATATTGCATAATTTGTGCAATGCATACATGAATAGAGGCATATGAATAGAGGACTGGATCGTTGAGGAATGGGCTATAACGTCCAATAAAAAATCACATTTGTTTGAACAACGCTGCTTATTTGACACGGACATTCATTGAAATAATCTTTTTTAAACTTAGTTTAACAATTTTACATGAATTTACATAATACGAAAAATTATTGGATCCCATAATCACTAATTGGATAATTAAATGGTACCAAAATTGAAGTATAAAAGAAATATCAACAAACTAAAACGAAAAAAAATACTAGTTTCAGAAAATATCAAAATGTAAATAAAAACATAAAAAAGATTAAATCCACGCCATAGATGACGAGCAGGTTAGTGACGAGTCATTAAGTCCTGAATCGAGAACCATGCGCACACGTTAACCTATCGTCAGTCGATTCTCGCGGTAGAGTTCCATCAAGATCAGTTAACAAATGTAAATATTGAAAATATTCTATTGATTTCTAAATAAAGGAATATCTTTAAAAAAATGTTGGAACACGCATCCATATTCAAGAGTCATTCAGGGAATTATTATATAGCTCTTTACATAACATTAGACTAACAAATTATTTTCATTTTTTCTTATCAATTCAATTACATTCAATTTTATTTAGTTAAAATCAATTGTTTATTCGGTCAGGGCCGGTCTGGTGGTACAGTCGTCAACTCGTAAGACGTAACAACATGCCCGTCATGGGTTCAAGTCCCTAATAGACCACCGTGCCCCCATACGTAGGACTGACTATCCTGCTATGGTAACAAAAAGTCACTGAACGCCAAAGCTCACTTCACTACTGGGTACAAGGTAGGCCTTGACCGACAACGGTTGTTGTGCCAAAAGAAGAAGAAGAAGATTTATTGGGTCGTTTTAAAGGTTATACGTATGTTTGTAGCTACTAACTATACAAACTATATAACTGTACTAGTTAAGGCCCGGTAAAATCTACCGGATGTTCTCAAATTTCGAATTATTTTCAAACTCTACACGTTCAGTGGCAACAACCATAACTCAAACACCTATTTGTTCTTATTTGTTCTTACAAATGTGTTAACCTTGTAACTTCCTGGACAGTTCTTACTGTACATTGCAGAACCGTAAAATATCGATGAGGCTACTTTTGAGCCATACTGATGTAAATCTTAAATCTTAAATAACCTTTAAAAACCAAGTCGCGCAATTTTGTAATTATTTTTAACTGGTGTTAAAAATTAAGGCTATTTGTTACGCACGTAAAGTACCAATGAATCTTATTTACTAACACTTGTAAGTAATAACAATGATAATCATGATTGGCGAGTTTTATGGCCATTTTGATAAAATAGAAGGTTCAGTAGCTGCATTCCTACTTATTTTCAATCGAACTGATACGTTCCATGCCTCTGTTGACACAAATGTATAATTTTTTGATTATTATTTTTTAGTTATCGGCGTGATTTTTTGGAAAGCACTTATTTATTTATTTTTATTTTTAGTTTATTAATTGCTCGGCCACGTTGGGTTACAGCCATAGTTCTTACTGACTATAGTGTACAATTATTCACGAAGGAGTTGGAAGGAGTTTATGGTACGGAAAAGGAGCGAAGACGGGATCGGTAGACAGGATAGGATATGTTGAAATCGAACAGATCAGAAGTACTATTAAAAGACGACATAGCTCTTACAAAAGGCTCATTGCGAGCAAAACGTGTACGACATATAGGTAACTGGAGACGAAAACGATAACGTAAGGTGCGACAAGATGCATACAAATGTAAGCGCGACAGAAATGAAGGAGTATCAATCGTATTGAGCAATATGCCATCGACGAAAGCATAGCTAAGTAGTAACCTCTACGACGTGTTAATTGAATAACGTATTGATTTGCAGTGGATTAAAAAATTAGGGTGCCGCTAACACATATACAATATGTTTAGATCCAATCCCAATTGCGTACTTAAAAACCAATTTTTTTGAAATGCTCACTTCTGCTTCATTCCATTTTGTGTTTTTTATGCCCATAAATGTAAGATTGAACTACAAAAATATGATATCGCACATGGTTCGAATTCCATTTCTACTCTTTTTTTCGACTTATGTTTCATACGTTAGGTAATAAGTAATAGATGCTTGGATTGATTAGATTGATGAGATTTTCAATGTCAATTTTCCCGGTCTTAAATTTCAAAAAGGTCATTTCCAAAAACGCCTTCAAAATTTTATTTTACTATCCTGAAACTGGTTTTGAAGTATTGAATGGAATTGGTATTTGTGTATGAGACAATTGTTATTGTTGTGCAAAACATCAAATTTCAACAGTGAACATATTCCCTCACGTACTATTTCAACGGTGTAGCTCTAATATTCCAATCTATACTGTTATAGAAAAGAATGGTTCAACACTGTTATAACCTTTCCAGATCAATTAACTAAATTCACGTTTACTGCCAAACTACTTTAATTACTCTTGAACCCCCACATCTTTCAGCCCCAATTATAACGTGGTTGTTCTTAATCAGCACCATAGTACGGTGATAGCATCACATGGTAGATATCGCCATCATTCTTGATAGATACAGTCAGAATCTTTTCAGCCCTCTTGGGCACGTTACAGTAAGCATAGTTTCATTGTGGATCGTTCTGCAGTTGATGCTGATCCGGCTAAATGCAGTGCGCACGGTTGTCTCACCTAACGCGCAGTATGTTGCAGCCATGTTGCGCAATGAACCATCTCTTCCTTTAGTGCTTTGTTCCGGAAGGACATCCTGAAATAAGGAGTTCTTCCCACCCGCGAGCAAATCGTTACAAATTCAATTTTAATTTTCAAGCCATCAATACTCCCGCCGCTTCCTCGCTCGAAATTTCATCAAGGTTTTTTAGCATATGGGCGCTTAGGGTCTCTCGCTTACATCTGCTTCTTATTGTCATGCGTTTTCCTTGTCCCGACTCAGCCTGTAATGCGGAGTAGTAGATTTGAGGGTGTAGTAGATTTGGGGCGGTCCCGTGGTACGTGGTCGTCAACTCGAACGACTCAATAACATGCCCTTCAGGGGTTCAAGCCCAGAATGGACAGACCGCCTGCAGCAAGGACTGAATATCCGGCCACGTGGTAATGAATTAAGTCTCGAAAGCCTGTATAGGCCGGCATGTCCGCGTAGGACGTTACGACAAATAGAAGAAGATTTGAGGGAGTGTACATGTTCGACGTACCGGGTATAGCAACCCGTTTTACAGGATATTATATACAACACTTATCTGCTGATGACGACGGTGTATGTAGTATTCGAGGTGCTTAAGCACCAATAATGAGTATGGTTGGCTTTATGAATGATTGAATTAATTGGAATATCAAACATTTCACAATTAAGGTATTTTGCATAGTTTTCAAATATGTTTTTTTTTTAATTTGGCCTTGAATATAATCTTGATTTATAATGGGAAGGGGTATGAGATGGGCCTCATCATCAGGTGGCTAATTTGCATCTTTAATTATTTAAAGAATTGTTCATTATATCCAATACCATGTGATTTCAAATCGATTTATCCAAACAAAAAATCTAAGTAACCATTGCCCGCATCATCTGCGGGCTAGCAATGGTGCTTGGAGCAAGTCCTTTCGCAGCAACGCGCGTTGCTAAGAGAGCTCTGCTCTCACCGCTTTCTTTCTCTCTCGCTGAATGTTTACTCTCACGTCATTGCGGCGATTTTCGATTTTATATATAGTGAGATAACGAAACAGCTAACTAGCCAAATGTTAAGTTATTAAAGGTTTTATCAAAATTACTATATTGTCTGTTTGAAATTTTATTGTACACTTAAAATTACATTGAAATTTTAAATTTTACAGTACAATTAAAATTTCATTTCATTTTTGTTAATTTTCACCACTTCTACGTCGCTCGTTATTTTCATACGAATGAATAATGTGCATTTTAGATGCTGCAGTTATGCTTAAATGATGGTTTGTTTCAACAACTGCACATGAATCGGATATTGATCACATAATTCAATATCACAAAATTGATCAATCATCATCAGTGACATTAGCAGATGAAAACCAGGCATGTGTCCGAGTGTAGTGACGAAAGAAACGAGCTGAGGCGGACAAGAAAAATACTTCAGTACTTCCGGTACGGTTGAAAGGGTGGCAAAGTGGAACAAAACCCTGCAAGTAGCAACCCCTATTGCAGAGGGATGAAAAGATAAAGACAACGTTGCAGCGCCTGGTATTGTGTTGTGTACCGTTTAGCAATGTGTGCTAGGCAGTCTTGAGCGGTCTGCCTAAACCCATTTGCCGAGGTACAAGCGTTCCGCAAATCGTTCCTTCATTCGTTCGTTCCCTTTCATACGATTGAAGCTATAGGTTTTCCATTAAAACGAAAGTCATTATTTCAATCAATCGAGTGTAGACGTACGAACAGGTGCAACGGGCAAGTATTCACAGTTGCATTTTGCGCTCGATACTGCACCGGATGCTCGGTGCTGCGGAACGGGAGCTAGGGTACTGTTGGATTTGCCAAAGGCTACAAAAGCATGGCAGAATGGAGTTGATTTTTGAACATGGTTGCCATGCGGAAGTTGAAACTTAAAATCAAGCTCGAGCGGTTCCACGAAGGGTGAAGAAGATAAAGTGTGTCAGCGTAGGAACAACGGACAAGTCAAAGGTAGTCATACTGACTGCCAACCAAACACCCAACCATCTGGTGAAACGATGATGGAGTTGATCGGTTTTATTGATATTCGGTTGAGATTGAACCCATCGCTATACGGCTGATTGATGGTGATGGAAAGGCCAGTCCCATATTGTTCCCCCGTGATAGCTGAATCATAAAACTGTCAATGATGGATTTGGTTAAATTCTCGTTGAATAAATGTGACAAGCTTCCAGTAGCTTCAAGCGCCTGTGGTTTGGTTGGTTATGTCACATTGCGTCCATTGCGTTGTACAATGAGGGTTCATAATTACTCTAAGTACTTTTCGCATATCATCGTAAAACACTTTTATTTGCAGACAGTCAGCAGGATGCAAATGTTCAAAAATGAATTACATACAATGTATAGAAAATACGTTTCAAGTTTTGAAGTACGAAGACCTTGTAACATTGAAAAGGTACAGAACTCATTGAAACATTTTAATTAAACATTCTTCAAAAAAGGTGTTCAATCGATATTGTGTCTTCTATTTGGTCTACTACTGGGTTAAGCGTTAAACAACGAATTTATAATAGCAACAGCAACGAGCACGACAATCATTAGCAAAAAAAACAGGGACAACAAAACAAACAGTTTAGACAACAGAAGCAGTTGCGACATGGAGCAGCAGCTCCGCTTTCACACTTGCGCAAAGAAGAACAGTTGATTAGATAGGTGAATTTAACATAAGACCACGTTTTGAGCACAGTTATTTGCATATAGATGAAGATGGGCGCTTATCGAGTGACGTGAATAGTGTGATGTGTTCCGGTACCGCCTATGCGTACTGTAACACCTCACCTCGCCGCACTACTAACAGATAGTACCGTAACGTGGCGTAGCGTAGGCGGCTCCGCTAACTCCGGACACATCAGTGAAAGCATGCATAATTTACTCTCAAAGGGTTTCAACAGTGACATGAAATCAGGTGGCACGGCGAAGAAATGGGAGACAAAAGGAAAGCCAACTCTGATAACAATTGGTAGCTTAGCAAATGCTGGGATTCGCAGTGGTTGAGACATGTTCACAGAAGCGTTTGAAATGGACGGGTTAGTTTGACATAGCTTTGCCAACGCTTGGCTTAAGAAACGATTTTGTCATCGAGCCTAGGCAGGTACTAGAAGAATCATGTTCATTGGTGGTAGGGGTAGAAATGAATGATTGATTTGTTTATTAACACACCTGGAGTAAATTTGAAGATTAAAAAGAGTTTGGGGTTCAGGGTAAACATGGATAGGAATCGTAATGCAATTCAATGGTAGCCAAAGGTAATAGAAAGTCCGTATGAATATAATTCGTCTTAAAATTGAAGACTACACGAATGTGATATGATAACCAAGCGAATTATACTAGTGTAGGCAATAAATTAATGATTAAATTGCAAATACAATACATGATTCGTGTCTACAGCAAGCTGTTGAGGCTGGTAAAATTATTAATATTGTTTTTATGCAGAAAGAACGGAAAGAACGACTAATTATGCAAAAAAACAGACCTTCACCTAGACAGCTTAGTAAAATGAATAAATCATTAGATTTATCGGTATTTATGTTTAGATGCTTTATATTCCTAGTAGAAGAAAACTCTACCCATAAAAAAGGATAATGGGAGATTAGCAGAAATGAGTCTTTTCCTCTACCTTGCCTCAACAAAAAGTTATTCGAGGCAAAATGCTCAGGTGAATTGAGAGCCAAAAGACGGCATGTGATAATCTTTGAACGAAGCTCTTTATTGATACGGTTAAAGAGCATCCTCGGGTTAAGCGTACTCGTAATGAGAGATTTTGTGTAGTAATTTATTTGAGGAGAATCCGGATGGGCTCCCTTTTCTTCGAAGTTTGTCTTTGAAATCTTATAATAAATGAAAATTGGTGTAATTATAGTGGAACTTAGTAGGAAGTTGCATTGATTATCATGGTCACCGATGATTTTGGCTATAAAAACAGGCAACGAGCAATTTCGTATTGTCATTCGCATTTCATACACTCTTGATCTACACTGATTTCATGTCCATGAATCGAAGCTTTCAATGCATTAACCAGAAAAAAGGAACTATCGACTAAGACTATCTAGTATTGATAATTCATGAAAAAATAGCTCTGAGGTTTCGAAAAATTTGTCACCTTTCTAGCGCGATAAGTCTATCAACCATCCAATGTAGCTCAATATTTATGAACGCATTGTCATCCAAAACTGGTCTGCTGGGGGTATCGAAGTGAATCGTCTGTTTGACTGAACATAGTGACAAAGGGGCTAGTGGCTGATTTTTTGTAGGTGTTAGATACATCTCAATCCACTTTCACCATCTTTTGTACTGAGTTTGATTTTGCAACACCGTTCACATGTTGTTCCGAAAACAAGGTGAGCCAAAACGGTCACTATTACCTGTACCTGTATGGCACCGTATCGCTTTTGCATTATATAGATGGTTTCAAATTCATTGGAAGTGCCGGAACTGGGTTGTGTTTGAATACTGTTGGGAATTGGCCATTTTCACTTCGGTTTTCCTGTAGTATGTACAAGAAAGAGGCATTTGGCACATATTTCGAAGAGTTTTACTTTCCTTTGCTTTCCTGTATTAGATTAATCTATCGAGCTTGTGTGTGTTTATTTTTAACGTATGTTGGAATAAAGCCATGTAAGCAATCTACGGTAACATGACAACAAATCGTAACAAAGAGGAAAGTGCGAAGCACAATGTGTATCTAAAATGTTTCCTTATATCTTGAATGTATTGTTTTTTTCTTTATGTCTTTTGCTCCTATTATTCAAATTATTAAGAATCCTTTTTTAATTATGGTTTTGGTAGTAACTTTTCAATGATATTTATACAAAGTATATATAATTTCAATTCTATATTCAAAATACTATTATAATGCTGCATTTAAGGTTGTCATATCAGTTTATTATTTTTACAATGACTATTAGGAAGATGTTGAATGGATAATAGGTGTAACTTAAAACTGTAAAATAGTGGCACTAAGTAATGGGCATTCTTTTGATTATTATTTCAAATTTGGGAAATATCACAGCCATCACAGTATATAAAACGGTGAAATGTTGCATGGAGATTAGTTATGAAGTTCCTTATAGGCGTAGGATCAATTTTAGAGTTACGGACTCTATGTACGTACACTACAGGTAAAACGAGTCTGTAGCAACCGTGGAGGTGAAAAATTCAATCGATAAATCCATTCTGGCAAAGAGTTTTGCTTTCTCTTGTTTTGGCGGCTGATGCCAACGACAACAAATGGAGTCACTTTCCGGAAACCAGTCACTTTGGGTAAAACTGGTAGAGTAAAACTATAAAAAATGAGGCATACCAATCTAAAACACATTGCTTGGAAGCAAAGAGCCAAAAAAAAACTAGTCCCCTCAGCCTTTTCCCCCTTTTGAAGCGATGCAAATGGGGATGTTTCGTGAAAGAAGCATGCGGTTAAGGTACTATTTTATAGGTCGGCTTTTACGTACCTTTTCCAAAAGCAAATTATTTCTCATTCTATTGTTGGGGCTAGCGTTTGACTGCTACAAAATGTATTTGCACCGGTGGTTATGGAAATCATATTTTATTTTTCATGATGTCAGTTTCAATTCCTATTTGTCTGAAGCAGAAATCAACTGTCGATCGTCATCGACTACGTTGGCAGCTATTTATCATTTGCTAAGCAGTTTAGGGGTGGATGGTTGACTATAGTATGTCAGAATTGGGAAGAAGGTGTATAAACAAACTAATTTGATTTTTGTTTGCTGAGTTGACAACATAATAAACATTTCTCAAAACTTTAGATTAACGTAGAGAGCATAAAATACATATTTTGTGGATTTGCGTATGGCTTAGAATCGTATGAGTTTACGGAAGTACAATTGAGTTGATTAAAAAAAGAACTGCAAAACACTTTAACAAGCCTCCATATTTTGTAAACTTGTTGGTGTTTGCATCGCTATGAGGTGCAATGTGCAGAGAATATTGTAAATATTCAGCAAGGTGAATGAATTTAATGAGCAACTGCGGCTCTACGTTATTTCTCTCTACATTCTCAGCCCTATCGTTTCACTGCAGGGCGCTAGAAATTGTAAGGCTGGTAGCGCACGGAATTGACCGCAACCAAGTTTTACTAATATGTACGGTTCGTATTTGTTTCTATTCGAGTATTTCCACACTGAAGGTATTAATTATTTTTATTCTTATGTAGATTGTAAGCTTTCTTTAAGTTGCTCAACCAGTATTGATGCAGGTGCTAGGTGCCAAACCAGTAATGGTGTAGTTTCGTTACGATTGCAATTTAGTAAAAATTTAAAAACGCTCCTAGTATTGTTTTGTATCATAGTGTCCTAAAGGCATTTGCTGTAAGCTTACAGATTTGCGAAATATTTTAAGAGATTTTTTTGTGTTGTACGCTGAAATATTAACGTAATGAGAAATTATAACAACATCGGACAAATTAGCAACTAAATTAATCTTTAACATAATTTAATTATTTTTTTGAAGTTATTAATGCAACACTCGTGTTTAGAATTTAATGCGAGTAACTTTATACAAAAATGTTATAATTTAAAAGTTGTAAATATTAATACTTTATATTTTACGATTCTTGAATAAGTACTGTGCAATATTAATACTATATGCAATAATCGAGTGTATCCCAGGGATTTGCTCCTCTACAAGGAATTTAAAATACAGAATCAGAACAACCACAAGATTTGTGATGTAACTTAATTACGATGCGAACTTTAACATTTACAAGGAAAACTAATTTCGATGCAATGCATCAGATACTGTTGACGCAGTCCCAGAAGCACAATTTTGAGTAGTTACAGTTGTATGCAAATGGTTCTTCCTAGGATAGAATGCTTTGCAAGGAGTTCCGACTTGTTGACGGAGATGTCGTAAAGGAAAGGACGAGCACGATTAAGACCAGACCATCAATCTTGTATTAATCACAGTCACCCAGGCTAATTGTATTTCATTATCATCTTGAGTCCAAGAGATCAGTAGCAACTCGCGAAGTCATGCATATTAAGCACAGGACACTTACTGCCTTGTAAGGAATGTTCACAATGTACTTCAATGGGTGCCATCGTTGTATAAGCGGCGCATGTAATTGGGATAATTTGCGTAAGGTTGAGAGTAAGGATATCCTTACCGTATGGTATCGTCCCACCACTAGCTATATCAATCATTTTAGGAGCACATCATTGAACGGAAACTTGCAATGAATTTTAGTGTGTAGGAAGATTTTATTTTAGCTAGTTGCTTACCTCAAACAAAAACACCGTTTAACACAAACTCTTTAAAAAACACTTGAAGTCAAACAAGAAGTTCGCCTACGTAACGCAAACAAAACACAACAAATCGTCAAAGTGAGCGTTGTAAACATACAGCTTTTGTTCCTTGCCTTTGAGGTACTAACTGTGAACCAACAAATGCATATCGTTTTTAGTGTGTACAGGGATACTTCGCGGAAATTTCCCCAAGATCTCGGATTCCGATGTTAGGAGATGTGATATTCGTTCGTAGTTCGGCCAAACATCGGAAAACGTAAGATGGAGAAATTGAATGGTTCTCTTGCGCATGATCACCAATTATTCCCTTTGAGGCTGTCAGCGTTTGAAATGAATCTAGTTCATTTGACAGCTTCATTTATGCGATTGCCTCACAACGAAGACTTAGTGTATCGGTATTCGAACAATCAATCGCAGAGTGTTTGGAATTATGAGCGATTGATGAACTCTGACACGATTCGCACAGTTCAATTAAGTCATGAGTATTAGGGCAGAATTAATGATTGAGCATTATTAGCTTTTGATGCGTTGCCTCATCTTTTCGAAACGTTTAAATAATTTTCTAGCTGCATAGTTTTTTTTAGGTCGGATTTGATATTGTAAAAACATGTCTTGGACATTAACATTATTAAGATTAAAGCAATATTTGTGTTTTATTTGTTTTATTCAATTGTATTTAGATGGTGGAGTAGAAGTGCATTGCGTTTATGATGTGCATTACTCAATTCATCGTCGTCTGTTATATCATAAAATTGAGTATTTTTTATGTTTTGCTTCAGTAAGACAATTAATGAACATTGGTAGCGTTTGAGCTCTCTTTGTCTTTCTCTTTGATGGTGATAATGGAGATAATGATGGCGATGCACTCAGGGTGAAAGTTGAAAGAATGTGATAAACAGTTTTCTAGGGCTGTTGTTGAATATCAAACAGAGCAGGAGCAAAGTGGGGCAAAGAGAGGTAAACTGAGGTTGATCTGTTTCGTTGTTTTTACGTCATGTCATCAGAACATTGAAAACTTTTGAAGAATGCATGGTTGGTTTAAGTCCAAATTGTTGAAAATAATGAGCTCGATTGCTTTTACGGATTAACAAAAAGAGAACCAAATTGAAAGAACGGCGCACGGGACAAATACATTCAACAACACTAATTTGGGCTTCCCACAAACACTCAAATAATTAAGCACATTTACATATGCAGTTTGTAAAACATATGTGTTGGTGTGTCAGATAGATGGTAAAGACAAGTCTAGAATGCAAAAGTTATGACTTTTATTAATATTTTTATCATTTTTAATAGAATTCGTTATCCAACAGACTTATGTCTTATTGAGCATTATTTTCCGTCATACTATACACTGAATATAGTTTTATAAAGTTAATATAATTAAACATATCAAAATATAATATTTATTATAATATGAATTTTAAAACATTTTACATAAAATATTTTTATCAAATTGAATACAATATAGGGTAAATGTACCAATAGTGGTGCAATTTGTAGTGGTACCGATGTGTTTTAATGGATTTAAAGTGTCAGGAAGGACATTTTCTGAATATTTTAACTCATAGCAATTGGAATATGTTTTATCTTCGCAATCACAACCATTTTTATCATGAAATACATCAAATTTACGAAAAAATACATATTTTTGTGACTGCTTCGTTGTACCTATAATGGTGGTATGGTTCCTATAGTCGTCGTATTGTGTTCCTATAGTGGTGGTAAACAAAGATGCATAAAAAACAGTGTATAATATCAATGAAACTTAGTTTAGAAGCTGTTTTCGTATGAATAGCAAGGATTACTGCCATAATATTGGTTTCTTCCGTAATTTGATCGTAAAAAAATGTATAAATTTGATCGATGTAATTATTGACTAAAGTACTGCATCACACCTGTCGTCAACCTACACCCGGAAGAGTGTGCTTGATTTGAAGTCAATTTTTCTTTCAACCATATAAGCGAATTTTTGCCTGTTTTTGGTAAATTACCTACATAAAACTCATTTCTGTTGCTTATTTTTAGTGAAAACAGTACGACATGTCAAAAATATCCTCGAAAAAATCTAAAACGACCTGTATTTATTGATTTTAGAACTATAACCACTACAGGAACATGCCTGTTTTGTGTACCTATAATGGCACTATGGTGAAAAACACTTAAAAATGCATAAATATGGTCAAAAGGCAAATAATTTTAGTAAAACAATAACATTTCATAACAGTTATGTTGAAAAACTAGTAATTGCGTGGTTATATGGTCATTTAAATCGTTAACAGAAAAATTAGTTTCGTTATGAAATCCTAAGGATTTTGGAAAAGGTTGACATATTTCACAAAATAATGGATTTTTCGGTCACAAAGAAACGGAATGGTCCAATTTATCTTTTAAATTCTTTGTAAAAGGCTAAAGAACATTTCACACTGACGAAAATAACTTAATAACTTTTAATTTACCGTATGGACCGCATTTACGGTCCGATTTTTAGTAGTGCAATACCACCACTATTGGTACTACCACCACTATAGGTACATTTACCCTAATTAAATATAATTTAATAAAGTGCAAACTGAGCTTTATTCCCGTCATACTATACTCTGAATATAATGTGTTATAATATAATAAAATATAATATAATAAATGTAATATCATGTAATACAATAAATATAATATGATTTTCATTGAAGTAATGCTATATATAATAATATAACATAATTCATTTCAACATAATATTATATGATATAATGTAATTTAATCTTTAAACATGCTAAAAAATTGTGATTTTTTACATGTTTCATGTATTGTTTAGATGCTTATAATTTTATCGTAAGTCTTTATCTGCGAGCAATCAAAGTGTGAGACCAATGATTTCTCAGGTTATACCAATGTTCGCATTAAAAGATTAATAATTGCATAGTATATATTTATTCTTCCACAAATTAGTGTGAGTAGTGAAGTCCCAACCGTACCAATCTTGTTTTTAACTTACTATTTTTATCACTAGCCTTCAGATCGAAAACTACCTCATGCATAGCTCGTATGTATCAAAACAAGTGCACGTGGTGTGAGAAATTGATTTGAAATGAATTAAAAATGCTACCAAATTGTATAAACACCACAGCACTTTCAAATCCTTTCGATCGAGGTGTAGATTTGTCAATAGCGTTTTGAATATTGTATGATTATTCCGAAAAATAACTAAAAAGAACTACCGAGTTGGATTTAGCTTATACAAATTGCATAGTGAAATTCCGTGCAACCGATCCTGTTACATCTTTACCACAGAAGTAATAGAATTACCGATGAAATATGAATTCACGTTCTTATATATATGTATATATGGATATATATTTATCCTGGTAGTTGTTGGCACAAGAAAGCTGTCAAAGAATTGTCTTTAGTAAATAAAATACTAAATATTATTAATTTCCATTAATTAATTAACATAATTTTGTGAGTGGAAATTAACTCTTTTATAACTTTTTTTAATAGAATGACATGTATTGAAACGCAAAATCATCTTTGGAATGCGATTACGTTTATGAATTGCAATAGGTTTGAAAAATTCTGGGTGCGAATACTGTTAATACATTTATGTATCTTGAAGGCAAAAAATCATCTTATTTTAGGACATAGCTAGATACACACTTGACAAAACTCACTCATGGTTCACATTATTCTTAAAGTCGTCTGATGTTATTTTTAAAATATAATTTAGCAAAAGCAGAGGATAGCAAAATTCAGAATAAAACGCTTGCCAATACACACACCCTTACAAAAGTATCGCAATTGCGGCCCGTACATCGAATATCATCGACGGCCACGGCGTAGTTCAGGTTGCAACTTGCACTGGCGATTGGAAACCAAACATTGGAGCTGTTATTTGTTTTAAATTTATTTCTGTGAATAATTTTATTATTGTTTAATTGAATTTAAATGGAATAAAATATTCTGCCATGCTCGCGTTTGGCAAATATTTGCCGTATGACGATGTATGCTCATGCATGCATGCATGCGTTCGTGCATGTGTTCATGCTAGTTTTAATGCATGTACAAGAACAATTTAAGCTTCTCTTACTGTACATCCACTTTCGTCATGCGGTTGACACGTGGTGCAATCCACCGACAACGACCATCATGCCGGTAGTGGCACAATCGCCACTGCAGTATGCAATACTTGGCGAACAGGTTTCTGGAGGCAAACCGTTCAACGGAATGGCGATGTGTGACTCCCCATCCTGCTTCGAAATGTGTCGGTGTAGCAGGAAGCGAATATGCCCTCTTTATCGGTTCACCAATTCGACCACGCTCCGCCAAAAATGTGGATCACAGGTATTCGCTCCTTTGCCGAACCGATGGGGGAGTTACAATCCCGACCTTTGCACGCTCCTCCACTGCACAACAACACTGTGGACCAGTACTTCGTCAGCTGCATTTATACAGTATGAATCATTTGTGCATTGGGACGAGATGGCAATCGATTACTTAAATAATCGAGTTCAATTTTTGTTGCATTGCAAGTAAAACAAATAGGAGGAAAACAATGAATTCATTTTTCCACCAACCGGCTGCTGGAACCGGAAATGCGGACGGACGAAAAAATTATAAATGGTAGAGTGAAGTGTCATATTCGCCATACGTTACTGTCTTATTGATCGATGCGAATAAACAGCACCTCAAAGAAAACAAAACAAAAAATGCTTTGAATTGTGTTGTGTGGTGTTGCAATATTGATTAAATCGAATGCATGTTAAATAATTATAGCCAGTATGCTACTGCATCAAAATCACCTGGAGAAGGTTAGGTTTTACTAGCTTTCTTTGAATGCAATAGGTTTGTATAGCATTATTTTGGTAGCATTTAATTTTATTGTAGATATTTAAATTGAAAAAAATATGCCAGGAATTATATTTTATCTTCGCCTGATGTGACACAGTGAGAGAAACATGACGCATTTTACTTAGCCGATGTACAAAATACAAGAAATCGACAGGGGGCCGGAGACGCAAAGCCGCACCGCAACGATAGTCACATTTCATGCAAAGAAGCGTCCAGTAGGACGAATGGAAGATGTTCTAGTGAGACGCCATCATGTCTGCGGTATACACCCTTATCTTGCGGCTCGAAAGCCGCCTCTACTTGCATACATGAGACTGGATGCATGTATGTGAAGCGTGGAGAGGGTCATGGCAGTCAACTATTTTTTTTGTTCCCAGAGACTTAAGAAAAATGGAGACACAATGTTCTTCGGCTCTTATATCCTGGGCAGGCTGCCCAAAACTAGGCGTTTATGTGTTCATAAATTACGCAAAGGGTGTTAAAAATTTGACTTTATTCAGTTCATGGGCACAGCACGATATCTACGGCGAAGGTTCAAATCCTCTCATCGAGGGAATTATGGATTGATTTTTTGATTGATTTTTTCACTGTTATTGTGGTTCTGTAGGAAAATTTCGTGATAATGCTTGTTGTGCACAACAGCACATCAGTCTACGATTTTTTTTCTCAAAACATACAGGACATGGTTTATCTAGCTCAGGCACAAGCAATAATAGGAAAATCTGATGGAAGCTTCTAAAGCCTTCAACAAGTTTAGGCCATGCTTAATATTTCTGAGACATAATGTCTACCAGTTACGTGCAAAATCGCGTAGACCGTACTCCAACAAAGTAATCTGATAATTATTAAGAGCCAATAGGCTAGCGCCCGTACCTTACTGTGCAGCGTTTTACTACCAGCCTCGTGGCTCGTTTTACATCACGTACAACATCGCCTACAATGATGATCCTCAGTTTTATTACATGATGCAGCAATTTTGGATTGTTTACCCCGCCGTATCTTCTCATCCTGCTGATTGTTAGCTTTATCTGATGTTTTGTTGATGAAAAGAACGATGACCATTGATGTGGGTGAACAGCATCTATAATATAGTGAAACAGTTCACGCGAAAATCCTTGAATTGGGTCGTCAGGTTTGTTTGGTGTTGTACATGAATGGGTTCTGGTTACCACGAAAACCCGAAACCACCAGCTCCTCATTCTATGAAGCTTCCTGTGCAAAGCGGTCGCGCCAAAATCGGTTGCAATGTAGTGTGAGTAAACTGTACGGGGATGAGAGGCAGAAAGGATTGATTTTAATCAATGATGCCAAGTGTTTAATGAGTGCGAACAATAAGGACGCCACAGGCGAGGAAAATTGAATTAAAGTAATCGATACAGTTTTTCACATATGCTACACGGACGCTCCCTGACCTTACGTCAGACGTTTGTTGTGGTGGAAATTGTACATCCACAGAAATAGTACCGTTATTCCAATTGCAATCGTTTATAAATCTCACTTTAGCCTGTTCATCAAATATTGGCGTGTTTGTTGGTAATCTGTTTGAATATTCTAGGCTGAATAGAATAAAGCAGTCAATCTATATACAATAAGAAACGAAAGAGTAGCATTAATTTAATCAACTTTATAAACCTTTAAGCTAAGGTTTTGCGGATTTTTTGTAAAATAGCGTAAAAGCGGTAGTATTTTTTTAGTTTGAAAAACACGATTGTTAAGTGGATGAAACATACAAATAATGATAAAGCTATATTATGTACACTATGTTCTCCATATTCTTTATCTATCTTGTATTCGGATCTATATCGGTGTAAATATTGAGAATAAGCTATTGTTAAGACTATCAAACGCATACAACATTTTATTAAGGGGTAATTGTGTAGGCTGCTTAAATACATTTTCATCCATACCTTGGTTATGCATCTATAAGCGTGCTAGAAATGGGGAGACACAAATAATCTGTGCATTCACGAGAGAGTTGTTCGATTCAACGCTTCATAGCGAAACCACAATCACATCAGCTAACCCAACGTTTTTGATCGGTCAAATTTGTGATTCACCAATCTTTTGGTTCATTAATACGATTACGAATTAATTAAACTAATCAGGTTTCTGCATTCTCTCGTGGCAACACACCCGTATTTTCGGATGAGTGTTCGGTCGATAGAAAATCTTCACCGAAGCTCTTACCTCGTCCGGTGGACGTGTCCGATACACCCACCAGAATCATGATTTTTATCCTGCGTTGCATGTGATGGCGGAGTTTAGGGATAGCTGCTTCGTAAGGGTTTTATTTTCCATCCTTTACTTTTTACACTTTTCCACCGCTGGGTACGTTTCCAACGTACGGCATTCAGTTGGTCGTCGTGTCATGTCCATGGGGAATCGTTTTTGATCGAGAAGAAAGGCCAAACAGCAGTTTCCAGGGTTGCAGTTCGAACTGGAGCCGTGTGAGAGCTTGTGTAAAGACTAGAAAATCGTTCTGTTTATTCCACCTCGTGTACAAATCCAGGAGTTTCTCGTGGATAGCCGCTTTGATCCAACCCGGTTCGTGCAGACACTAACACCGGAGGTAACGCAGACTCGCCAACGGGGACTCTTAGACGAAGAGCAACGGGGTGAATTGAGGGTCGGAGACACCACCATGTTGATCCTAACGTAAAACCATGCTTAAACGAGGGTGTAGGTTAGTGAAGCTGCGAGTCGACCAAACGCAGGCTCTCCGGATTCGGATGGGGTCGGAAGAAATCGAATTAAAATTGTATCAACTTTAGTGGCGTTGGTTATTTTTGACGGTTCGTGATATGCTTGCCGAATGGCTTCGTTATCTGATGCGAATAGCTGGTCAAGCCGAGGGTGAGCGAAATATGTGAGAGGAGTAGCCAACCCAAGCCTGAGTTAGTACTCTAAAAACCGTACTCCAGGGTGAGCTTCTCCTATCGGTTGAACCTTTTTCTAGCTCTTCCCTCTCGGTTTATGGTGAGGAGTGATAAAATAAGTAAACCGCTCACAAGTGAGTTATGAATGTTTGATGATCGGTAGTTCACCTCGAAGCCATCAGCCAATGCTGCTTACCAGCAAGTGGGTTGACTTTATTATTGGTCATCCCGTTTTCCTGTCGTTGATGTAGTTCCATTAAGTTTAGATCAATAATTTGTACCGTTCCATCCTTTACATGTGTAATTTGCCGTGTTCGATGAACACGTACTCGTGGAGGAATCGAAAGTATCAGATTCATAAATCTGTCTTATCCATTGCTCTTTCTTGATAATTTCTTATGATGATATTTTGTTGTTGTTTTTAGTCATCAGTCAAATATAAGTTATGCATCTAGAGGTTTGCTTGATACAAAATCATTGCAACATCCGGGCATTATTTGAGACCATATGCATTACGCTGTTGCTATTCTAAAAAAAAATCTCGAAAAAATATATTTTAAATCTTTATACTAAATGTTTCGCCGGTATCGTGGTACAGTCGTCAACTCATAAGACTCAACAATATACCTGTCATGAGTTCAAGCCTAGGATGAACTGTTTAATTATCATATTTCTTTATTCCGAGGAATGATATATACAATATCAAACTAAGAAAAACACGAGATTACAGTCTCCCATTCGTATTAGCTATTAAGATTAAAATAAGAGACTTCTAAAAACTTAGGTCTTGCAAAACTTTATCACAAAAATCACAACCATTACCTTACGTTTAACTATTTTAAATCATTGTAATTTCCACAATTTTCGACCAAATTTTGAAAATTAATATTTTTTTTTTTGAAAGGGTTTAATCTATTACAAAATATTTAGTTTATGAAAATATGTCAATTATTTCATTACTCTATTTTATCATTCAAGTATCTTTGATATCATGTCAAATTTCAACACTGTAAAACATCGTGTTATCATGTATACCACGTCAAAGTTTTACGTCTCAACAAAAGATCTGTAAAGTGATAATCACCCATGACGTGATGAATGATCATCGATCAAGCCAAATAGACCATGTAAGCTTTATTTTTTTAAAGTCAGAGTACGTAGTATATTGAGTATTACCTCGTATATTCGTTACGCAGCCAAAGAAGAGCATGTTTGGGATAGAGGGATTATTTTTTAAATTAATTAGAATAATTTAAAAAAAAGGTTTCTCAAGACTAAATGAATCTCTGAATAATATGGAATGTATAACAATCTTTCTTTTTGAAAACCCTTGTTTTAAGTGATATCATATCTTCTTACGTAATATATGTGTTTTCTTAAATACATTCCTGTGGTTCTATTCCATCTCTTGCAAGGTTTGATTATTAGGGGAAGGTAGGTAAAGACGGACACTGCGGGTAAGATGGACACTTCTCATAAATGCATCAAAATGGTAATTTTCGAAAAAATCAATAATGCAGCATCCTAACTTAAAGTTAAACAACACATTTGCGAACATTTTTGGCGTAATGTATGCAAAATTGGTTAAATCCACGCACAAAATAAATTTTCAATCGTGTGCACCCTTGTGGATCTAATTTGACTACTACGGTTCTTAAGCTCTACAACTTGTATTATTTATATTTCCGGAAGTTTTATTTCATGAATGAGTTGTCGTGATCATTAATGAAAAAACTGGTGAAAGAACGAGAGTGAAAGCAATACAAAATATTGTTTTCTGGTGGTTTAAACATCCTGACACCAAAGCGGGAAAGACGGACACTTTGTCGTAGGGAAAGATGGAAACGGAGTTTATTGATTTTTGTTACTTCTTAGATCAATTGCTGATAAATAGATTTCTTCAAATACCTTAAATAAGGGTATTCCGAAGCTATAAACCAATCAGCAACTAGAGAAAGTATGGACATATGTGATAACGGAACACCAGTTAAAATGGCAGCCATTCATTATGCTATTACTCGCTTGACACTAATGAGGCGCTACACGAAATCCAATATCTTGTCACGACTTGGACAATTTTAAGCAATAAAAAGATGAGTCATTGATACGACATCGTGCAGGAATAGATGAGAAATTCTATAGGATTACAAATATCAAATGTTGAATTTTGACATGGTGGAAAATGGCTTAAACTATTAACTAGTCCCTGAAAAATACTGGGGTCGTGGACTTTTTGCGGCGTAATTTGCTAAAAGGAAGTTCTAGACTGTTGTTCTGTAAGCTGGAGCAACGTCAGCTGTAAGTGTGCAATATTTCAATAATGCTTTAGATGCTGCATTCTACGATATATTAGAAACGGTGCTTACAATTCCTAAAACCAGGGCTGAATGAATCGTCGTTGCAATAGGCCAAGAATTGGTTTATAAACGTACCAGGACATGGAAAGCGATAGAATTTGTTAAAATACTGTAAATGTTTTTCATTCATGAAAAAAACGCAAAAGTCGATGGAAACTTAAAAGTTTCAACACATTTTATGATGAAACATGAGTGTAAGATAATATATGCACATTTTCATGGTCGTTGCACTTATATATCCCTAGATTTTTACCATTTTCCTTAACGTGTCCGTCTTTACCTACCTTCCCCTACATGATTAATGCTTTGAAATCGTAAGGCTTGATGTTTTGCCTGATGTCACGGGTACTTTTCATTCAAATGTAGCAAATTCATTTTGAGACGTTGCATACCCCATGTCTAATGGATGACTTTTGGGAGTACGAGATTTGGGGTACGATTTATTGTTTCACAGCAAATTAAATATTATTTCAATTTGATCTCAATGTATTGGTACACAGGTCCTTTATTATAATTTAAAGCAACAACCTTTTCGGGCACGAACTCGCACCATAGTTTTTAATCTATTGTATCGGAATAAATACCAGCAATACCTTTACTAATTGGGCGATCCCAAGGTACAGTCGTCAACCAGAACGACTCAATAACTTGCCCGTCATGGGTTCAAGCCTAGAATGGACCGTCGTCCTGTAACAAGGATTGATTATCCGGCTACGTGGCAATGAATTAAGTCTCGAAAGCCTGTATAGGCCAGCATTTCCGAGTAGAACGTTATGCCAAATAGAAGAAAAAGAAACTTTACTAATATCGTGGTAATAGTGTCGGTGATGATTTTTTCTTTCATTTCTTTAAGTATGTTTTACCCTGCCTCTGTCTGGAGTAGCTGTTATGCTTCAGGTCAGGTCAGCTGCTCTTGATAATGCTCTTGATACTGATCCTGGGACTTGTCAAATGAGGGAATACTTTTTGAGAGCTAATTTATCATATTTACGTTATGGTGTCATCTGTTTGCATCAGTTTCGATGATAGTTTGTGCCATACTGTTCACAGGCGTTCATTTTTTACTGACATAGAAGGGCAAAGGATGAGCGGAGATCGTCGCATAGTCTGCTCATTTTTATTCATCATATGTTCTTCGTTATTACTCTCCACCCGATTCCAGCTATCGACAGTAGAGCGTGACAAATTTCAGCTAGCAGAGAAGTGATTTTTTTCTAGCACAGTATGGTTTTTACTTTACAGGCACTTTTTAACGGCATTTAAATTAGTTTGATAAGGAGGGATTCCTCAACTTCCTGCGATTAGGGAGCAATTAGTTAATTTTTTTAATGATAATATATACCTGTTCATAGCTGTATGGTAATGAATCAAAAGGAATTTTTTTCTGAGAATCTGTAGCTCATTACGTAAAAGAGTTGACCTTTCGAACGTTCAGGATGTAATATAATGAAAAAGTAGCGAGAGAATACAAAAGATAGTTTGGAAATGTTTCAACAATTAGTGTCATTGCAATATGTGCAAAATTTCTCCCCATTGCGGTATAGATGCGAATTTGCAACCACCATCGTTGGCTACGACCTAAAAGTCTATCGAACATCGCACACGCAATAGATGAAAAATCGTTTTCGAGCTAACTACCTATTTGAACGATTGTAGCAGCTACGAGGAGCGCTAAATTACATCAACTCGTAGTATTACCAAGCCGGTAGCATAACCTCCAACTCACCCATTCACTTTATTCTTTGCCGTTATATTCAACACTGATTGATGACATACTTGAGTGTAAAGTTAGTTTTTTTTGTATGGCTCTAGTTTTTTATGTACGTCCTTGTCGCTATTACCACCAGCAAAGGAAAGTACATTGTGAGCTCATGGTCTCATTGCAGAAAGCAGACGAGATGTTCCGTCTAGTAGGCATACGGATTGCGGCTTATACCCTGTCGATGAGTATCCGGAAGCCGCACTTAAATGCCATAGGCACGAGATAGCAAAAAGATATAAACAAACCGAGCATAAGAAATGCAGAAAGTGCTTTACATAATTGAATTGCAATGCGACACGTTGGCGACAAGTGCGACCAATTCCTGTGGTGAGTTGAAAGGAAGCATATACCATAGAAAGGCGTTTTTTGACTTTCTTAAAAAGTGTTCTTCTCTGTGTGCGGAAAGCAATGCGAAAAAAAGGATAAGTTTTAACAATGAAACCGATGCTCGTTAGAAAAAGTTGCTTACAATCAATGATAAATTGAACAAAATACATAAGTAGCTTTTTAATTTCCCCAGAAGCGTGAAAGATTTATCGTTTAAAGTTTCGATGCGGCAAAGAGGCTGTGTACATCATAATAGTCCTAATAAAAAGCTGTATAAGTGTTTTTTTTCACAAGCCCTTTTTATTCTCAAGAATGTCATCGAGGGGCACTATTGTGGTCTTGGTGAATGGGTTTTTTGCACGTGTGGTTTTTTCAATTACAATTTCCGATGTTTAACGCATCGCACTTATTTTTATTGAACCCTATTGGAACAGTGTTTTTTTGTGTGGATTGAAATACGATGATACGCTTTCATTTCGAATACCGTGAGAAGAATCACAGGTTTAGCATGGGAAAAGGAAACAAACTCAAGGATGTCAACCATGCGTCGATGAAGATAGCTTCCCCAACGAAACAGTGAATGTAAAATGCATGAAAACGAAGAAAGAAATCACGAGCTACAAATATCATAATGACGGTAAAGTGGTGAAGCTAGTGAAGCTGTTAGCAAAATATGGAATTGTGTGCCTTTTGTAGCATGCACACAAAACTGGCGCAACATTTTGACTGCTAGCGTGGTATGTATATAAACGAAACAAAATAAAACTATAGACACGCATATCAGCTGTGTCGTGATGACGGAAACGGAAGCGACTAGGACCATTGCTTGCGTTTTCTGAGCTTGGCCACTCTTCGGAAATCGGGACACCCAGTACGGGAAAAATATTTTCACTGTAAATTTGAATTTTATTCAATTTTCCATTCATTTCTCCTCGAGTTGCCAAATAGTGGAGCCGCTCTCTGGGATGCATTTACGGAAGATAGGTGGATGTGGTTCTTTTGAAACCAACCATTCGGCGCGTGAGTAGGAACCAGGTTTTCTGGTGGAACAGGCTGTGGAGAGCTGTGCTAGCCGACGTCGATTTGTCGCTGTATGCTTAACTATTTCAATCGGAGGTGTCAGGGTATATATTTTTTGTGTATGTGTATGTGGACCTTTCTCAATCGTCACAACATACGAAAAAGGGCAAAAATGGAACATGTTTCTGACTTAAGACATCCATTTTTCTCCATTCTGGTTGTTTCTCGTGCTCCTGCCGCTTTGTGATATTTCCATACGACAATCGGGGCAATATGCAGAATAATACGTAGAGATGCTTGTGTATTGAATAGACAACGTGGCGTCCCATATGTTAAGATATTATTTTATATTTCCATGGTTTTAAGGGTAAAGCTAACGGCCGGCTTCACATAGGGCGCTCGGTACACTATCCTCTCACTTGATGCTCAAAGAGGGTATGGAAATCTTTTCCAAGAGTCATGGATTCCAACGTGGGTGGCGGAGTGGAACGTGCAGAACTAAACTGCATCGCTCTTAAATTGCCTCGATGGCTGCCTTCGGTAGCTCACGTCGCTTGCGTTGGCTTTTAGCTGTATCGGTTTGAGCTCGTGGGAAGCGGAAAGGAGAAAGGGTAGCAAGAAATATGTTTTCGAAAGAAAATTCAATTTCTCCGAAGGATTTCGAAGGTTTCACTTTTGGACGCAAACGTGCATCGCTTTCTTTTCGAGCACATCCATTAATGCGTATGCTTTTGAGCGGTTGAATGGTGAATTTGTATTGGCACAATTTGCCAGCGCGTGTTATATTTTCGTTAGTTTTGTTTTTATTTTCGCCCTATAAAGCGGTTCGGCCGTGTTAGTATCACACATTGGCAATTGTTAGTTACAATTGGCAAAAAATTGGCAACAAATTTCGCAACTAGCTTAAATACTTTGATTTGTACGGAGTATAAAAAAAATTCAAAAGGAATATATCAAAATAGGTTTATTTAGTATTGGAAAGAAAAATGAATGCTTTTTTATCTGCGTTTCTAAATTGATACGCAGTTTCATCGGCTGTGTATTTATTTTCCAAGCAGATTAAGATGCAAGCGCGAAACTAAACCGCGGTACTCACCAGACCAGGCTGTAATCAGATGGTGCAAACCATCATGGTTTGTTTTGCTAGCATCGTACACAATTTAGCGTAAAATTGTCCAAATCAGTCACACTCATCAGAAATCTCAAATGAATCAGATAGAATTCAGGGCTGTGCTTTTTACGTTTGAAATGTTATTTTACCTGTCATTGTCATTTATCTTCATTTGGAGAGATTGGTTTCAATTGTTCTTAGTTGTGAAATTCATCGTGATGGTGTCAACTCAAATATGAAAACAGTGCTTAATTTCTAGAGGAAGTTATCTGTTTATGTAATTTTAGTGAGAATTTAGTCTATGTAATTCTAACAATATTTTTTGTTTTTGTTTTATCTATCCATATTTTAACAATCAAAGTTCGATCCATACTAAAGTATATGGTGTATTTTAAAATATATGGGGTTTTATTGATTAAGTAGCATGGAAATGTTGTTTACATGGTAGGATTTTCTGGGTGCGAACTAATGTTACAATATTTGTACTTGTTGGATGGAAGACCAACAGTACAAAAAATGTCGAGTCATTGATACAATCGAATAAGCTGTAGATTTTTTCACACTCACCGCTGCGTAACCATTATTTTCCACTTTTCACGAGCTGCGTATCAAAACATTCGTGCACTGTCCGTGAATATAAAATTTACTCACGCAAAGTAAGGATGAGGTTTGCTGTTATTTTATGCCCGCTTTGCGTTTGCCTTTTGCATTTCAGCTTCAAATCTACTCCCTCGGCAAACTTTCATTTATACCCATTTCTCTTCCCCCTGCTTGATCGTCAAACAGATCATCAACCGGATCCCGGGCATAACCGGATTAAATTTGAATCAACCGAAAATCGGGAAACGTGATATGCTTCGAAATCGGTCGGTCGTATGGTTGGGGGGGTGGGTAGAGCCTTTTTGCAGTGGTCTCCATGATTCATGATTCGCCTCAGCAGGGTGGCCGTGGATATTATTCTACCTTATCGTTTTAATCGAATCAAAACATTATTTTTTTCACTTCACCACTCATACGGTTGCATAGCGATAGCAGTGCTAGTAACAACATCAATACTCCGCAGCTCATACAACCAGACCATGGCACGTATGCAGAAATGAGTAGGAAGGTAGTCAGATTCCGCACCGTTCCAGGAGTTTTCTGGGCTAGTGAGCTTTGCGACTGTATCACACTCCCCAGTAAAATCTTTTCCGGCTTCCCCTATCCTTCCTTCAGGCTTCATCCAAAATTTTACCTTATTTAAGGGGGCACCCTCCACAGTCAAACACGTTAACGCTTGCACAATTATCAGGGCAACCATCGTTGTTACTTGCTACCAAAAACAGGCCGAAATGGTATGTGAATTTACCTTTTCCGAATACGCCGTCTTGACGATTTTTCCTCTTCTGAAAAGAGGATGCTTGGGTACTTCACACCTAGCATGAGGAGTTCCGATTAGGAATGATTTCGATTGTCAACTAACACAACTTCATTGAAATGCCACAGATTCCTCCACGTGGAGCAAGCCTTGTTGTTTGTGAAATCTATTTATTCTTTATTATTTTTTTCCGGCATTGACTAAGTAACTGTATAATCGTCGCTTGAACGCCCTTCAGCCTATTAAATAGGCAAAAAGTTTCACTTTCTTTCAAAAAGATATCTTATTGCTAAATATCTAGCAGCCGGAAAAATATCCTTCATGAAGTTTTTTGTTTGTGTGTACGATTTTCTTTTGCCTATGTTCATCGACATTAAACTTTTCCAATACTTTCTTCGGCGAAGGAATAAGACACATACAAACAGTTTAAAGTATGGTGCCACCTCAACCCTTTTTTTCATCCTTGTTGAAAGCTCAGCGTCTGTCAATGATTTTGGCTCGGGATTCGTCATCTTCAACTACCTGAGGAGTTTCATCTCTTTAGTCATTAGCATGACGACTTTCTTCCGGTTTCCTTTTAAGAGACAAATTTTTGATTGAAATACTTTTCGACCGAGACTGACTGATTCGCGTTACCGGGTCTGTTGATTTCATTCATGCTAGGAAAAAAGATTAATATACAATGAAATGCTTCGTTTCGTGAAGTGAAAGTGATAATGTCGATGTTCATGACAACATGACTCTTAATTTGAAAAGTTTTTTTTTACAGAATTTCTTGAAACCATTGTATACACATAGCAGTAGCGTTTACTGTTTAGAAAACTGGTAAGAAATTTATATTGGAGGGCCATATCTTAATATGCATGAAGATTGTACAAGTAATGCATAGTTCAACTGATCCAGAGTCTTTCGATGATTGTATACCATTTCATTTTAAACATAAAAGAAACAATTGAGGTTTATTTAAAGGTTAATTCACAATTTATCATTGGAAACCATTATCTTTTTTATGGCACCATTACTCCTAAGATTCACTCTGCTGTCATGCGTATACTATACTTTTTATATCTATATATAGATATTTATTATCAGGTAACAGCGTTCAACATGTAGAGCCAACTTTTGCAATTTGTTCCCAGAAATATTGACGTATACATTTATTTAACGTATAACACCCATTTGATTTTGGTCTACCAAGCCCCCGTTGATAATGGGGCGATTTTATAGGATAAAATCACACAGCAGCATCATTCATTCTTTGCACAGTAGGGGAAGGTAGGTAAAGACGGACACCTTAAGGGAAATGGTAAAAATCTAGTGATATATAAATGCAACGACCATGAAAATGTGCATACATTATCCTACACTCATGTTTTATCAGAAAATGTGTTGAAACTTTTAAGTTTCCATCGATTATTGCGTTTTTTTCATGAATGAAAAACATGGTTTTTTTCGTGCAGTTTTGAAATGTTCGGGTAAGACGGACACCTGATATGGGAAAGATGGACACCATGAAGGGTAAGATGGACACCTGTAGAAAACGTTGGAAATTGAAGAGTTTTACAGTATTTTAATAAATTCTATCGCTTTCCACGCCCTGGTACGTTTATAAACCAATTCTTGGCCTATTGCAACGACGATTCATTCAGCCATAGTTTTAGGAATTGTAAGCGCCACTTTTAAAATATCGTAGAATGCAGCATCTAAAGCATTATTGAAATATTGCACTGCCATATTGCCTCATCAGCGTCGAGCGAGTAATAGCATAACGAATGGCTACTATTTTGACCGGTGTTTCATTTCTCGCTTATTTCAATACTTTCTCTAGTTAGTGATTGATTTATGGCATCGGACTACCCTTATTTAAGGTATTTGAAGAAACATATTCATCACCAATTGATATAAGAAGTCAAATAAATCAATAAATTCGGTGTCCATCTTTCCCCACAACAAGGCGTCCGTCTTTCCCACTTTGGTGTCAGGATGTTTAAACCACCAGAAAACAATATTTTGTATTGCTTTCATTCTCGTTCTTTCGCCAGTTTTTTCATTAATGATCACGACAACTCATTCATGAAATAAAACTTCCGGAAATATAAACAATACAAGTTGTAGAGCTTAAGATCCGTAGTAGTCAAATTAGATCCACAAGGGTACTCATGATTGAAAATTTATTTTGTGCGTGGATTTAACCTTCTTCTTCTTCTTCTTTGGCTCAATAACCGTTGTCGGTCAAGGCCTGTCTTGTACTACTACTTGTGGGGTTGGCTTTCAGTGACTTATGGATAACCCCCCATAGCAGGATAGTCAGTCCTACGTATGGCGGCACGGTCCATTTGGGGCTTGAACCCATGATGGGTATGTTGTTAAGTCGTACGAGTTGACGACTGTACTATGAGACCGGCCAAATTTATTGGATTTAACCAATTTTATATATATTATGCCAAAAATGTTCTCAAATGTGTTGTTTAACTTTAAGTTAAGATGCTGCATTGTTGATTTCTTCGAAAATTACCATTTTGATGCATTTATGAGAAGTGTCCATCTTACCCGCAGTGTCCGTCTTTACCTACCTTCCCCTACAAAAGAGGGAATTACCTACTCAATCGAATCTACTCAGCAAAAACCCTCGCATTCTGAGCAATTGGATTTACAATTAGCCATGTTCCAAATATAGGCTGAATAAATTTATAGAAACTGGAATAAATTAGAGGTTCAAAACGTTAATTGAATTTGTTTTAATCAGTCATAACTCTTAAATTGTAATATCATATCACAATAATCATATCATTGTAATTACATAAATTTTATGAATTAATGATTAAATACTTCTACCATTTGTTTTGAGGTTGAGTATTCATCGAATTATAGAAACATCGACATCTTTTGAAAATCAGACGTGGCTAGATTGATAAGATCCATGGATAAGATCAAAGTGACATTTTATGTGTGATGAAACAGTTTTCTTATTTTTTTTAGATTGTCATTAAAAAACTTATTTTATTATTTTTTATCTCTGTGTGCGGCAAAGCTGCATTAGATTAACAATACTTTACAATATAAATTAATGTAAACTCATAACTATCCTCGTACTATGTAACGTACCATACTACAGAGTATAGTAGATTCAGGGCGAAAAAAAGACATCAAAACGAAAATATACTGAAAACAAAAGCAGAAACGGATGAAGGGAATTTACTTCTTAAAACATAAAATAAGTTTTCAAATCATGTACATTCATCTAATCGTTCCTTTTGAATAAGAAATAAATCATGTATTATCCTTCGAAATGAAACTTTTGTTCATGTTAGAAAAACTTGAAAATAAAAATTATTTTTAATCAAATTATATTTTTATGACCCAAAAAGAAATCGAGGTTTTCTCGTGCACATCTTTAACAGCTTTCAAAACGCTTCAATCAACTTAAATTACATCGTTCAGATTACCTATAACACAACCAACTGCAACTTTTCTGCTGCAGTATACGGTGAAAACAGGAAGACATAAAATACGCATTCCAAAGGAAAAGGTGTGATTTTGAAGGGCTTGCTTGCAAAGTTTTCAGCTAGAGCGTCTATTGTGAAAATAAACTTCTTTTCTTAACATATTCTTCACCCTCGTAATTTTATATCACAAATTCGTTAAGGGCCTGATGCGTTAGATTGTATGTCATCAAAATAGGACGAAACTTGTAACAAACTAACAAAATAAATACGATCCATAATGCTGTATTGTTATCGACTTACTGTGTTTAACAGTCGCAGTTCTATGCTTGATCTGTGTGTAAATATCCGTGCATGAAAATGTTGTTTATATGGCGATCAATTTTATCCAAAGGTTAGATGCCCATTACCAAGTGCTGTACTCTGGTCGGAAACAAGAGACACTGATTGTTTGGCCCAAACTTTGTCATCTCTAGCCGATGCAACATTTTTTCAGTTCAAACACACTTGATCCAATCTACAACAACTGAGATAAATTTGAAACAACTTTTGAGTGGTAAATGTTCAAAAGTAGGGTTCAGATTCTGTAATGCTCGATTGCACCAAGGATAACTTTAAATATTGCAACGTAGACCATGGTTGATGCTTTCCACATTCTAGCCAATGAATATGAAACAGTATTTAGGATTTAGTAGAGGTGGGTATATCTAATGAGCTTTGCCAGTTGTTATTCAAATTTAAAGCAGGTTTTAGTTTTGATTTAAGCTCAAAAGTTATGGTGAGCAAAACGATAATTACAAACCTTTTCGAAGTAACCTGCCGTATGTGCACAATTGCTATATTGTGTCTGATATGTTGAGAAAAATGGTCCGTTATACCATAGAATAATTAAAAAAAAGTTATATTGTAAAGCAAAATTCATACCTAAGGGCAGATTTAGTAGAATTATAATTAAGAGAAATATGCAGAGAAAAACAACACTTTCATATGAATGTCAGTAAAATTGACAATAAATAGTTGTGATAACAATTTCCTGAAGTAAAAGATCATACATCATGTTGATATATATTTTTTATTACTTTTGATACATGCTGATAAAAACATGGGAATTCAAAATAATCATACACGATAAGGTGTTGTAAGAGAATGACCTCTTTACACATACGGTAAGAAATAGAAGGTAAATTAAATACACAGAAAGGAAATAAAATTTGATGCATAAATCAAAACTTTATCGGAATGAATTCTTAACTAAATACCAAATAAAAAGGCATTTCGGGTTTTTCCTCGTGTATTTTCCACATTCAGTACCTGCTTTTAACCAACACCATACGTCCTATGCTTTCCCTAGGTCCAGTTGGCTGCAGTGCTTTTTAGTAGCCTAAAACTTTGACCCTGTAGGTGGCTAGCGGTAAGGTGAAATAGTTTTCGTAAATTATGTGTGTACCTCCTACAATGAAGGCAAGATGGGGAAGTTTTTCCTTCATTCTTCTTTCTCTAGCATACCAAGGAGAGAGGAAAAAGTTCCGTATTCTATGTGCCAGGTAAAAGTGGGTTTCTATATCGGCTTGCAGAAGCTGGCCAGAGGCTTTCAGGTCAGGAGCAGAGGCAGTTGAAGGAAGCAAAACTGTTGAAACTCGAACGTAGAACCTGTTGGGTAACATAAAATCATTAAAAGATCTTTTAAACATGAGCATGTTTCGTCGATGGTGGGCAACTATCGCACTTCACACTTTTGCTACATCGATCCGGGACGGAAAGCACAATGTGCCCTTGCGTCTAGGTGTTTTTCGTGTGGTCATCCTTAATTAAAATTTGAGCGAACCCTCATCCGGAGCGTTCAGCGCTTGCAATCGGGCAAAGTTGGAGATATCTTAGGCAATAAAATCATTATCATTAGTGCCCGATTATTAGTGGTTAAGGATCGGGTTCGAAATTCCGAAGAAAGTGGTTTCCTCTGTTCTAACTGTGCTAGAATGTTCAGCAAATGGGAGGGGGGGGGGGATTCACTAACACAAATAAATGATTAAGTATAATATACATACAAAATAGAGTAAAATGTATTCAAGATCATAAAAGAAGACATTTTTAAAAGTTGAACATATTTATATTTAGAATATGTTTAAAAGTTGAACATATTTATATTTAGAATATGTTTAAAAGTTGAACATATTTATATTTAGAATTATACTAGAGTAGTGACTACGATTACTATGATTTGTATTAATAATAAAAGTATTAATCTTCATAACAAAAAGAATGTGCAGTAGTTTCTGACATACGCAATTACTGATATGTGCAGACTGGTCAATCGTACAACAAAAATACACAGTCAATTGCTCAAAAACGATAAAAAGGTAAGATAAGGAAGTAGTATAACTGTTGCAACCAACTTCATGTAAAACTACACAAAAAGTAAATATATGTTGGCAGCAAGCCTTAATATTCGAAATTTGAAAGCGGTTTCTTCGCAATCCGCATTATTAGCGTACATCGGGAACAACATGTAATAATCTTTCGCCAGGGATAAGCAGCTTTATCAGCAAAGGGTATTGGGTATAATTTGTTTCAATATAGTCATTTGGTTTTGTTTTTCAATGTGAGAAAATGAAAATTCTTTTAAAAACAATTTATTCCTCAAGTATATTTTCCTTTTCTTTTTGGCATCACGACCTACGCGGACTGCCAGCCTATATACAGGTAGACTTATGAGATATATTCGTAAGCAATAGTACGCAGGCGGGTTGTCAGTCCTTGCTACGGAGGGACGGTCTATGCGAACCTTCAACACACGATGTCGGGAGTCTGTACCACGGAACCTCCGCATGACTGAAGTACATTACATTGCAATATACTCCTCATGGCCTATATCTTAAGCATGTTGAACTATCTTCAACTTGTGCAATGTTCTCTAAAGATCTGTTTTACTTATTACGTTTTTAAGTAAGCCAAAATGTTCAGTTGATATGTCTGAAAAACATTTGTTTTCAAATATTTATGTTTTTTTAACCTCACTCAGTGCAATCAAAGGAATAAAAGAAGGGACCTAAAAATATGAAGTATTGGTCATTTAAATGCCATATCAAAAGACAGTAGGCAACTATTACGTTCAAGTAAAAATATCGAACGTCTTCGAATGAGCTTACAAATTGAACGATGGTCTTTCGAACGGTAAAACCCTCCTAATGGCACCGTCATTAAATTCTTAAACTCCTGGTTATCGCTTTACCGAATGCTCCCGTACTTTCAAACGCACCTAGAACGCGATTCCATGGCCAAGCTTTTTTTCGCCTAGGATGAGGGGAGTGAGCCCACTAGAATTTATGGTGATAGCAGCAATGGCTTCAATTACCACGTCGGACCGACGAACGCTCGTGCATCCGCGAAAGGTAATAATTTTCTTTTTTATTATGGTAATTACTTTTTCTTGATCTCGCGGCTAGCCTTCGCACGCCGAGGCAAGGCGCTGCACGGAACGGCGGGTTAACGGAGCGGAAGTGATATTGTTGTAGGTGTTGAAAAATGTCAGGATTTTCATTACACAGCCATCTAGCCGTTTTGCACGTTGGCCAGCCTTCTGGGCAGCGAGCAAAAGTGGAATGTAAACAAGATAACAGGCACCGCGTGCGTTCCTGCGCACACCTGACTCTTCTTCTGTTTGACTGCCCTGATGCTTTCTTCATTCCTACCCTAAATCTGGAATGCGCCCTCCCAGACGGCATGAGAACTGGCATCCATATTTTTTACACTCTCTTTAGCATCGCGACAAAATGCTTGTTAATTAAAATTATGGTCTTTCTGGTGCGTTTTCACTACAATTTACGTAGCCTGGCTTATTAGCGATTGCCGCTTGTCTGGCGGAACGGAATTTGGTGCTAAACGATGACAATCGGCAAAACGGTGGGGAAAATATGTAATGAAAATTGAATAAACACATCTGATTTTTCTCCTGCAACATCGAAGCATTCGAAAAGAAAGCAATTTAATGTATGATACATCTTCCCCTATCATAAGCTGCAGGTATTTTGGAGGTAAACATGTTAACAAATACTCAAAGCGTACTTTTGGAAATACAAAGGCATGCTAGTATTGTATTGCAATTTTTAGCTTGCGATAAAAAGCGAGTGCCAAATAGATCATTCACAAGTGGCACATTTAAAATGATTCTTAGTGCACGTTTCAGCTAGGAATGTTAGAATTACTTTTCATTTATCATAGACGAGAGAAGTCCATTAGCGGTTTATAGCAAATAACCACGAACATTGCAAAACGACGGCACTGAAAACGAACATTATGCAGTACGTTAGACCGCATTAGATTAGTTCTACTCCAACAATCGTATCGTTCATTCCCACGACCAAACTATTTCATGTGCGTGTGGCCGATTAGCATTAAAAGCGAATATACGCTTTTTAAAGTATTGCCCTTACATTACAGGGGATTTTAATGCACCTTTTTCAAGCTTGTTTCAATTTAAATGAAAAGAATACATCTAAGAAATAAAATTTCAATCTCGTCATATGACGATCACAGATGAAAAAGTTGTTGTTTGGATAGTTGTTTGGACCTACCGTCGAACAACAATTGTAATGTTGTATTGAAACGGGTTGAACGGTTGACTTGAATTTAAGAGTTGTAAACGATAACAAAAACCAAACTAGGACATATTTGATATTTGATATATTTTATTAGCTAAATTTAACAGGCCGTATGGCGCTCTTGAAGTGAGTTAAACTAAGTAAAACAACATGTATAAATATAATAATAATATACAGGGTTTTCGAGCATTATATAGACATGTTCAGCGAGTTGTAGAAGCCCAACTTTTCTTTTAATTTCATATGAATATTAAGATGTTTTGGGAGAAAAATTAAAACGATTCCGTTCAATACAAAGAGCGAACAGACGTGTAATCTGCAAATTGTGTTTATATTTTTTGCATTATTGGATATGTTTATACTTTACTGTAAACCCTACAATTGCAAAACAATTAATTCAATCAGACACACGCTGACGTAAAATCAGCAAAATTACTGTAAAAGTGTTCGTGCGAGCAGCTCATATTTCAAGTATATTAATTACATTTGTAGGTGTACTGATGAGTAACCAAACAATGAGAAGTAGCTGTGAAACATTCGCGCCTGCAGCAATAGACCTCCAACGAAAACTATACTTATTTAATTCAATCAACTATCAAAGTCAAGTATTTCCAATTGCTCACGTTTCAGCTTTCCTTGTTAGTACATTTATCGCCTCTCTCTCTCTATCTCTCTCTCTCTCTCTCTCTCTCTCTCTCTCGGAGCAGTGCGCATTCTTTGATAGCACAACAGGCTTGTCTTAACTGTAACCGGAGCCTAAGCATTATTCCTGAGCAGGCCCAACCAACATGAATAATTAAATCACTGAAGTGAAACAAATTGGCCACAATTTGTGGTGAAGCTAAAGGAACGATCCTATGGAAACATCAACAACAACTAGACGATGCCTCGACGTCCAGCTGTTGAAGGCAACCGCGGAAACAAGCCGAAAGCAAGTGAAAAAAGGGAAAACGGTGCAAGGTGCGGTAAAGTGTCATTTGGCGGACAGTTGTGTTCGCAGGAAACGTTTGAAACTGAAAAGAAACACGTAAACAAACCATTTTCGAGATTAATTTTTTCACCCAAATAGATAAGCTCACAAAATGAAACGGTAAGAACGATTGTACCAGCATTAAAGTCTTGTTAAACCAAGTTACTGGTGTGACGTCCGTCGGTTTATACAATTGGCACAGTGTTGGCATTTGATGCGAGTAGAAGATGTCGGATGTTTTGTTGAAAGCAGTAGAAAGTAAAAGAGTGTCTTAATTTCATTTCATTTTTAATATAAAAACTTTATTACATTGTCAGTTTTAACATTGCTCTTTCAAGCAGCATGCTCGATTTTGAATCGTCTGTTCATTTATTTGTTTGCTATTCGCAGAGAAATTTACATGTACAGTGCTCCTGCAATTTTCAACGCACGTTGTATTCTTTTGCTAACCGTGTTTGGCCTGATTTCTATGTCACTCAAGTCTTATAATTTATCTAATATTAAGTAATGTTGATGCGTAATTGTTGCGTTACTTGAATTAATCTCATGTTGTAGCGAGTTAATCTAATACAGAAATCACCTGCACCTGATTACAGAAAGAACAATCATGAACGAGACGGTAACTAACAGAATATATCCAGTAGACCAGCCATGTGAACAAGCTCGTGAATTTCCTTCAGTATCCACAAACGCTTCCTTTTCCCGTTGATCCTCGGTGAAACTGGCTCCATTATCCCTGTATCGGTGGTCACGATCTGTCGAAATAAAAAAAAAGTCCAAAAACAGTCTTATGCATTCATCTGAACAAGCATGAGTTTTACGGTCAGTTACAGTTCCGCAATTACCTTTCTCAATTGTTCCGTCGATATTCCATGTCTCAGAACTGTCTCCTATTCCTATGATTTTGTTGGACGATGAAGAATAGTCATCCAGCGGCGGGCGATAGATTTTGTTTTTATCTGCAAAACATGGAAAACTCGTTTACGTGTTCTATCTCGTATGGTGCAATCGTGCAGCTAATACTAACAATTTTTCCGAAACACTGTTTCTGTGGTAGTTGCAACTGTCGTGGTAGCAGGAGGACTTGTGGCTATTGTAGTAGTAGAAGGAATGTCTGCATAAAATTATATAAATGTGAGAAATCGCAGATACATCGGCTTCGTTAGTTAGCAACACTTACGATAGACCTTGATCGAGCCATCCGTTTCGCCGAGCGAGTTTTTTACAACACATTTGTATGTTCCAAAGTCGGCGATGTTAATATCTTTAATTGTCAGCTTCATCACCACCTTGTAGCTATTGATTTCCTTTATTGACGGCTCAAAGTGTTTTCCTGTCGAAATAATATTACATCTTTCGTTATTGATGGTCAATTGGTAAACTCATGTTTATTCAAATCGGTGGAGTTTTTTTTAATTTTCATCCATAGCTCTTTAATATCCATAGTAGTAAACATAAATTAGAATATGTCTTACAAAATCAAGTTAAGTACAATGTAGAAAATGTAAAGAAATGTAGAAGAACTCGAATTAGTACAAACGAATCGTGGATGATATTTGTTGAAAGCATGTCTTAATAGTTTGTTGGTATTTGGACGTTAGTGTTCGAGGGCTTTCTCATCGTCGTTGTAAATCAACTGAAGATCATTCTCATAAATCTTGCCCTTGGTGTCTCGGAACGAAACGAGGGATCTGAATGCTATGTTTTGCTTTTTCACGCTGTAGGTTGCCGAACTGTTGTGTAGCATAATGAATTCGTTGACATGGGCCCTTATCATTCCTCTCACCGTTGTTTGGATCGGGAGTCTGTACTACCCTTAAACACGGTAACCAACAACTCCAAGTACGACTGGTTCATCCTTACTTTTCTTCGAAAAACGTCTCAATTTTTTTTCCTTTTTTGTAGATTCCTTCCCATTGCCATTGTCCGTCGCATGTCCTTACATTGATTGAATAACAAGATGATGATTGTGACACAATTTTTCCTCGTTATCAGATTTTTCCTTGTTTATTATTTCCATCCGTTGGGTGTTGTTTCGTTCTGCTTGGTCGACAGTGGTTATTCTCCAAAAAAAAAGACCAAAGCCACGTTCATGCAAACGGTACGCCACGTAAACATGCATACAAGCAGAGTGGGCAGCCTAGGTGCGGGTAGGACCGGTACGCCTGGGAGGGCTAGGGTAGGGCGTGGAATTGGTTCAACGAAATATCTACCAGCCGTCAACCAAAAGTCAGCCAGTTTCCTTGGCAGTGAAGAGGAAGATATTAATGATGAACGATTCTGCAACCGGTCGCAGTACCTGGTTGATAAGGGACAAACATCATTCTGTCCCTGGTTATTCGTGCTGAACCTGCTGTGCAAGCGGATTTTGATGCTTTTGAACCATATTTTTATCTATACTCATCAATAGATGCTGTATAAAGACAAGACTACAATCGTGGTGCGCCCTTACCTTGCGTTATGATGGTGTCATTCTTCATCCAATAATTGATGGAACGTGGGTAAGCTTCCGATTGACACTCGAGAGTCAAACGCTGTCCCAGGGCGGCGCCAACAAGCTGATCTTGAATCCATATCATTGGCGGAACTTAAGGTTGAAAAAAGGTGCAAGAGGGGTGTTATAATATTATTGCTAATTATATTTGGCCTTTAAAAAGAGGACTAATTATTCCAAATGAGCAAGCTTCTAGGATTCATTCATGTTTTATTGCGTTGCAACATGGTTAAGATACCAGTTATAATTAAGGATGATGATAAACATTGGATGGAGAAGAATGTGTCCAGATAATTATTGGTGACATTAATACGAAAAATTATGTTGAATAGAATATAACAAGCAATTGTCTTTTATGAAGGAGAATTTAGTAGGAATAAATGTTCACGAGCAAATAGTTGGTTAAATTGTACTTATATTAAAGTTTTATCAATAATTTTGTATTAGGATACTTTATTCACAACCTTTATTTAAATAGAATTTCATGCAAGCCAAAAAAGCTGGCGCATACCCGAAATCACAAAAAAAGAATTGCACATGAAAGCACTGGACAGCTATCATCAGTTGGATTTAGCGGTCTTTATTGTAGTATATAAAACAGCATAAAAACCATGGGTGGTACTTACAATGGACAATCAACATGACGCGTTTGCTGACCGACGGTGGGATACCATTCGACGCGATGCACAAATATGCCCCCATGTGTAGTCGATTAACTCGCGAAATGGAAAAGGTGGAGCTGTTCAGGCTGGTAGCTGTATTAAATGGCGTCGGGTGGAATAATAATGAAACAATTTGGTTGTAGTTTGCCAGCCCAATGCACTTTATATATGCATGATAGTTTAATGGTCGACAGAAACCAAATAAAGCACCAAAGTGTATCAACAATGACAAAATACCAAACAAAACAAAGGAAAAAAACTCATAACAACCCAATAAACCCCCGTCCTACCTCCGGCACTGATGGGCTCATTGCCTTCCCGTCGCCAAATGATGGAAGGAGTTGGCGAACCGGAAGCGGCACATTTCAATGTTACATTGCTTCCCTCACGCACGACCATATCGGTGCTGGTGGGATAGTCCAGTATGTTGGGTGGAACTGTTGGGATTATATTGATATTTTTATGAGCGTTTCGAAGCGTGCATGGGACAGAGATGATCATTAGCATAAGCCAACATGAGCAGCGACAATTAAATCGCATTAATTCACCCCATACGAGTGGCAGATCCGATGAGCAGGCTTCACGATAGCCTGCATCTTCTAGTCGTTATCAACGCATCCTTACCTACAACATTAAGGTAGCCAATCTGATTACGCATTGGGTCCGTGTTAACCTGGCACATGTACCATCCCTTGTCCGACTCCTTCACGTCGCGAATGCGCAAAACCCAGGCGCGACCCTCGACGTGAGCGATGGTCATGCGGTGATTTTTTGTAATGACATGTGTTTGAATTGTCAATATTGTTTGAGTATCCACCCGAAGCCACGCCACCTTAAAGGTAAAATCGTAACTCAATCACTGATTGCAGAAAGTACAATGTGGTACCTTTCCATGTTCATACCTACCTTGTATGTTTGCAGATTGTTAATAACACAAGTCAGTACCGCTTCACGACCAACTGGAACAGTGAGATTTTGAATTGGCTCTCCAAATTTCGGTAAATCTACAAGGATGCATTTATTTAGAGTGTAACTTTTTATGGAGTGGAATTGAAACTTTTTAAATTGTTTCTTGATATTTAATAATTTGGTACGGCTGTCCCGTTACACAATTTAATAATTCTGCATTTTACTCATCAATTTAATCTTACAAATAAATTTAACATACAAAATACTGGCATTAACCTCACTGTAAAAATGGAACAATGGAATATGCGTTTCAGCATCCATAATTCGATTCTCATTATTGATTGTAACGGTATGCATTTATCCTGGTTAAATTGAATCAATTAAATTCGTCTCGATCATATGCTGTACTGCTCTTCGATTGTTTTGCGCTCAATATCTTGCCCTTCCAACGCTGATGGAGTTTCAGCGTCCTATCCGCACGTTCTATGGTTTTACCCGCTAAGCTCGAAAGCTTGTTTTCGAGGTAGCAAGCGCTATCATCTTGCACTATCAGCTGACACACGATATTTTCCAATTTTAATTATGATGAATATTTAACCCCCCCGCACTGTCATAATGCCACTGAATAATGCATCGCTACTGCTATATTATATTCATGAAGCACTTATTCCTAAAAATGAGAGCAGTGCCTCAATGCAAGCAATTCGATCGCAATTAGCCTCTAGATACCCTGCTTTTATCCACCATACTCTATCTCATTTTGACTCTGCTGTGTTATGTCTACCTTTCTTTGTTACTCTTACATCGACACTTTTTCTCAATTGGTAGCAGCTCACTTTTTTGCATGAATTTTCTTTTCACCCGCCTGATTGAGCTTGGATAAAGCGGTAAAAAAAATCTGTGGTTGCCTTTTACCAGATAGAGGAATGATCCTGCCAAAAGGGAATTGTACTATAATATCTGCACAAGGTGCACGTCGCACAGGCAGGTTTGACGGGGTATTGAATGCAAGGACTCATTTATGAAAGTGCTTGTTAACCATTTTTTATAGTAGCTGCTACTAACAGATCCAAAATTGCATTCAAACTTTCGTTTTTCTATATAATTCAGAATGATTTAAACTATTTTATTTAACGATACAATGATCGTTTTGACTCATGTAAAAAGAGTTACCAACATATGTTTAGTAGTACTTACCTTTATCCAGTATATAAGAGTTAGTTTCCTCTATTGCATCATCTACGTGCAGAAAACGACAGAAATAGAAAAATCTCAAATCAGATATAAAGGCACAGATAGAGAGAGAGAAAGGGCTATATTTTTTCTCGAAATACAGACAAAGAAAGAGAGCAAAAAATGCAGAAAACAAAGGCTTAAGGCGTGTAATTAAAATGAACAGTATATGAAAACGAAACGTTTGTTCGTTCAGTCCCCGTCATAAATTATACAATCGTTCTGATTATTATTCCATTTTAATAGTGTTGTAAAAGTGGAATTTAATTGTTTAGCTCTTGTTTACAACATTCTTGCTAATGTATTCATTGTTTTTCATTCAGCCCTGTACTCAACACTACTGTCAGCAGCCGCACCTCACCGTCGGTACCCATTCATTCTCATCAAAACTGAAAAACAAATTGGACGAGTTGTGGCAATGGAGCAGATTTTATTTGTCTCGCTATTCATAGTGACCGTGTACTGCTGATATCAATGTTTTACAATTCTGATCTTTATCGTTCATGGAGCAGAGCGTGCTTTATAACACTCTAAAATGAAGCACACCATAGCTACACAATAGTCCGGATCAGCTAAGCTAAGCAGCAATGAATTTATTTCACTCGTTTTACTTTCCGGTCCCATCAACTTGTTTTGCATTTATTTCATCTTTCTCGAGCTTAGTTCACTTATAAAATGATGCAAATTTGTTTGGTATCTAGAATACTAGAACTATTCCAAATTGCTATATCTGTGAAATTGTTCAAAGTAAGAACATGTTAAACAATGAATCACAGCCAGTTAAAAATGGGCAATATTTATCGAAAGATAGGTTCTAAGGTAAGGATTAAGAAAATTTGAGTACTTGAAGAGCTTGAAAATAATTCGAAAGCACGTGGCAGCTGAAATGTACTCATTAAGCAACATCTTGTCGAAATGGTCACCGTGCTATTACAGACACATCATTATTAAGAGGTAACAACACACTGTTCCCTGTTGGCTCTCCAACCTCATGCCAGTTTTGTGTGAGGAGGCATCGAAAGGAAATCATAAAATTTACAAGCCTGTTGAAAAGGTAAACCAAAATCCCTTCATTCATTTAATTAGCAACTAAAGCAATGTCGGTTCCCTTTCATGCTCATCGTCACCGGTGTGGTGAACGCTACCGCCTTTCCCCATTTTCCCAAAGTGTCGTCTGCTGGTCTCGCGTTAGCCGCCATCAGCGTTTCCATTTCGCTTTTCTTCTTTTCTCAGCAAAGGTTCACAGCGGGAGCTATTAGAACTCTCCGGGTTGTTCACGCTCGACACCGGGTTAACCACAAAAATGAAGACCAAAAAGCCCCGTGCTGGGGATCCGTGACGACCGTAGAAGAAATCTACTGTGGCAGCAGCAAGAGGGAAGCCGGGTTTTACATACATCGGGTTTTATGTTATGTTCTGTGATGTGGAAACTGTTGGCATTTTCTCTTTCTCAACCAATTTCAGCCAAAGTCTGCGGTTTTCGGAGAGGAAAATTATAACCAAACAGCTAATCATTAATAATGAAACCATGCCGAAAGCAGTGGAGACCGCACACATACTACACAGCGACTCGTGCGCGCCGCTCTGTTCTCCGTGAAAACCCGCAACCAAAACCGTAACTAGGCCGTTTATCGTGAAGGACCACCACGAGAAAACGTACGGGGGTGTCAGGGTTTCCTCCATTCGAAGAATGTGACTCCACACCTACTGCTGGTTTCCAGCAAGGTAAGGCAGGCAAGTGCGGTACTTTCCATTCAACGATGCCAAAACTGGCAAATTTCATGTTTTAACAACGTTGTTTAAATAAAATAGCAACGCTTTGGTGAAGATGTCAAATACCTAAGCGTGGGAATCATTTGCGAAGACCTTGCTTGGCATTCTAAGCCACACTTTCGCCAACAATCGTCATCTTAATTATGGTGGCTTCGTGCAAAAGCTGCCAAATGTTGTCTAATACTTTGAGCAATGCTGAAACGCTAATAGGTTGGAAAATAATAAAGTGTTATTAATGCGTTTGCTTGATGCTTAATGATGTGTTGTCTATTGATCATTTGGTTGTAAGGTGCAGATCTATGCTCTGGACCTTTATGCCTATGCTTAATTACAAAATGCGCGCTCTTTATAAGCTGCAACTTTTCAATTTTTATAAGAATTGTATTCTGATAAAAGTGTATGACTATGTTTTTTTTGAATATGAGTCTATTTCAGATACTAGCTTTGACTTTTACAAAGATGATAAATCAATGCTTAAATTATAAAATAATCACCAGACAATAAATCCAATATTAATAATCCGTTCAATCATAATGTTAACGGATAATTTGTGTTATACAGCACCTTTTCATCCATAAGTTATCATTGAAACATTTTGATAGGTGGGTTTTGATATATTCAATTTTTTGCTCATTTTATGAGTGTATATTCTTTTTCTTTTTTCGCGGTAGAGGTGTGTAAAATGTGATTTTTGCCCTATCAACGATGGAGTGACTGACTGGATCCGTGGTACCTCCATCTATGGCAAGAAAATTCATAGCCTGCATTAGTAAGACCATGGACTGTAATTCGAGTTGAACCATTTTCGACCAAGCTTGCCTGATTTGCCTCGTGAACCACAATGAGGGCAGGAAATAATAAATTTTCATCTGCGAAACAATAGGGAATCAGTGCATAATGTACCTGCCGTCTGCCTACCGAGCATCTGGAAAGTTTGTTTTAGAAGTTGGCTGTAACGTAAAGTGTATATAAAGTATATGAAACCCATTCCCGCTGGCTGGTCTAATACCTGCAAACGTTGCAGGAGACCGGAAATATATTGCGTGTGCTTCTAGCACCTGTGTTTCAGCTAGCGTATTTGGTGCTGCCTCTGCTTCTTGAGCTTGCAGATGTAATCGGTCGCACGGAAGTGCACCCGTTGGGGAAGTTCGGAAACACGAAAATTTAAGAACAAATGAATGAGAAATCAGACAATGGGAAGCTTTCGTGCAGGTACTAGATATATATTCACACATATATTTTACTCGTTGCTTTCAACGCCTGCATTGAATGACAGTGAAGACATGCTGTCGAAAATATCGATGTGAAGGAACTACAGCCGGAGCTCGACGGATGGGAGCCAATAAAGAAAAAAGTGTATATAAAGAATATAACGAATAGATTTCCAGATATGTTGGAGTTTCGCTATAAGATGAACAAAATTCACGGTTTATAGTAAAAAACACCGTTAAACGGTAAAATTAAGCATATATGCACAACACATAAAAATTATATGTTTGTATATCCACTAATTGCTGGTATTTCTTATACGAATGTAGAAGCTCCTGCCGTAATTAATAGGCATTTATCATCATCAGTGCCATAAATAAGTGCCATATTTATTAATATTAATATTGCATAATATTTAGCATACATTTAACGAATGTATTGTATTGTATTGTTTGACTAAATCAATTTAAGCACCAACATTTTAGCAAGATCGCAAACAACAATCCCCTTACCAGGAGTCGTGCTGATAACTCACTACATGTCAACAGAAGGTTTACTGTGGAGCCATGTTGGCAGCACAAAAGCTCAAAATGTTGTCGAAACTATGCAAACGTTCGGTCGGTCGGCACCTACGTCCTCTTTGAACTGCTTAAATGAACTTTCAATGCACCGCTACTTGCAACAAACATCAGTCGTTCCTGGAATCAGTTATCCTGGGGATCGGGTCAGGGAAGGATGTTTATGACGGGAAACATGACATTGAGCCATTACCATTTCGTCTCTTTTCGCATGAAACTGAGCTGAAAGTGTCCGTGGCTCTCCATGGAATCCGACGTTCTTACCTTGTTCTCCCTGAGCAGTGGCAAAGATGTGTGTTGCATTCAGTACATACGCCACAATGACCAGCGCTATCGTGGACCAGTGAAGAAATTCCATTCTCACTCGCTGAGGTGGCATGGTGGTCATCCTGGCCATCGTTGCGTTACCGCCACCGCTGTCGTTCTCCGAGGTATGTGCAATTCGATGCAGCTCAGTGCAGTTTTGTACCATCAGATGTAGCTGTGATTATCCTAGCCAGTTCTCAGCTCATGTGATCCAAGACAAACGTTTGGTTCGAATGAGAGGTTCCGACCGACCAAGCTACACACTATCTCTCACACTCACACACTAGCAGATGCATACACACACTCACACGTACACTAACCTACAGCCACACTACAGAGACCAATGGGTTTTTGTAGTATTGCAACCTCACTACCCGTCGGCCGGCAGGTAAACTAACCGAATTGAGCTGACACCGTGTGGTTCCAGCTTATGTGAGTGTGTATGTGATTCCAGCACCTCCACAATCTAGACGCTCATGGTGCATCAGGAGTAGAGGAATAGTTTGCTTTTGAAAGTATACACATTTAGATAGCCACTGATCCGACCGACCCGACTTCGCATGAATATACGTTAACAGAGGAGTACGGTCCATGGGTTGGTGTTTACAGTCGACGTCGTAGTTGTAGCTGTCGTTTGCACAGCCAGGAATGCCGGAACTGCAATGCCCGGCACAACAATGAACACACTAACGCCTTGCGACTGACTCACGCGACCGAAATCAAGTTGGAACCCCTTTGTGCGCACATACGCTACAGTTCTCTCGTCGTTATATCCTGTCCAATGGTTCGATGCTTAATGTGCGACGGGGCCAGCCACCAGTCGAGCGGGGGCGCATGGCCGGGCTACGCAAAATAAAACACTCGGAATTTTCTCACTTCACTTTATCCTTGCATAGTAAATATTCCTTCCCTCCCGCAACTACTTCCTCTGCCGGTCGACACTGGCCTCACCTTGGCCGTTCACTTTCTCCTTAGTTGATGCCTTTCCTGCCAAACTGATAGCGAAGAAATAGCATTCCAGACCTGCCTTCCATGGTTGCTACCAACGGTAGCACTGCCGCCGGAGCGACGGCCAGATGGTGTACGATACTGTGGCTTGATGCCACTTGGTTCTCTTTTCCTCGTCTGTGCGAACCGTCACCTTTTATCGCACAGTTTTCCTTTTTGCGTTTGTTTTTTTTTTGTATGTTCTCTTTACACTGTTTTGGTTTTCCTTTGTTTGAAATGTTTTTATTACCGATTGTCACGAAATTGTACTTTCCTTCGAAATTTATTACATTATTACCCTCTTCACTAAATCTTTTCAAACTGTTCCTATGTGTTGGACTGCGAACGCCCACCCCGGCTACTGGGAGAGAGCGCACGCAGCAACTAGCTGTTGCTACCGCGGCTATATATGCATCTCGCACACGCGACAACACTCACGGAGGTGAACTGACGAACTTACGCACTTGCCACGCAAATGGCGCCAACATTACCGTAACTTGTGCGGCGACCACTAAACGCGTTTTGTTACGTGCCGGAGGGCAGCAGCCTTCGCTGCAGGGCGCTTTTGGTCGGTTCTAAAAACTGGTCGAGAATAAATTCGTCCACTTAACAAATTCGTCTGACCGGTGCGAGACGGTGCGGGCTCCACTGAGGGGACGGTCCGGATGGGGGCGCTAGTCTATATGGCTGGTCGTTTCATTTCCTTGCTATTCCATTGTGTGGATACCAGCATTTGGTTTCGCGGGCGAGAAATATTTTCCGATATGCGTTAATTTGATTCTGTCCCCGGCTTGCGGGTTCTGTTCGTGCCTACCCTTTGCCATCACCAAGGCTAATTAAGTACAGGAAAGGGAAAGAAAGCACGGCTTCATTATAGTGATTGTGAACTAATTAATTTCTTCCTTCTTTATATCGAGCCGGTTCTGATTGATGTTCTGTGTGTGCAACGAGACCGATCCGAAGTGCCCGTCCGACGGATCAAAAGACTAGCCAAGAGAGAAGGGTAGCGCAATATAAGAATACGAGTCGCGCAGTTGAATACTGGTGCAATTCTTTTATGCAAAATGTAAGCAGATTTTAAAAGGTTTTGACGGCATTTATTACAAAGAAGCAAAACTGTAGGATTTAATTTCAGTCTGTTAAAAGAAGGTTGTCGTAATTATTTTCTCTGGCGAACACCATGGTTAATTATGTACGAACATTTCGCTAAAGAAGCATTTGTTTCACTGCACATAATACGGTATGCACGAATCGCTAGACTAAAATGTTTCATATTTGACCGAAAACAAATCGCACATAACCGAAAGCAATGTGGTTAAGAGTAACTCCCAGATAATCCCAAAAAACCAACAATCTAATCACTTAAATCCATTAAAACATCAGTTCCACGTGGGCTACCTACTACCGGAAATAAATCACTTAGCGTTAAAGTGTCACCGTGTCCTGTTCACAAACCATCGAATGCAGCGCACACTACCACCCACAAATCACAAGCTCTCAACTGATGTTCTGCCTCGCACCGAGATCTGACCAAGGCAATGCTGCTTGCAGAACTGCTTGAAGGTAGTCTAATGCCGTTGCTTTTGTAACGATAAAACACATGATCTGGTGAACCGGAGTGCCGAAACGTAGCCGATCGTGTTGTGTACCCAAAAAAAAGTGCACGGTACGCAAAGTGTGCTCGCTCGTCCCATGGTCGTCATGCCGGTTTAATAACAAACAAAACGAACGTTCAAAACAACGGAACTTCGTCCTTTTGCCAGACATGCGCAATAACCTTCAGTAGGAAGTGCTTCTCCTGCTAGGGGAAAATCGTGCTTAAATGAATACTGGTGCGTTAGCTACTGTGTTAGAAATGAATGCAGTGTTTGATGGAATTTACTGATGGTAGATAAATACTCTTCTGTATTTAACCTTCTGGTTTCGAGAAACTGGTTTTTGGAACCATAATTTGGAATTTTTGAATAATTTCCCAGATTCTCACATAGATACAGCACAAACGACAAAGACTATTTGGTCATAACAATACTTTTCGATACACTGGGATAGGCCACCACATCATCAGGTAAATCAATCGTTTTAATTTCAATACACTACATAAATTACATTCTTTCAGGCAACGAACGATGAGAAACGTTCGCGTGAATGCAACACACCAGCATTGCCATGCATGCATCATCACGTAATTAGTGCTTTCCATCGATTAAACAAACGGTGTGGATATTAAATAAAGCAAGTGTGTATCTACTTAAACACTTGCTGGCACATCCTTTAAGTATTTTACAGCCAAAGGGCGCACAAGCGGAAAGGCAGAAGAGCAGGATGTTAGCTAAGTTAGTTACTCGAAGGGCTGCAAAGTTTTATCGCTCGCTAGTGCAACAATAGCAGCTGCAAATATTAAACAATTTGCTTGCTACATGCGGAAAGCAATCACTAGTTCTGCTACGCCTAGCATGGATGTTTTATTTCATGTTTAATGCGTCAGCATTTCGCGTAGCTGTAACATGCAGTTTGGTCCGTTTCATCTCGTAAACTCTCCCTGCCTATCCGTAGCGAGCAGAGCATGTTCTTATTTGCAAATCAAGCAAGAAATTTGCATTTATATGATATCACACGTGAAATCGCAAAAGAGACGTGTGGCGATTTTTTGTTCCTGCTGAGCCGATAGACCCATTTAATGGATTCTTAGTTTTTTCAACTTTTAACAACAAACACTAGAACGGTGGTGCCGGTAAGATATGTGTAGCATCAGCAGAGGTGAAAAGAAACGCATTAATAATAATAAATCTAAATGAACGAAAAGGAAACCACAACGAGGCAAGTAAACTTTTCCGCCCTTTCGCCGGTCATTCAAAAGCCTGCGTTATCAAGTTGGTGTGTTTTTTTTGTTGCTTTTGCTGCTTTTGCACAAGAAAGCCCTGTACGTCAACCCAAGGGGTGATGAACGTATGGGAATTAAACTTTTTTTTTATCTTATGGCTAATCAACATGTAATGCAGGGGAATTTGTAATCTCAGAAGAATTGTTTTTAGTTCGAGGCGGACGATGGAAAGCTGGCTTGTGTGGCGGGATTTATGTAAACAATTTAAACTTATTCAGAAATAAACAAAATGTTTACGTAACTTAACATTCTAAACAGAAATGTGAAACATTAGGAACAGCTTTTCTCATCGGCCTTACTTTAAAGTGAAGCCAAACAGCAATGCATTAATTATGCCACTATTTTTCGTGATCCTCACACTCCTATACACAAGCGCATACATCAAGAAACATACTTTATTCATTATTACAAAGCGAACAATTTATCATAGAATCCACCCATAGATGAACCGAAAAACACCGAATCACGCATACCCCGTTGCGTGTCCAATTGGAATTTGAACTCCACCTTTTCGCACAGATCCATGTTGCAAATCCCTTACCGTTCCCTTGTTAGTAGTTCATGACGCTTGTGTGCCTTGAAATACTCGCACTGCCTCCGTGGTTGGTGGTATCAAAAATTGGTGCCAAACTAAGAAACTGGCAAAACTGGTACAAAAACACAAAAGGTGTTAGAAAAGTCTCTAGATTCGTAAATTATTTATGTTCTCGCCGTATGATTTCGCTACATACAGAACGTACATCCACACTCACACACTCAGTTACACGCATATAAACACAGCATATACGCTTGTGGCTCACTAGCCGCGCGCTAAATCACGGTACTGGAATTGGAAAGTTTTCTGCGTTCCCAGGTCTCTAGCTTGGGCTCTTCGGTGCGGACAAGCCAGCCCGTTGGGGATAGGTGAGAGCACAACACAAGATGGATTCAAAACCTTGCTGGGACTGGTGCTTCTTCGACCCAAAACCGAAAAAGTGAAACGAAACGAACAAAAACAAAAGTGACATAAATTGCTCGACAGAAAATTAAATTTTAAATAATTTTCTTCTTAAGGTGGGAAATGTTTGGAAGAAAATAAACAACACAGGATGAGGGTTTTTTTATTAGCACGATTTTGTTATCCCTTGTTCTTCTGCGTTAGGCGGATAGTTCCAAAACACAGTCGAGGCACAACATCCGCCAAACAATGGGAGCAAGTGGTTGCAATTGGAAATTTGAAAGCCAATTTGCCATATGGAATATAGTCGGTCGGAAAGTGTTTGGAGGATACCGTGGCAACCGTCTGGCTCGATGATGGGTTGTTTGTTTTTTGTTGTTTGCAAAGCACAGGCATATTTTAGTCATGTTAAACTGTTGATAGCTGCTACATTCTTTGCAAGTAGCATTCCATAGTTGCGCAAAAAAAAGCTGCTCAACTCAACGGTTCTCTTAACCATCTGTACAGCTAGTGTTTTTCACCTGTGCTCTTCCAATAATCACATTCTTGGTCTAATGTTCGTATCTTTAGAATGGCACGTTTATGATTGGATGCCCACGAGCTCTCGCAGGTACCTGGTATGAAGAAAAATTCGCCTGGATAATGTTCACGTTCTGCATAGAAATGACAGCACACTGTAACTTTTGGCTGAAGTAAAGGATTTTGTTACAAAACACCAGTCGAATCAAAGCACTCGCCATAAGCGCATAGGTGAAACTGCATTTTCCAGAACAAATTGACGTTGATTGTGTGGGTATAATGTAAGAGCAGACCTTTGGGTCAGGTGGTGTTTGAACTTAGCATGAACTCTTTTTTTCAATCAGAAACGAAAATCTGTTTCTAGAATCTTAAAACTTAATTTGTGTTTAAAATCTATAGGTTAGTTGATAAGAAAAAATCGTTAGTCTGTTAATTTTTCCTAGAATAAGCCACTTTTCCTAGACTTATCCACTATGATATAAAATATTTCCTAACATCAACGACCAGTAAGAATTTTTTTCCCATCAATAACACACCCACAACATTTCTGTCACCTATTTTAAACCGTCAGTTCTTGATTGTGTGGCTACAATGGCACCTGGGCGTTAGAAAAAATTAGAGTAGAGGCAAACAGAAAACCAGAAAAACAGCAACATGTACGTATAAACCATCCGAACTAAAAAGTATGTTGCTGATAGTGTACCACGCCATCAACATTGTTTGATCTTTTGATCTCAGTAGCGCCTAGTTTTAGTTTTCAACGTTCATCCAGGACAGTGTGTATGTGAGTTTTTTGTAATGTGTACTTGAATCTACATCTTACAATGACACATTTTACAGCTTTTTTTGCAGGTATACTTAGCATGCTAGTAGCATAAAGCAATATTACTCCATGAAAACTACGATCTCTCTTGTACCAGGAAGCATGGAACATGTGCTGTGACCTTACTCTCCGATCTTTTCAAAGCGATAGTAGTGTTTGGTAAAAGCAGATTGCATAGCAGTCTCACGCAAATGTGCACCCATTGTTACAAAGACTTTCATTGTATTTACGTTGCAGTTAGAAAAATAGCGATTAGATAAAGCAGGTTACGACGCACGGTACCAGAAGTAAGCAAACAACATGGTTGATTGAACGTGATATTGGATTCCTTAGCAGATGCTGACCTCAGAATATTGGCGAAGCGAAAGTGGTTACGCAAATAAAACATGCTTGAATGAAACCCTGCATTTGTTTAGCAGTGCTATTAAAATTAGATTCTGCATCACAGATCTAGCGAATCTTCTTGGTTTAGTTTACAAAAATAAATCAATACCTTCAAACCACAAAGCATCGGTGTCAGTATTGAAGTAAGCACCTAGCGACGTAAGAGATAAGAAGAAAGGAAAAGGTAGTGCTAAAAGCTATTCAGTAGCATGTTGTCTCGTAAAACCAGCACATAAAATACCCCAAAACCCTAGCAAAATCTTTCAAATTGAAAATAATACAGTTTAACTTGCGGATGTGAGCTTTTAGGTCGATGTCGATCGATGTCTTGTTCCCGATGACTTTGTTGAAGGCCGTTTGTGGATTTGTTCTCGCAAGGAGCAAATTGAAACACATAATTGGATAAAAGCATCACCATTTGCAACCGCATCAGTGGGAAAAAGGAATACGAAGAAATTCCCAGCAAAGATGGCAGAACCCCTTATCGAGTGTGCCAAATGGATTTGTTATTTATGATTGCCTTAAGCGTGTATCACAAAACCTTTCGTTGAAGCACGTGACTGTGTTCACTTCACGCAGAAATGTTTAAAAACCCGCTCATAAGGAAGTTCTGTTCAACATTTCGCGTATGCAACGGTACCATAAACAATTATTGGTATCTGGTTTTTTTCTCGTAAATGTAATGTAAATACACTTTAATTTTATGAACATGGAATCGTGCCGTAATAAACGATTCACACTGGTTAGAATGTATTCAGTCCTAGTTTTGACTGATATTTTTATTTAAAAAAAATATAAATAACAATATACCTGTTTCTAGTATTACTTCTGGTTCGATAGAAATAATTAAGTAACAACCTCCATTTATTAGTTATCATTATCAGTTATCAGCAAGTTTTGCGTGTAAGTGAGAAGATTAATAATCTACTTCAAACTACTATATTAATTATGGTTTATTTCCAATTCAAAGGCACATTCGGTTAATTACTGACTTACACGTGGTAAGATTCTTTGAAGTAATGCATGAATATTGATGCCATGAGGTACATTTGTGAGCGTTGTAAATCGTGTCAGAGTATGTAGAAACGCGAGATTCCTACGGTCTGTGCCATGCCCACGGACAGAATTGAACTCCTTGAGCATATTTCATTTTATACTTAATTAAGGCAATTATTTTTTCCACTCTGCTAAGCACGAAAACAGATTTGCAGCCGCCGTAACAGACGCGGCGTTCCAGAAGTGGCGTTACGAGATGCCAATTCCGCCAGCCTTGTCGGTGTCCTGTATCAACCGTGCTACTCGCCCGTCACAGAATTGTCCGCATGCCAGTTAGCAGGTTGGTTGGTTTGACTAGTTGACTGCTTTGGCTGTCTTTTTAACTTTCTTTCATCTTCCTGCAAACCCATCTTTGCGTTCTACATGGTAAGGGTTTGTAGCTTTCTTCTAGGGGACCGATTCTGACCTCGTGTTGGATGATGCTTGAACCAGCGAGAAGCAAACTTTACCATACTAACCGATGTGCAGTGGCTTCAGCGTTGCTAGCAACAGACGCTCTAGTTTAACTAAACATGAACCTTACCTACCTACTCTTGTCGAATCGTCTTACGCATGACAAATTTTCGACGGCAATTTGTTTACTTGTTCTTCGCGGAAGTGACAGATGGTTTGTTGGTTTTCATATTTTGGGATAATAACGCCATGGGCCGATCAAAACAGGAGCAACGGTTTGATGATGTATCTAATCTGATAATTTACAAAACGCTGCATATTATAACACATCTCAATAGTAATTGTCACTCATTTAAAATTATACTTTTATTGAATTGGTTTACACACTATTTTTTAGTATTGGATTTCTACTATATACAAAATATGTATTGCAACGAATAGTCAATAATAATCTTTTTTTCTTTTTTTTCTTCTTATTTTAGGCGTAAAGATCAACGCTGCATATCATACCGGCCTGTACAGGCTTTCGAGACTTTATTCATTACCACGCAGCCGGATAGTCAATCCTTGCTAGTGGAAGGCGGTTCAATATAGTCTTGAACCCAGGACAGGCATGTTGTCCAGTCGTGCGAATTAATGAATGTACTTCGGGATCGCCCCAGCCACCAATAATAGGGCCCGTATAGGTGAGAAAATGAAAGATTAATTAAGGAACAGTTTACTAATGTAATGTGAATTGCAAATTTTGTCTTTGCGCTAAATGATATGAATCATAACAAAAACTTTCTCTTGGAGTTTCATAATAAACGATTACGCAAAAACTGCATAAGTTTCTGAGAAATGTAAATTTTATAAAAATTTACACTATATATACTAAATACCATATACTAAATTTTTGAAATAAAATATAATAAATACCGTAAATTAACACAATTCGTGAAATATCATGACCAAAATAGCAAAAATGAAACAATAAACAAACAGTATCAAACATTTGCAGGATTGCTAAGCGTAAAAACTTGAACTACATCATACAAATCCAGATTGAAATCAAAACTTTTTGTCTTTCGAGAGCCATCCTACAAGCAGCAGTGGTTGTCTAAAGCACGATCTTGCTCGCATGTTCGTAAATTAACTGTTTTGTTGCACCCTTATGGCAAGAGGATACAGGCATTACTAAAATCGTTCGTAGCGCATGGAAGAAGACAGAAAACAGCAACCTGAACACAAACAACGAGATACACCAGCTCAGTCGGTATTGCTGTAGTTCGTGTAGAAAATTCATTAACGAAAAATATAATCATCCTTTCCCATCAAATCAATTTCCGCTGTTTTCCACCATTTATGACGGGCATCCACGCAAGCGTTTAGTGGTTCCAGACTGGTCTTTGGTCGCTTCTTGAGTTGCAAACGCATTCGTCGCTACTTCCGGAAATTTGCTCCAGAGACAGTGCGGAATTGTAGCTGCTTAGCGTTGTTGTAACAGTCGTTGGTTTGGTCCGTTGTTTGGGTTACGGAAGGATACTGCTAACAGATTCTTCATCAGACCATTTGATCGTACCTACAACTGCTGGAGAGCGTAGCAGTTGTTGTTTCAACGGATAGCACACTTTCATTCACATTCACATTGTGAGGTTGGATTTTAATTCGTTATCTTCGGAAAAATGATGAAATAAGATATATCTTTCCAAATAATTCCATTGAAACCTTAACACTCTCTCTTCGAAAAAGGTAGTTAAACGGATAGATTCTTTGTTTCAAAACTACAACAACACGTTATAATACTAACACAACAAATCATAAAAATATACTACGCACAAATTGAGTTTTCTACAACCTGGTATTTTTGAGACGAGATATTGTTACAGTCGATTGAATAAGAATCCTAAAGAGCATTAGACGTTGTTTCTTTCTATCATACTATAGTTTGCTTATTATATTGCTACAATTTGCTGCGGCAATATAACAGCTTGACCAAGTTTAAAGATAAAAAGAAGCACATACAAAATTAACTGTAAATTGAAATCTTTACTTATTTCCACAATACTATCCAATTAAAAATTTCATAAGTTTAATTCAATCCTTTCAATACAACGTACTATGGTGTATGTAGTTGCTGGATGGGATGAGAAAACAACGACATAATCATTCGATTAATTAATTCCGAACATCAACTAGCCTCAAACAACAGTCTGTGTCACATCTCTTATTTGACTTACATCAAATAAGATAATAATAAAAATGTGCAAGTGCTGCGGCAGCATCCATCAACACCACGCTTTTGAACTTTGTAGATCTTTGCGTCACAATCAAGATGGTTAATGTCAATGGGTTGCAGTGAAATGCCCGTGTACTTCTGTTTGCCGTCTATTTTACATGCCAAGCAGTCACTATAGCAGACATTTGAACAGCGCAAATTTGGACCGTTAAAAATGTGTACCTCTCAGAAATGCCGACATTCTTCCTAAACGAGCTATCCTTTGTGCTATCCAGATTCGGATGGTTGCTGAATCGTGTTGAAAAGTTAATTTCACACTAATTAGAGGTTTATTAAATCCTTTTAATTTGAACAAGCAAACACCGCGATACTCTTCCGCTCGGACAGGAAAGTTAGTGGCAAGAAGATTTAATTAAATCTGTTTTACGGATACCATCGCTCTGATAAGACAAGCAACGTCTGTTTTCCGGTTTTGAGTCTTGAAATAGGACAGATTTGATTTTATTTTAAGATTATTGAACAATTGGGTTCACAAAATGAGTTACCTTTCTTTGAAGTAAATTATTATCATTCTTTTTTTTGTTTTCTTTGGCGCAAAAACTGCTGTCAGACTAGGCCTGCCTGTATCTGCCATGAGGTTGGCTATTAGTGATTCTTTGATTACCCATAATCAGGACAGTCAACCCTTCGAATGTGAGACACGGTCTACAAAGGGCTTGAAACCATGCCGAGCATGCTGGCGGGAATTTTAGACATTAACCGTTAGAAAATGTGAACTGATTGAGACGAAGTACAAATCTAGATTCTGATTTCTTATTTTAATGTTATTCGGCTAATTCGTTTTACAATAACTCTTTATGCAAAATATAATATATCTAATCTGTAAAAGAATTTGAAAAGTGGTTTCATAGCAAACAAAAAACAATTTAGTCAGTCCGTTCGACACTTGTTAAAGTGGCAACAAATGAATCAATTCTACAGATATAAACTCTTCCTTTTATGGACGAGTAACACATTTTTTTACAAATGGTGTTTTGTTACAGAAAAATATTTCAACCTTGTATGAAAACGTTAAAGTATGCATTTTAATCAGTAATAGCTAGCTTCCCCAGGTATGATGAGGCCAAGAAACTAGCTCTTTCAAAGGTTTGCGGTTCTCATTTCATGGTTAATAGAGAGACAGATAATAAATCGCCGAGCTTGGTGGATATTAATTTCTTTTGCAAGCAAACAAAAACGATGCCTATTATTGTGTGAACTATACATTAACCCGTATCAAACTAACTAAACAATTTGCCTCCAAGAACCGTGATCGCATGTCTAGAAGTGCTTTCATTATGATAGCCCCAACCAATGAATCTCAGATACCTGTTTCGTTTAGATATGATTCAGTATTTCATGTTTTTTTCCTCGTTTCGCAACACTAGGTTCATCATGGTCACTTACAAAAACGATAAAGCGCAAGGTGTAATTGCAAGATTTTCACACAATTTGGAACAGCTGTTATTCTGAGGTGTAGACATTTACAGCATTTTCGTGCGGAGTGTATTTTGCAATATCATGAAATGGAAGCATCATCATCTAAAGGCAATGAATACAAAGTTCTATGAAAATGCCGACCCACATAATGGATCTATCCACAATCCATTATCCTCCATGTAGAAAAAAACCCATTATAACCACTATTAGTAACAGATACACTGTTTTTTGGTTTGGTATGGGGTAGGGTACATGTGTCAATAGTTGGCAATTAGTAAATCTATCGATTTTGAACAAGTTTATATTTTCAAGTTGTAACATTTTTAAGTGAAATTATATGTTGTTAATTATCACTTATAACTAAATAAGACAAGTGATATGGCCAACATGGCCGTTCTGACGAGAAAAAAGAAACAAAGTAAGAAATACAATTTCAGTGAATTTTTAGCTAAACTGACTGTTTGAAATGTTTGCATGTGATTGATTGTTGTTAAATATGGTTTTGGGCTGTTATTTTGAGATAATACGTTACATACGAATACAACTCCTTTGCATTTATTTTGTGTCGATAAAAGTGTGACCACAATTGACATTACAACAATACTTATCTCATTTATGTATATTAATAGAATTGAATGTAATTAACAAACATATTGTCGATAGCTGCAATAGCTCGAACAGGCTAATTTAACAAAACTTTAATAAGTTTAATCATTTTCTATGTTTTACTAAGATATTCAAAAAAATATTGCTATTTGTTGTGTTCTTGTTTTCTTTTGAACTACATTTACAATCTACTTTAAATCGAATTTTTAATTAAAACCATCCATTCTGTCTAAATGTATATGTGCAATTATGTTATTTGTACCTTCCCGTACAGCAACGCTGTTGGATGCTTTTCAAGTTGCAGTTATATTTTGGTACAGATTTTTGTAACTAAAAAGCAATTATTACTTTTATTTGCAAGCTTATTATGGAATTAATTTATTTTTAGAAACATTTTTTTACGTAAGGGGATTGCATTCATTTTAACCACAATAATTTGTATGACATACTGAAAGGGTTTGAAATGGTGTTTACATATGTTGAATGCATTTTTTCCATCTTTCCTTACGCATAATTTTCATACCCAAACTGTTTGCTGTAAACTACAGACAAAGGGTTTGTACTGAAAGCAATTAATACTGAATATTAAAACCATCATATTGCACGAGCTTTCATAAGTTAGCTCTTAGTCCGAAACTATGCATCAATTTGCACTCTTTCGACCCACGATATTCTGCACGTGCCTTATTTCATTTGGCCGTTAGGAATCACCGACAGAGCTATTGAGGACGAAGGGGATTGGACGCAAACAAAAGATAGTTACATGTTTCGTCGAGGCGTTTCTTTTACCATCCAAGGATCTCTTTTATAGTGCAATTATGAGAGGCTTAGCTAACTTTTACTGATAAGACCATTTAATTACCAGGATCTCTCACATAGGGATTTAACGCGCAGCTTTTGAATAATGTCTTAATGTTTTTAATGCACACTGTATATACGTGAATGATATTCGCCTCATTTTATAATGTCTTTTTAGAAAAGGTTAACATTTCCAGAAAAGGAAAACTTTGAAGCGTTGTTCTAGTTAGCAAAATTATCTTTATTTACAAATTGTTGTCTTTTAAACAATTGTTAAAATATTGTATGAAGCTTTAATCCAAAGTTCGGTAGGCGTATTTCGGAACATTAATAAGATGTAATAGAGATTGTTAAAAAAGAGCAATCTTTTTGCAATAAATTAATTTATCGTATACATGTTTTCGTGGGTTCCAACGAAGCAAGAATTGACTATCCAGCTTTAACTTAATATGTTAATATGGTATTTAATAGGTAGATATCCAATAAGAAAGCTTATATAGAGTATCGTAGCATCAAAAGCAACTCAGTAACTAAAAGTAACACAGTAAGAAAGTATATAAGGTATCAAGTAACCATGAATGTTTTTCAAAGGTGGTTTGAATAATTATACTCAAGCACTACAAAAATAATTAAAATAATCAATCATTTACTTTCATAAAACAGAATCTTTTAATTATTAAATTTTAGAACAAATAGTGTTTGCGTGATGCAACACTTTGAAGTCCAATGATTTAGATCAGCGCTCGGAAAAGTACGGCTCACGGGCCAAAAGCGGCCTTCCGCAACATTAAGCAAATGCTTAATGCTTAGTGCTTAAATAAGCACCTAGCATTTTTAAATTAACCTGAATAACCTCATTAAATTGATTTCTATGTTCATTACTATACTATACTATACTATAAAAGTCATTTTGCAATGTGTGCTGCATATTTTGTCAAGCACAAAATTTACTTTAACTCCTAGTGCGTAAGGGAAAGCGAGGCAAAATGGGCACCCTCTATTTCAGCATTATTTCACTACAAAGATACGCAAAATGTATTCATTAGAGTGTTCTATGAACACCATGTAAGTTTCATAACCCTTACGTAACATATAACCAAGAAAAGTGCAAAATAAGGTTTATTAGCATATTGATATAATTTTTACCACTTCGAAAATAAGCTTAACCCAGCGTCACAGGGATGCGTTGAAGTTTTGCATGATATAATTTTAAAGATATGATGTTTCTATACAATTTTTCTCAAGGAAGCAAGGCGATTGAATGTGTATTTTTACTAATATAACAAAAAATACAAAAATGCTTCACTTGGGGAAAAATGGGCAGTTACGCTTGGGGCAAAATGGGCAGATGCTTTTGACGGCGCTTGGTGAGACTATGGTGTTGTATTTGTCGTCCCAATAATGATGACAGGCAGAGCTTCAAAAGATTCAATTTTGTAGATTTAAACGTGTAAAAATTGTTTTAATTTTGATAACATATTTTTGGAAGAATTTTAAGGGCTTTCCTGACCAGCAAAACAAAATATAGAACGAAAATACATTTCACGAAAGGTGCGCAAAAGCATAGACCATTACCTAAGCGCAGTTGTTGTGGCTCATATTGCCCCAGTGTTTTGACGTTTTACAGTTTTTTTTTTTAATTTGCCCATTTTGCCCCTGGACTATGCCCATTTTACCCGGCGTGTCAAAATAGCTTCTTGTAAAACATAAATTTTTATTTTACACGTTTTCATGTTTTAAGTTGTGTTCATTCTATGTGGCAATTTTAATCCATAGATAAATGGTGGAGGCATACAATAATGAAAGAAAAATTGTGTTTTGTGGTTTATTCAAAGGAATATTCAGTAAACTGCTTAACATGGCCATTTTGCCCCGCTATCCCCTACTTGGACTGCTCCAGTGTTAATTTTATCCCAGCCAAGTTTAATTTTGACAGCCCTACCGAGGTGCAGGTTTTCCTATGTTTTCTACGTTATTTTACAAATTTCTACGATGCTGGCCATCCCAGAGACAAGGACCGCCTTCGCCTCCCGAGACCCGTTTTTGCATATATGTCTTGCTCTGAATGCGGCATCTGATGCGTATGAGCCCGGCATGACGATAGCAAATGTGTTGAGTCGCATTAATTTACTTCGCGCCTCTCGCCAGAATCTTTAGCGTCTTTTTTATTGTTGTGTAAAGCGTGTGACTATATATGTTATATTGTACTCTTACATATATCGAGTGGGCTTGAGGTCCGTCGATCATTTTTATAAATAAACAAATAAACAAATACATTTATATTTCTCGCAGTTTTAGCTCGTCCTGTTTATACTTTGATTACCAAAAATTCGATCGATACGTTTAAAAATCACCTTTTAGCTTAATATAATATTCTTGACCCCAATTCATGATATACTGTTAGCTACCGCATAGTGTTAAGATAATTTATATTTAAATTGCTTAGGCCAGTACAAAGACATGCAAATATTACGTACAAAGATAATTGATTAATGAAATAAAAACATTACTCAACATCTTTTAGTACGATATTTCATGCTTTTAGTATCTAAATGTACAGGTCTCATTGTACAGTCGCCAACTCTTACGGCTCAATAGTACGCCCGTCATGAGTTCAAGCTCCGAATATATTGAAAGCAAAATATGAAAGAAAAAAAATATTTTACAGGCTCTTTAAATTCGTCCCTTTACATCAAGTTTGCTTTTGATAAACCATCTTGGCAGTAATATGATATGCCGATCAAAGTGAAATTGTTTTAAGCATGTTTCTGTACATGTAGTTTTTAGATTTTCATAGAGCTATTGTAATCGCAGCAACGGGTAGGTTTGAGGAGATTTTGTTAATGTAAACCAAGAACTGCACGTGCAACGGATTTATTTGTCGAGATTTTTAATATATTAAAACATAAACACATTTAATCACTTGATTGCTAGCCTAAATAATAGTAGGTTTTAAAAAAATTTTTAGGTATAATATATAGACTTTAAAATATTATTACAGTTGGTCTTTTATTCCATACAACGTGTGACAACAAGTTAGGAATAAAAGACACGCATGCTGCAATGCGCATGTGGACCAAATAATTTTCCATATTTCAAGCACTTAAGTTAATCATGCCAACAAAATACTGATATAGTAGGTGCTAACAATGTAACAATTAGAAGAAGTTAATATTATTATTATGCTATGAGATTAGACAAAAATACACACCAATAGACAGGTTTAAATGTTCACTCAAGAATACACAGTACATCTATTAATGAATAAAAAGTTGCGTGTGAGTCATCTTTAACAGTAGTGCGTATGCTTCCCTATTTGGAATTATTAATTAAATTAGTTAGATCATCATATATGGCTGTCTACAAGGCCTGTACAACTTGTTACATTGAACAGATCTTTGTTATTGTCGATCAAACTGTGGACATTCCATATCAACAATCGATAGACATGCAGTTGCATGATACTCACTTCAACCAAGCAGATAGACAGAATGTTACTACAAGCTAAAAGGCAAGGTAAAACTGTACCAATCCATCATTTCATATCAATCAGAACCATAAATCATACGTTCGTCTGATGGATAATATACGAGTTGACAGCATACAGAAGCAATCTCGCTTGTCTGTGATGAAAATCCATTCTGCAACGGCATTGTAGCCTAAAGCTTCTATTTCAATTTCATGAGGTATTTATTGGGCTACCAACCTTCAAATGTACTTGTACATGCTCTGAACAATTTCCGTAGTCTCTATTCTCTTTACAAGTATCATCACGCCGATGCTCTTCGTTTAAAGCCCTCAAATATTTTTTTTTTTTTCATTTTGGGAGAACTTTCCACGTTGGCCGTATCGCTTGCAAAGTGCTTATATGAGACAATATTGGAATTATGAACATAATTTTGAATGTGTTTACGATGTATTTAAAACAAAATTAGCCTGCTATGGCGGTATTACATTATCAAGTATCATTAACACTAAAAAAACTCTAACTAAAACGTCCAACAATAAAAAAAATCTATTTTTAGTGTGTTATTTTTGCTCTTTGGATTATATGACACATACAATTCTTCGAAATTATAAATAAATAATCTGTTAGTAATTGATATATCATGCCATGTAACAAGCCAATGCAGATAATACCCACGACGATGAAGGCGAAATAATACATTCTAATTGAATGTGATGCAATTGAATGTGAGGCAGAGTTGACTTGCTTATTGAGTAGGCACAATAAAGTTTTATTGCATGAGAGCATATTATCATTAAGCCCAAATGTCTACTTATTTTTGTTTCTGCGGAAGCTCTATTAACAACCATTGGTTACCTTACCTTGTTTTCGAAAGACAGTAGCTGCATTAGTGTTATAATTAAATATTAAGGCAGTATAGCCGGGAATCAATAGTTGTAGGAGTTTTAGATAGCATGCCAAGATGATATGCCATTAGAGAGATGTTCGATAATTGGCAGGCAGTGTAACAAAATGTCACATGTTTGTATTACTGTTACTAGATGTCCAACAACATTTTCAGAGAGTTTTATTTTTATAAACTTTATTGGACATGCTTTACATAACACAGTTTGTTGACATGTACACTAGGTAATTTGGCTTGACTACAGGGTTACACCACGCCAGTTGTTTTTTAAATGTGATATGGCGTTGACGCAACGAATACACTGTAGCATATCTGCTATACAGAAAAAAAAGTTTAATGCACGATTCAATAGTAATAGTCGACTTCAATGAGGCCGCCCCGTGGTACAGTCGTCAACTCGAACGACTCAATAACATGCCCGTCATGGGTCCAAGCCTAGAATGGACCCCCCCCCCACCACCGCGTTGCAAAGATTTGACTATCCAGCTGCGTGGTAATGAATTAAGTCTCGAAAGCCTGTATAGGCTGTTATGTCCACGTAGGATGTTACGCCAAATAGAAGAGGAATCGAATTCATAAAAATCGAATCCACAATAAAAAAAAACAACAAAGATTATAGAAATACTAATCAATTGAACAAGTTTAGATAGATTTCAATATCAAATCAGGAGGTTATAAAAATTATATAAAATAAAACGAGAAAAAAAACTATTCCATGAAACATTTATGAAATAAAAAAGTCGAGGATATAGTTGTAAACAGACGGTTTTTATACCACCGACCGCTTTCACTGCGTTTCCTAATGTTGACTGTCAAATCATACAAAGATCGTAATGAACACGAAAATTAAAACAAAAAAGTTATACAAGCGATTACTTCAAGCATGCTTTAATGAGATAAATATTGTTACCGTACAAGTTTATCTATTAGATAACTATTTGTAATGCCGATAAGAATATGTGGAAAGAGTATTATGGTAGGCCCATTGCAATTGAATATCGTATTCGTCTGCACTTCCTCCAAAACATTTACGGGCAACTTTGTAGCGGTCTAAGAGAACGTCGATGGTGAAATGGAGCGGTCTAAGGAACCATTCCTTAACTATGTATGTAACAGCAGTCAATATTTAGATTTTGCTAAAAAATCTGTGTTGAGGTTTTTGAGTCACTTTTGTTTGCTATACGAGATGTACGGCGACCTCACTGTCGTACAGCGTATCAAGCTCGCCAGGCTCCGGTGGGCTGGCCATGTTGTACGCATGGAAACGGACGACCCAGCCCGTAAAGTCTTTTTAGGCCGTCCACAAGGACAGAGGAGGCGTGGTAGGCCCAAATTGAGGAGGCAAGATGGCGTGGAGGCGTCCACCATTAAGGCCGGGATAACGGACTGGCAGACGAAGGCGCGAGACCGTGAGCGGTTTCGGACACTCCTGACGCAGGCCAAGACCACAAAGCGGTTGTAGCGCCGGATAAGTAAGTAAGTAAGTTTGTTTGCTCGGATCCATTTTGAGCCGTTATACACTAAATTGATAAGGTTGGCCATACCAACCAAAAATATGACCAAAAATATTTTTAACATATTTTGATTTGTATTCTCAAAACAATCATTATATACAAAGAAATATTTTTTTGAAAACTATTTAAATTTGGAAAAAAAATTATTTTGATAATTTTTCTTAGAAAACTCTTAAAACATTATAAAAGCTATAAAACACTTTAAAAAATGTTAAAAACACTTTTCTGTAAATCCTCTCTAGAATATGTTATTTATATTTGTGAACGATATTGAAAAGCGTTACTTAGCACAAAAAACTATTATAGTTATTAGCTGTGTCTTTATAGTTATGGTACGACCACACAACTCATATATTTATTGTGTTTCTCTTACAGATTTTCCACAAATTGCGAAGAACGACTGTCCTATAGTCCTATAGTATAAAGTGTTCTATATAGTTGTGGCAGGCGCTGTATAATCTCTTTGATGGTAATTACAAAGATTATGAAAAACATCTATATGAAAGAACCTAACCAACGCATGGAAAGAAATGAGCAAGGTACATAAATACTGTTTAGATTTATGAAAAGTATAACTAAGTAAACTAAACTTAGTGAACTAAGTAAACTAAGTGAATACTAGGCAATATAATTCCTTTTGATGAACATCCTTTATAAGCAAATTATTCAAGCTTACTTATAAAAATAGCACCTAGCACCACACCACGTAGCATAGAAGATACACAAAAGGCTCTTCGTCGGATGAAAAATAATAAGGCACCCGAAACCGACATAATTGCACCTGAACTGGTCAAGAATGGAGGTGCACGACCAGAAAACGAGATTCATCAAATTTTTACTGAGGTGTAGGATAGCGAATCGATGCCTTGTGATAGGAATCTCGGCATCATCTAACCCCTGTACAAGAAAGGAGACAGGTTGGACTGCAACAACTACAGGGGTATTACGGTGTTGAATACCGCCTATAAAATATTCTCCCTGATCCTTCAGGTCGTCTTGTCTTTGTCGGTAACTATCAAAGAGGATTCCGAAACGTAAAATCAACTACTGATCAGATCTTCACCATGCGGCAGATCTTGGAGAAGATGGCTGAATACAGAAACGACACATACCATCTCTTCATTGACTTCAAAGCCGCATATGATAGCATAGCTAGGGTAAAACTGTACGACGCTATGAGCTCTTTTGGAATCCCGGCCAAACTGATCAGTCTAGTAAGAATGACTATGACCAACGTCACATGCCAAGTGAGGATGGATGGAAAACTCTCAGGACCTTATGCTACCACCAAAGGTCTGCGCCAGGGGGACGGGCTTGCTTGTCTCTTATTCAACCTGGCGCTAGAGAGAGGCATCCGCGACTCGAGGGTGGAGACTACGGGAACCATCTTCTATAAGTCAACCCAGATCCTGGCATACACTGATGATATAGACATCATTGGTCTTTTGCTCTCCTATGTAGCAGAAGCCTACCAAGGGATCGAGCAGGCGGCAGAGCGCCTCAGATTGCAGATAAATGAGGCAAAGACCAAACTGATGGTGGCAACATCAGCGGGCCTACCAATAAATAATCAAAATCTACGTAGGCGTGACGTACAGATAGGTGAACGCAATTTCGAATTCGTCCCACAATTCACCTATCTTGGGTCAAAGGTCAGCAACGACAATAGCATGGAAGCTGAGTTGAGCGCAAGGATGCTGGCTGCCAACCGGTCATTCTACAGCCTGAAAAATCAGTTCACCTCAAAGAACCTGTCGCGACGGATGAAGCTGGGACTATATAGAACCTATATAGAACCGGTACTCACATACGCTCCTGAGACATGGACAATGTCAAAATCTGACGAAACCCTCCTAGCCGCGTTCGAGAGGAAGATGCTCAGAAGGATACTTGGCTCTGTTTGTGTGGAAGGACAATGGAGGAGCCGCTATAATGACGAGCTATACGAGATGTACGGCGACCTCACTGTCGTACAGCGTATCAAGCAGGCCATGTTGTACGCATGGAAACGGACGACCCAGCCCGTAAAGTCTATTTAGGCCGTCCGCAAGGACACAGGAGGCGTGGTATGCCCAAATTGAGGTGGCAAGATGGCGTGGAGGCGTCCACCATTAAGGCCTGGATAACGGACTGGCAGACGAAAGCGCGAGACCGTGAGCGGTTTCGGACACTCCTGAGGCAGGCCAAGACCGCAAAGCGGTTGTAGCGCCGGATAAGTAAGTAAGTAAGCTTTTGCATCATGTCGCTCAAGAAATTTTGGATGGGACGCAGCTGGGGTTGTTGTACAGGGTCGCGTACTAGGATGTCATATAGAAATTCAGCCAAAATGAAATGGTCGAGTTGTGTTTTGGCGTCATTGAACGCCGCTGCCTATGAACCTGATTTCTGCTTCCTGATGATTTTTTGTTTATGTTTTGCAGGTACTATTTCTGCTGATTGGTTTGGCTGGTTGCATCGATCTTCCGGCTAAGCTATCGTAGCAATGTAGTCACTTGTCCCTCAACTAATGGATGATATACTATAGTTAAAGGTGCATTTAACGTTTTGTCAGTGCAGGATAAGATAAAACCAAGAAAATTCGACAATTTTGTCAATTATTTAATGCAAACGTCATATCGTTGTTCTATTATCTGTGAACGGAAACTTCTCTTACCTTTGTATTCTTATGGCGTTTAGTTATTAACCTCTTAATTGGTTCATTTTCATGCATTTGAAACACCAATTTTAAGAACTACTCAAATCAATTGTTTCCTGGTTTTCCTAACCTTTTTTTCTTTACCTCATGCAACCTATTGGCAATGATGTTTGATTTTTCCGGTATGATCATTGTGGATACCTAAATACCAGACTGTCTCTGGGTATAATTGAATGTAATGTTTCAGGTGAAATCGAAACGATACTACTCGTGTATGATCCCCTTAATCAGATTTTAATTATTTTTAAAAACTAAAATACAGTAGATAATTTGTACTGCGTTTAAAAAAATTCATATTAAGCAAAACGGCAAAGCCGTTTCTCTAGAATAAAAAAAAACATATCACCCCATTTTAGTGCAACTGCTGGAATTGAGCAGTTCGAAGTGGAGTGGAACAAATCCGTTAATTTTTTTTTAATTTGTTTACGCTGACATAACAACTGATTTAGAATTTATAAATAGATGACGAAAAGGCTTTTTCGTCCTGTTTTTCTCTGGCAAATCGTCATTACAAGGTTGGTAATTATTGGTAGCATAGGTAGCAGAGCGGAGATTACTCGCCGGGGTGATTGAATCAATCATTCGCTACGGTGCATCAATCTAGGTTGCGGCCACGGACCGTCAGTGGTGTCGGCGGATGTTGGCTAGTGTCTAACGACACCTGTCGCAGCGAGTAGTGAGCGAATTCCGCTCTTTGAGCCACAGCTGTAGCTGTAGTCATGCCCAGAGTCATTCCCCCCCACCATTTGGTAAAGGAGGACGAGCAATGCCACCAGTGATACCTCGCCAACCCGGAGACGAGTCGTGCCGTTATACGACGCAAGGAACGCGCCGTGGCAATTGAGGCGTTGCAACGGGAGTGGAATGTTAACGTTGCAAATCCAGGAGTCGGCCGCTATGCTCTTTGGCTCAATCGGCACATCGCTTGATTCCCGACGTGCATACATGGATGGTACAGAAGCGGGGTGAAGTGGTTTTCCATGTTGCGTAGATGCTCTCGGGACACGGATTTTTTGGAGAGTTTCTGCACGTCTGCTGCATCGCTCCATCCCCAGAATGTCTGGGATGCATAGACTCACGAGTCAGTGCTGTTTGCTGTTTACAGAGGTCCGGTGCGACTTACAGGAGCTGACCTCCATTAATAAGGGTTACTCCCGGCGGAGGTTTGTGCAAAGAGAAGACTTCTTCTTCTTCTTGGCCTGCTCAATGAGCACGTCTCGTAGCCATGGCCAGGTCGCCAATTCGTTTCCAGGAAACTCGGTCCTGGGCTGCAGTCCTCCAACCACGGCTGCATCCGATCTCCGACAGGTGCGACTCCACCTGATCCAGCCAGCGAGCTCGCTGTGCTCCTCTACGCCTCGTGCCGAACGGGTCGCTGACGAGCACCTTCCTGGTGGGGCATGAGTCCGGCATCCTCATCACGTGCCCCAGCCAGCGTATCCTTCCGGCTTTGATGACCGTCAGGATGTCTGCACCGCCAAACAGCTCAGCTAGCTCGTGGTTCATCCTCCTTCTCCACACGCCGTGCTCGCACACACCGCCAAAGATAGTCCTTAGCACCCGCCGTTCGAAAATGGCGAGTGCATTGGCGTCCTCCGTCAGTAAAGTCCAGGACTCGTACCCGTAGAGGACCACCGGACGTATCAGTGTGCGATATATCGCGCATTTCGTGTGTTGTTGGAGTCTTCTGGATCGCAGGAGTTTGTGGAGCCCGTAGTAGGCACGATTTCCCTGAACAATGCGCCTTCGGATTTCGCTGCTTACGTTGTTGTTCGAAGTTACGATCGTGCCAAGGTAGCAGAACTCCTCTACCACCTCGAGATCGTCGCCGTCAACTGATACTCTGCTTCCGAGTCGGGCTCTATCACGGTCAGAGCCCCCGGCAAGCAGGTACTTTGTCTTCGTCGCATTGATCCTCAATCCAAATCCTAGCAGCTTCGCGTTTCAGTCGGGTGTACGCCTCGCACACCGCCGCAGATGTTCGCCCGATGATGTCGATGTCATCCGCGAAGCCAAGGAATTGGAGAGTTCGGGTGAAAATCGTGCCCCGGATGTCGAAGCCCGCGCTTCGCATGACACCTTCCAGAGCGATGTTGAACAGCAAACAGGAGAGTCCATCCCCTTGCCTCAGACCCCGGTGAGATTCGAACGCTTCTGACAGCATGTTTGTCACTCTCACCTTGCACTGCACCCCGTCCATAGTGGCCCGCAACAGTCGTACCAGCTTCCCAGGGAATCCGTGCTGCTGCATGGTGTTCCATAGTTCGGTCCGATCTATGGTATCGTAGGCCGCCTTGAAGTCGATGAACAGGTGGTGCGTAGGGATCTGGTGCTCTCGGCATTTCTGGAGGATCTGCCGTAGAGTAAAGATTTGGTCGGTAGTTGATTTGCCTCCAACAAATCCAGCTTGATAGCTGCCGACGAAATCTGTAGCAAGAGGCGAAAGTCTGCAGAAGAGTATTCGGGACAGGATCTTGTAGGCAGCATTCAGGACTGTGATGGCCCGGAAGTTAGCACAGTCCAGCCTGTCGCCCTTTTTGTACACTGGGTGTATGACACCCAGTTTCCACTCGTCCGGTAGTTCTTCCTGATCCCAAATCCTAACAATAAGCCGATGCATGATGACGGCAAGCCTCTCCGGACCCATCTTGACCCATCACCCATCAGTTCGGCCACCAGACCATCGCTGCCAGCTGACTTGTTACATTTCAGCTGTTTAACGGCGCTGATGACTTCGTCCAAAGATGGCGGGGGCACTTCGTCATTGTCATGCTGGCTGTCGTAGGGTTGCTCTCCTCTGCTTCCTGCGTCTGCTCTGGTATCTGCTCCGTTCAGGTGTCTGTCGAAGTAGCACTTCCATCTGTCGATCACCTCTCGCTCGTCCGACAGGATATCTCCCTCCTCACTGCGGCATATAGCGGTCATGGGAGTAAAACCGCTCCGTGCCGCATTCAGCATCCTGTAGAACTTACGAGTTTCCCCCGACTGGGATAGCTGCTGCATGAGTTGCTCGTCCGACTCTTCGAAGCCGCGCCTCTTGTCCTGGAAGAGTAGGGTCTGCTGCCTTCTCAGTCGTCTGTAGTCTTCCACGTTCTGCCGGGTCTCGCGCTGGAGCATGCGGGTCCGCGCGGCGTTCTTCTCGGAGAGTGCTCGCCTGCACTCATCATCAAACCATTCCTTCCTCTGGTTATGGGTCACGCGGCCAATTGTTCGCTCGGCCGTGCTCCACCATGCGCCAGTGGTTATTGAGAGACATCGCCTCGGTAGTGATGTCCTCCGGCAGCGCTTCCCCAAGCGCGATTGCGAAGTCCCTCGCCACATCAGCTTGTCTCAGCCGGTCTGTGTTTAGCCTTGGGGTGGGCTGATAGCGCAGTTTGTTGGACACGCACAGTTTCTGGCGTAACTTAACCATAACCAGGAAATGGTCTGAGTCGACGTTTGCTCCTCTATAGGTCCTTACGTCGATTATGTCCGAGAAGTGCCTTCCGTCGACGAGAACGTGGTCGATCTGGGAAAGTGTTTGCTGCGGTGATCTCCAGGTGTAACTGAAGCGAGGTGCGTGCTGGAAGAAGGTGCTGCGAATGTTCATGTGCTTGGAGGAGGCGAAGTTTACGAGCCGAAGCCCGTTGTCGTTGGTCAGCCGGTGGGCACTGAAACTTCCTATCGTCGGTTTAAATGCCTCCTCCCGTCCGACCTGAGCATTAAAATCCCCGATGACAATTTTAACGTCGTGTTGTGGGCAGCGGCCGTACTCCCTCTCCAACTGCGTATAAAAGTTGTCTTTATTGTCATCGGTGCTCCCAAGGTGCGGACTATGCACATTTATGATGCTCAGGTTGAAGAACCTGCCACGAATCCTCAACCTGCACATCCGTTCATTGATCGGCCACCACCCGATCACTCGCTTTCGCATCTCACCTATGACCAGGAACGCCGTACCGAGTTCATGCTTTTCACCACCGCTTTGGTAGATCATGCAATTATTAAAGGCGCTCCGTCACTCCTTTCCAGCGCACCTCCTGAAGTGCTATTCCGAAGCCATGGGCCCTCTCCTCGTACTGTGAGGGACGTGCAGTTTCATGTCCCGAGTTTCCAATCGTTAGCCTTGTTCGGTTGCGTGGATCGGTATCGTTTGGTCCGGTTCAAAATCTTTTGGTCTAGGCTTCCTAGGCTCTGCTTGGTAATATTGGCTAATGGTGTTCACATCAGACATGCATTCTCTCTCTTTGGTTTTGTACAAGGCAAATCACATGTGTTATTCGGCATTTTATGTATCGATCCTTCCTCTGTTTTCGCGTAAATATTGTTGGGGTATTTTTGCACCTCAGAGTGACCCACAGATTTCCGATGGGGCCCTCTCATTCCTAACTAAGGGACGTAGCATGGATTAGCTAACGTGGATACTACGTCGATATTCAGCCGCTAAATGTCCTTCAACGATTGCTTCAAGTAAATGGAAGAGGCCAGTTTTATCTAACATACTATGGTATTCGACCATATGCCTTTCTTGATGAACTGAAATTGTTTTGCAGACATTTCGCACAATAAATGTCTCTGTTCCCAGCACGATAGCAACATTGACATCTCCTTCTCGCTGATTATCAGTACCTGCTTTAGAAAACTTGGTGTGTGGAATGAACCTTGGAGTCCAATTCCTCCTTCGTGGGAGAAGTAAAACATGAAGTGTTCTGCCAGTCATTGCCATCCAGGGTGAGATAGGGCTCGTCGGTTGCGCCATGTTACGATTCGTGTAGAAAGTCGAGATGATCATCTTATCCATATCGGTCCAATGCTTGACGGAAGGCACTTCTCCGATATTATCGACGTCAAGGCGTATAGAGACGCAAAGGTCGACGATTTATTGATAATTTCCTGGTCATGGTAAAGCTACGCTAGAAACTCACCGTGGTTAACAACCAACGGAGTCATCCCACTCCAAGGTTCAACCTGGACCGTGTAGAGTAGGCAGATGTGGAGGAGGGATACGCGACAAAGCTCGGAGAAGTGCTTCCGGCCGGCAACAACACCGCTGCGAAGCCCCTCGCAGACCACTGGCGTATGGTGGAACGAGCCATCAGTACTGCAGCTTAACACAAGATCGGCCGCTTAGCACATAGAAAGAAAAAGGAATGGTTCAACGAAGAGTGCAGATGTGCACTGTCTGAGAAGAGTGCAGCGCTACGACATGAAAACTAAAACAATTTTTTTCTTTGTTTTTTTTTATTGGCTCAACAATTGATGTCGGTCAAGGCCTGCCTATACCACTTGTGGGCTTAGCTTTCAGTGGACTTATGGATTACCCACCATAGCAGGATAGTCAGTCCTACGTATGGCGACGGGGTCCATTTGGGGCTTGAACCCATGACGGGCATGTTGTTAAGTCATAGGAGTTGACGACTGTACTACGAGACTGGTCAGTGCTGAAATACGCCTCGGTAGTATGGTGGTCATCAGCTTCACGCCTCGTCACGCGGGTATGGTGATCATCAGCGCAAACTCACGCGGGTTGCCTTGCGCTTCTAATGTTTTCATATAGATTAAGCCGGTCGCTGTGCACTCTTAGACATCGAATCGCTAAACCAGCGACACTGCAACGCCCTGTTTTTTGAGGGACTGCTAAATATTCACATACATAATGCGCGTTTCCGCGCCCGCGGAAACGCGTATAGCAATACCGCCATATAAATGAAATGTCATTCCAACATTTCATTTCATTGCTGAAATGTTATTCCAGCATGTCATTTGTTTTCGCTTGCTAATGCTAGATCTCTGCTTAATTGTTATACGCGTTTCCGCAAGCTGCACCGCGTACTTGTAACTACTGTAAGCGGTTTTGTAACTTGAAAGGTATTTGGTCTATACCAAGAATCTCCAAACTACGGCCCGTGGGCTGCATGCGGTCATCGAGGGCCTATAATGCGGCTTGCGATGACTGTGTAATTTTAGTCTTTACATAACATTTATTATTTTGATTCTCTTTATCCAAAATTCAATTTCTGTCAATGGGCCTCATCGCGAACGAAAGTCGATAACGGAGTGGATAATTTAGTCGATCGGTTAGCAAAATTCCAATGTTATCCAATTGCGTTTTCTCAATCAGAATCTTCGCTAACCGATCGGTTTGGCAGTGGAGTGGAATGGTGTTTGCCGCCATAGCAACGTGGTTAAAAAGTCGAGCAGTGGGATATGCAGTTGAAAACTTCATATAAAAAAAACCATTTCAGTCGGTTAGCCATATCTACTGCTCCACCCCAGTTGATATAACAGTGGAAAACATAATAATATTAAAAACCATGTTTAACAGCTTTCAAAAAAAGGATGTTTTATCGCTGTTTGAGTTATTTTAGATGTTTTATCACTCGATTTAGCTAAAATATTCTATTTTAGAAAAAATAAATTTATCTGTTTTTTTAATAAACAATCAAAACACATAAATTTAGGTTTATAACAGGTATCTAGTTTTCATAGTTCAAGCTAAGAAATAAGAAATCAACAAAAGAAAATCTTTTCTGCTAATCCTTCTCTTCTATCCAACCTTATGTTATGGTTTATTATGTTTTGTTATGGCCTTATGGCATGTTAGATTCGGTTCCGTACGTACATACAACAAGATTGGGAAGACCAATAGGATCACTTAGTACAAGAAAGTGTAAGCAACTCATATCCGTTGGAGCGGCGAGTTCCGGTCAGAATCGTTTGCGTTGCCTTGTACCTATCGAAGGTGTTGTGCTTACTTTTACCTTCTGGACTATCCCCAAAAACTCGGGGTTACTTATGGATGGATACAGCCCGAGAACGCTCGGATTGACTCACACATCGCTAAGTTTCACGCCTCGTGACAAACGCGTCACCCAATGAACTTTTTTTGTTCATCCATTTAAACGAATATGTACACTTGAAAAACATTTATACTGAATCACATAGATTACAATTTTAACGTAGTTATTTTATTTTTATCAAATCTGACGAAATCATCATCGTATGTGTGGAAGCACACTCATTGTCGTATCAAGCTCGCCAGGTTTCAGTGGACAGGCCATGTTAAACGCATGGAAACGAACGACCCAGGTGTTGTGCGGAAGGTGGTGGGGAGTGGATTTCATCACTTGGTTTTGAAACAAATACACTTTAATTTTTTTTCTTGGGGGAGTTGGGGATGTTGGTCGGGATCCCTCATATATGGGCCCCTTGTAGTCTTTGAGTCCCTTCGTCCGTGGAGCCTCTATCGTTCACGGATGAGACGGATGGTATCGTTCGGGATGAGACTACTGTACACACCATATATGCTGGACTTGATATCCACGGGACCTCCTGCGGCCACTCAGTCCGCTTACCGTTAAATCCGCCATTGCGGAGGGGGCGTAGTAGGTTTAAAGTTAAGTGGCCAGATGACTTGGACACTTCAACCATTAAGGCCAGGATAATGGACTGGCGAGGGCAAGAGACCGTGAGCGGTTTCGGACACTCCTTATTGCACGGAATAAGTGTACCGCGTTGTTTCAATATATTTTTGCACGAGAGCGTAAAACACGGACGTTCACGGATCCAACGTTTGCGGTGGCTGGAGTTGATGGACGCACATGGTACATGGCACAGGACAAGGGTCAGCGAAGGCGACAAGTTCAGAAAGGATTCAAACCTCCTCCTCCAGTTCATACGATTTTGATTCAACTAGACTTGTTCAGCCAACAACCCGTTTTACACTTTACCCGGATTGTTTGAATAGGCCTACAGTCAGTACTCTCTAAGGCCTGGTGTGGATTCTTCACTAGATGGTCCGTAAATAAGCAAAATTTACTATTTTATTCATTCCGCAAAACAACACCTCTAAATGTAAATAAAAGTGTGATTGACAGATAGGCAAAACCAATGGCTACTCGAATAGGAAAGAGTTATCCAGCAGTGGAGAAATTATCCACCGGTGGAGAAAATTATCCACCGGTGGAAAATAAATTCCACCGGTGGATTCGAGCATATTTACCGATCGGATAAATTTTATAGACTATCGTTCGCGATCAGGCCCAATGTCAATGTCAGTGAATCTATTCAATCTGTTTCAGTTATTTATATAGTTTAACGATCGTTGTCATCACTACAAGTGGATATCTTATACATGTATGTCCATTGTGGCTAGGAACTTTATTGTTATTTGGCCGGTTGCACCCACCTTTCAGCCAAGCGCATGCAGCAATATAGCCACTCTACCTCGGTCTTTCTTTTCAGCTTCCTTTGGAGATTCTTCTCGTTCAGAGTTGTCGGCCGTTATGAACTTATCTTTCTTTCAATGTTGTGTTGTCAGAAGTTGTCCGCATCAGGCATACACAAAGTGCCGCATGATATCGTCCATATGTCCACATATGCCAATTTTCGATGCAACGGGGTGTCGCTTGTTTAACGCGCATACTTATGAACGGAGTTGTTTCACTTTTTTGGCCATTACATTTAAAGTTTGACTGATAGAAGTGTTTGACTGACTCATGTAATCCTAGGTAGAACGAGAACGCATGTTTATTGTGTTGTTTGGTATATCTAAACAATGTAAGCAAATGTGTCCGTATTTGAAAATATTTGTAGAATTAATGGGCATGTGTGATCATGTAAAAGCTTGAAAGAAAGTACAATGTGTAAATCGAAAGAAACAGAGAATTAACAATCGTTAGCATAGCTTGGAAGAACACAAGCACAACGAAAGCTGGAGAGCACTCCATGTATTTTGAGCGGACTCGTGACATAATGGATTCCAAAAGTCGAACATACACTACCCAAAGGCCTGCGTATAATTTTTGCAGAAAAAATGTGCAAATTTTGCCGAACAGGTTCTTATGCTGCGTTGCATATTATGCCGTGTACAGTAGTGATGGGTTTCCAGAACCCACGACTCTGAACCGTTTCTGAACATTGCTACTCCGGCTCCCATTCCGGCTATATCAAACTATTTCGGCCGGAGCAGTTCGGATCCGCTAGTCGGCAGTTGGAGCCATCGGAATCTATTCCGGAACTATTCCGGAACAGCCGTCGGAACCATCGGAGCTATCTGGAGCCGTATTTTGGCGGAGTAATTTGGAAGAATCCAGATTTTTGTTGAGTTTACTCATCACTAGTATGAAGCAGGACATAGCTTCTGTTGTACCCCATGATGCGAGATTTGTTCGTCGGGAAAATGAAACATTTCACTAAATGCATTTAGCAGTGAAATATTTCACAAAGCTTTTAGAACCTAACATGAAAGCTCTTCCTCTCGCAGTGTTATACCATCAACAAAGCTTTAGCTGAATGTTATACGCCATTCATAATTGCATGGATAAAGTAGAATTCTTTTCTTCAAATTATTAGGTTGTTCTTTTTGATACTTTATCAGTTTCAATCCTTTGTGTACTTTAGATATTAATTATGTAGTTGAGTCATTTGTCGGTTTGCATGATATTTGCAAACTAAATATTAGCTCAACAGCTGTGTTTTTTACACTTTGACGGCCGCACGACTCGCTCTCGTTTTTTTGCTAGGCGCCTTAGCTATTGTTCGTTCTCCTGTTCTTTTCTGTTCTGAGTAATTTTGACAGAATTCAGCTGTAACATTATATTTCCTATAGCAATACAAAATGCCGTTAAAGAATGAAAAACGCACAAAACAACTCGGCCGTTAATCAATATTTTCTTTATCGCACCACAGTGGTGTGCGCGGCCGTCGAAGTGTTAAATGCTGTGTGTATCATATTAAACAGGTTTAAATTTTCGTTTTTAATATCCATCTTGTTTAAATACTTGGTTAAATACCTATATTAATGAATAAAAAAATTGTAATAATAATAGCAGAATGTAATTGCATGTTCTGTGGTGTTGTATTCAGGTATACATTCCATCCATGCAATCATTTACATGCATTGACGAATATATTAAAATCTCCATTCTAAAAAATCAACACTGTAACAAAAATATGACTGATCAAATATTTCTTTTCATACCTATTAACCAAAAACGTAGCATGGCGGTCTCATCGATGGATGCGCACTTCTATCCCCTTGTTCGATTCTCATCCAGACAATCCTCCCGAAGCAAGGGCTCTGATTATCCAAATGAGTTGTGCTAATACATTTATACCTGATAACCTTTTCGTAAGGCCGTTGCCGTATGCTTGTCAAAAAAGAGAGATGCGATGTAGTGGTTATACTCCAGCATAAATTTTCTCTGATTGTTATTGTTGAGAATATTTTCATCGCTGAAGGGGGACACTTTTGGTCGAAAGTATTGCTAAGCAGCAGCTAAAGTATCTTACAAAAAAAGATGAAAACATATCCTTTGACTTTGTCAAGCTAGGGATTTTAATTATTTTGCTATTTGAACAATAAACGTCAAATAAATACAAATGTTACAAGCACATGTTTACACATGATATAAGTTATGAGAAAATTAAGAATGAGTACGCTCCTGTCCAAACTTTGTGATGAAGGCAGTTTTTGATGAGGGTGATTAACATCAAAGTGATGTCTTATCATGTGTTAAATGTACCATCAACCAAACGCATGCAAAAGTTCAGCTTTTCTTTACATGACATGCTGCATTCATATGTTAATGTTAATACACTCTGAAAAACTACAGAGCAGGGTGCTAGAAATGATTGAAAATGTACTTCTTTTAACGAGAATTGAACCCACGTTGGACATTTTGTTAAGTCGTGCAATTTGCCGACTGTATCACGGGGCCGCTGTGAATGGTATTTCTGGAGTACGTAAAATTTGAACATGTTGCTAGTTTCGTTGTTTTTGACATTACGTGCAATGTATGGTTTATTATATATTGTTTATTCAACTAATGTTATAGTTATTTTAAAATAGACTAATAGAATATGATACGTGGTGCGACCGTATTTACTGTTGAATTTACTTACTAGCTCTGCATTACGAAATAGGATTCCAAACCCTTGTGAGGGATAAAATAAGGTTTCGTAACTTCAACTCGTCATTGTTCAACACATTCAATGCAGACTGATGTGACATGTAACTACAAGTTAATGCAGACTGATAACATGTGTCATCACATATCCAAGGTTAAGGGGGTAGAGGACTCATAGCGCTTAGAACAGATCGATGGTGGTATGACTTAAACCTCGTTCCTTATGTATGATTGCATTTTTTTCCTTTTCATATTTCAGTTTATTCCGGTTAAAGTTTGTTGTGGTAACATTCCCTTCCCAATGTCATTATGCTTTTTGCTTACTTAAAAGAATGATAAAAATATTAATAGACAATAGATATACGTACATTTTTCATGCACCTATTTATTTAAAGAGTATAGCAGCTCATCATCGTACCCTACAATAATTATTGTACTGTCTACAAGGTTTGCATGAAAAGATACATTTGCTTTCCTCGATCACGCTAGGCAACTAACGCTGTCATGTAACATTCGTTGTGTTCTTTTGCTCTTGTCTACGCTACGCAATATTATCATCGCAGCTTAGAGATATTTTTGATATTTACATTCTTATAATAGCATTAACATCCATAAAAGTCGTTATGAGCGTCATTTTCATAACCGTAAGTTTTGATAAAGAAAAGAATTTTATGGTTTAATAAAAAGTCCATTCTGTTGATCCCTTCCTAGCGCCATTCAACACGGTACATCGGGCTATCTCTGTTTATTTTCCATCCGGTATAGGGATACCGTAGAAGGGTAAAGAAGTGCAGAGATGCTAAAGATGCCCATTATGCGCACACCTACACGATGCCCGTTTGAAGTATTAGAGGATGAAATGATTCGCAATCCATTGGCATAACGTATAATCGAAAACGAGGGCGCTACCTGCTTCTGGCACTTTTTAGTGCAGTCGACCGGTTCGTAGTGTTCCGGTTTGTTTTCCCTTTTGCCGGGGGCTAAGAAGACGGCTAAATTATGAAACATTTCTGGCTCCTTGGCCAAGTCATCCCTTTTCCTCTGTATCATATTTGACTGGCGTGTATATGTGACCTAGGGTGTTGAGCTCTTAACGTTTTACGACAATCAAGGCAGCGTTTTATGAAATGTTCAATGCCATATCGTTTGTATTGCAAATGAAATAACACCAAGCATGTAACCTTCCACCATTTGGTTGTCCCACCTTTCCGGGCCAAGCAGTAATGGGCAAAGCAGCCTGCAATTTCCTGAGTGGTTAAGGTGGGTGTGCGTTTGTGGCTGTGTGTGTATGTGAAAGGGAATCACTTTATCGAAACTAACAGTTTCGGCCTAGGCCCAACACGAAACAGTAACTCAAAATAACAGCATTGGGTCGGTTTATTTTGTTCGTTAAAGACGGCAGTAGAAATCGTTACATTTCATACGTTAAACGTGAGGATGAAAAGTGATGCGCTAAGTTAAGGCATAGAATGAAGGCACATACACGTTTCGTCATAAACAGCAAACCATTCTTAATACCATTTTATAGTGGATGTTCTTTTTCATTATGCTAATATATCATAATTCTAGTAAAGGAGAAACGGCCGATTTTAATGTGGTAAAGGGATGTTCCTCAAAATGATCAGCATTGCATGTTTGCTTTAAATATTGGCTTGTTCAAATTTTTAAGGTAAACGTGCAAATGAGTACATGTAAACTTATTCTTATTGGTTACAATCAAAATTCAAAATATTATGATTGAATTAGCAGATGACTTGTTTCTTTAGAAGAGCTTGTTATCAACAGTGAAACTTAAATATCACTTAGAAACTGTTGCTCTTTGTATTTATAAACTTTTGTTACTATTCTTTCATTTAGCATGTGCTTTCTTGCATTTACATTACCTCACTAAATTGATGGTACACTAAATGTTTGCGCTAATTTAATAATGAATATTGAAAAAAGGTTGCTTTGGTCAATACGAGATCGGTAAAACTAGAAAGAATAACAATCGAAAGGAATGTATGGTGTATAGTTCCCAGAACCAGAAAGATTTTTTCGTCTGGACATATATATTTCAATATGCGAACGATCTTTGAATATGACTATGAAGCAGGTTTCTTGTTAATTGTCACCAATCACTAATCTGAAAAGCAACTTTTTTTTGTAATGTAAACATACTAAATAGAGTGTGTTGCAACAAGATATCAAGATATTTTCATTCACCTGGAGAAAATTATTTATAATAATATCAATCGTTTGTTGACTATCGATATGTTCTGTCTCGAGCTTAGCAAAAAGGATTAAGTTTCTTCTCTCGCATAGTCTTGATTAGTGGTGGGAGCTCGAAATCGGACCTACCCGATTCCGATTCCATGTTCGAAATCCATTCCGTACCGATTCCGATGCTGAGATCGATTCCTATTCCGGAGTCGCTTCCGGAGCCAATTCCGGAGCCGATTCTGGAGCCGATTCCGGAGGTGACTCCGGAGCCGTATCCGAAGTTGACTCCGGAGCCGATTCCAGAGTTGACTCCGGAGCGAAATCAGTCCGGGAATATACATGAGAATGGATCTTTTAAAAGTAAATTTTGATTTTTTGTGGTTATCAATACGTAGTATGATTGGACCCAAACGCCTATTTTTATGGCCGAAACTGACTCCGGTTGGAAGCCACTTCTAATTTAGGAGCCAATTCCGATTCGAGAGCCGATTTCGATTCTAGAACCAATTCCGGGGTCGATTCCGGAACCGATCAGTGGTTTATTGATTACCCTCAACAGGATAGTCAGTCCTACATATGGGGTAACAGTCCATTTGGAGCTTGAGCCCATGACGGGCATATTGTTAAATTGGACGAGTTGTCGGTTGTACCACGAGACCGGGCGGGAGATCATCTTTACTGCTCACTGTAAAATATTTTGGCACGCATTATCTACATATAATACGCTAATCTTAATATGTTTTTTTTTTTCATTAACCATTTTTTAAAAGATCTTAAAAGACCAGCAACTGTGGTAAAATGTTTAATATAAGAAATACACAAATTAAGACTCAGATATTTTTTTCCCTATACAACACGCTTGCCAACCCCAACGGGAACAAGCAATCAGAACAGTTGTACTGACTGGAGAAAGTCATCGCGAGAAGGATTTCATTTCTACTTGTCAGTTCAGCATGCAGTGCACTTGACAAGTTGTAATTTGGACCGACAATGGAGAATGGTGGATGGAAAATGCACCATTGTCGCTCGCACTTCATTTCAACCGCGTTCAAACCCTCAAGACCATTCTTCGTCTCCCGGCAATTTTGAAACCATCTCTATCGTCGCTGTCGACGTCGTTCCCGACACACGCCAATGCTGTGGCATTTTCCGCTCGGGGCAGTTTTTTCAACGTTTTCCACGGTTCGGTTGTATGTTTTCGCTGCTTGTCATTACTGTGGTACACAAAAGTGGATGGAAAATCACTCACACTTATATGTCTGACAGCATAGTGGGGTTGAGTCCCGGTGTTGGAAATAAACGGTATAAATGCATGCAGTAGTTTGCTGCATTAAAATGTATTGAAACTTTTACATTTACAAGTACTTGCAAGCACTCAAATGTGTTCGAATCTGTAGGAACTATTACAACCGGTATTTATTATGTTTTTGTATGTTATATACTTTAAAAAGGAATATTACCAGCACATATTAGAACTGTTGAGTAAAATAACATGAAACCCAGCAAATGGCCTAGCTATGACTAATTCTTCTTCTTAAAAATTAAAACTGATCGATCGCATCGCGTTCCTTTTATATCAGCCGATGATATAGCACTATCTTTGTCCCGCGATGATAATAACTCCAACGTTCATCACTGTACAATCCGTGCAAGAATTGAAAAATGTCTTTTCGCTTGCTTCGTCCTACCATATTATGAATGCAGTGGTATTTTTCGATGAGGTAATATCGGGGGATCCTACAAACATGACCATTGAAACTCAATTCACCGATGAATGAGATGTACCGCCTGTCACGCGACAGAAACAGGCAAGGTTTGATGGATTGAAAATAAGAGCAGGAAAGATAAATCAATACTGGCATCTGAATTGGTGGTAGTTTGCACGCATCATCGTCAAGACATGCGAGATGCATGAGGTTAATTTATGATATTTCATGCCACTTGCAGCTGGAAACAGTGTTGCATCGTTGCAGTACCGTAACATAGCAATGGGTTAGTTTCAACAACACAACATACAAAAACCTGAAATACAACATGTTTAATAAATCATCGTTCTCACATTGCAAACTCGCTACGTAAGCCTGATCAAACACAATGATCTTAATTAACATTCCTAGATTTATGCTAGGCTCTATGTTTCACTGTAAGCTGTCAAGAGCGATAAGTAGCCCTAAAATTCGCACAAAGGATGAAAACCGCCGTGTGACATGAAATCGAGGCTGGAGAGCGTATTATTAACTGAAACTGACACAACCATTTAATTGTACCGCAAAACCCTGACAGTCACGATACTCACCGACTCCTTTCGGGCTTCCGTTCGTGTTTCGTGGCGTTGCCTTGGCTGTCTATCTACCAAGTTGATTCATTCGTTAGGCGTAGTTTGTAAAGCTGCGGAAGAGTATGAACTGGGGACTTTCAGTAGAGAACCTCCCAGAGAGACAGCAGCGCCCGGATACACCAACGTGAATGCAGTGAGGAAGAAGCTCAGACAGAGGCCTTCAAAAAACGAAACATTTGAATTTCGATTTCCATCCCACGTAGTTAGTGTGGTGGCGTGGAGGCAATGTGCCTTCAAAAGCGCCTTCGTCAAACTGTTTGAATGATGTCAAATTATTTTGGATAGCTTTGTATTTGGATATCTTACTGATTTGTGCGTTGCGTGTTCAGGCTTTGTTAAGTGATGAATTGCTAAAGTCATTTATACCCGTCACTCCGCATATAGGTGCTGTCAATCAAAACTCTCCTCCGAAACCAAATCTCGTCCGGCGTTAGCCGGTCGTCTGTCGTTCGATCAATCGTGGTTGGTCGGTCGAGCTGGTTACGAGCGAAACGAAATGAGTGGAACGATAAAGAAAAAGAAGCAATGAAAAAAGGCTGTGTTTTCCAATCGACAGTGACGGCGGCATCGGATTCAACGTCATCGGCAACACACTACACCTCAGGACGCCGGAGCCGCTCACTCCTCAATGGTGAGTGAGATTCCATGCTGTGCATTCTTGACATCTCTGTCAGTTAGTTGGTTTGAAGCGGCGTTTCAGTTCAGTCGTCAAACCATCCATCCTCCTTCGCCGACGCGTGGTATGATGAGGTGCGCATTACTTCAAAACCTCCGAATAGCTTCTGCTGTTATTCCAATACTCGGTTTACCATGTTTACCATCCTGTGTTGGTAACAGCACAGCCATCAACATTCTTACTTACTGCTTCATACGTTCTGGAGTAATTCTTTGCTCATTTCCTCCAACGTCAATGTTGTTCGATGGCTTCTATTTAAGATTTGTTTCGGGCAGTTGAAATATGTTCTTACATACGTTCTTCGTGTAGAGAAGGGTTTTAAGCTTGTGTTCCTTATCATAATAAATTTGTGATTTAGTTTTTTGTGATAATTGTTGATTGAATTTTAATATACGAGAATGATTACTGAAAAAACGAATTTCCATACAACAATTATATTTTATGAAGCATAAGAACAGTAATATTTCATTGCACAAAACAAGACTATCTTAGATTAAAAAATCATATTAGAAGAGAATTACATTAATTTTTAAACATTAAAGTTTGCTTAATTTTTTAAAATATAAAGATACTTTTACATCAGTCATTTTTTGAAGCTTCAATGCTCATTTCGGAATATTTGTTATTATTATTATTATTATTATTATTATTAATATTTTTATTTTTATTTTTATTTTTATTATTATTATTATATTTATTATTTGTATTGTTATTATTATTATTATTAGTATGTTTATTATTATTATTAGTATTTTTATTATTATTATTATTATTATTATTATTATTATTATAAATAAATAAATAAATAAATGATAGTTTCATGTTTCAGCCATCGCATTAGAGTGGAGTGCTTCTGCAGGGAAAAGCGTTTTTAAAAACTTGTGGTCAAATTAAGGACATTTTGAAATATTGCTCATGTTTATATGTCTCAAATGATAAACTCTCAAAGTGATATTTAACAAATACATTAGGTTATTAACGAATGATAAACAAACATTGAAGATATATGCTACATATCATTATTTATGTAAAAATCTTTTAAAAGCGGTTCGGGACAATTTAAAAATTATAAATTTTATACAAATAAATTATAACTAATGAATAATATATAAAATATAAATAATGTACGGATAAATTTAGCCGATCTCGATACACATCGTTAACTCATACGACACAATAGTTAACTCATACGATTTAACAACATGCCCGTCATGGGTTCAAGCACAGGATGAACCGTCCCTCCATACGTTGGACTGATCATCCTGTTATGGGTTATGAATAAGTTACTGAAAGCCAAGCCTACTAGTGGTACAGGTAGGCCTTTGTCAGACAACGGTTGTAGTGTCACAGAAGAAGAAGAAGAATAGATTTCTATAATAATACATAGAGCTGTGTCAAACAATTGTCCATAGCTTTTGATTTGAAATGAATTTTATGATTATTGTTCCATGCATCATTCCCACTACTCCATTATTTACACAAATTGTATCATCGCAATTCATCTCACAAATAGATTATACAATTGAACTGTGAAAAGTAACATTACAGGGTTTTTATGTCATTATGCGATGTGTGCTACATATTTTCTAGCTTATGAAACTTATTGTGTCTTCTAACAGTATTACTAGATGACACAATCGACAGATAACGAATCAATTTGCTCCGGAGAGGATTTTTCTGAAGAATGATAAACAATTCTTGATTGCTTGGGATGAAGTTCAGAAAAATAATAATTTGAGTGAAGAATGTACAAACTAACAGAAAAATTCTCATGTCTCATTACACGTACGGCCGGACCTGGATTTAATGGCCTATAAGGCTTTTTTGTTTTGGACCAGCATAAATATTCACTCGTCTCATATGATTTTTGACAACTTTATCTAGGTGCTGGTTTGCCAGTGTCGTTTAAACCGTTACTAGTTTTTGATTTTTTTAGAGTGTTAATATTCAATCCAAACCGGTTTGTTTATATTTCTTGTGCCTTTGATTTAACAGTTTGTGCTTCGTACTATGTTGTCGCGAAGTGTCATAAAACATAGTCGGTGAGTGAAAATTATTTTTGCATCAGTAAAAAACTAACCTTGGGTTCCTTTCCGTTTTAAGCTCGTAGGCTGAAATTTAAGCCTGTCAGCTGTTTGCATTGTATAGCAGTTTTCGAGCAGCTATCTAAGTGGGTATAAAATACAGGTGGGCTTATCCCAAGGTGTATGAATTTTGAAGGCTGATTTTTACCTGTTTCTGAATGAAGATTTTAAAAAGTGTTTTGAGTATTCGTCAAGCCTCCAGAAAGCTTGTTTGAACAAAAGTATTCACCCATCCTGTCAAAAAGTGATATTCAAATTTAGTTATAAAAACATGCTATGAGACTACATGGACTACATACACTTTGATTCTAGATTCCACCGCCTGATCTCTTTAATGCACCTTGGAGTAAATGTAAACAACACCGTGTTTTGCCATTTTTTCGAGCAGGTACTTGAATCTAATTCTAGCATTGAGGCTAGAATAATCTAGACTGAAAATTGCAGGCTAGTTTTTTGTGTGGTTTTGTATGGAGTGTTTACATGATTTCAGCCTCCAACTGTCAAACTCCATACAAAAAACTGACTAGAATCGTGAAGGTCCCCCTTAGCTGAAAAAATCTATTTTGTGGTTTTGGTGAACCCTGTAACGAAAATTCATTAGCAGTAATATTATACGTATGACGAAAGATGCAAACAAAATTGAACAAAATAATTTACAAATTTAGCAGATTTTTTTTAATTGCTGGTGGTAAAAAAATATGATTAAAATCACATTTTTGGTGTAATAATATTGAGTTGATCCATCTATTTTTTTTCTAAAAATACACCTTCCGACAAGCATATTGGAAATTCACAATTACATAAAAATCAAACCTCATACAAACCTATAATTTACAACTCATTAAACTGAAATGAATAATGATCTCCAACTAATATACTAATTCATACTATTCACAAACATCGCCGTTAGCGCGAAATTTATCGTTCCAAGCAAAAGATGCGTTACACAAAAGCGCCATCGATTTGTCTTACTTTTCGTGCCGTTTCGTACTTCCACAAGTCCATCATCGCATACTTTCTTATGTGTTTTTGTATGTGTTGCTTCGTCCGCAACCAACATCCGCCAGCAAGACAAAAGCAAGCCGTCTCGTGAAGTTGCACTCAAATTAGCAACACCCCGTAGGCCATAGGGAGTTCTCGAAACCTTTAGACAACCCCAAAAGTCAGTCATTAGAGGACGCGATGTTAAACGAAAATCATCACAAACTGCCCATGTGCATTCTTCGCCCGGCCAAACGCCTTAAAACCCATTTGTACGGTGAAGCACTCTGGCAACCTATTATTTATCTACCAGCTTGTGCGACCACGGTCGCAGTAATTTGTTTTAAGTTGAATGGTTTCACTTCTTTGTGCACACATTTTTGCCGTTTCCTTCTAGCGACTGTCGACCCGACCCCCATGAACGCGTTTGTCACCTTCTCTGAGGATATGAATAATTTCCTCGTTTCTCCTCAAACGATCTTTGCTTCGCGTTATTATTTAATGAAGTTCCCTAAATAAGCAACCCCCTTTGCAGGATGATGTACAATAAAACAAAACAGATTCACCCCTACTTGTGTTATGTGAAGATAATTAATTGACAGTCTCACGGGAGGGAATACTCATTGGAAGCATATAAAAAAACCCTCCTCCCCTTCGTTTTTCTCTGCTTTGTTTATCACTGTGCTAACGATGAGTGAATCCACGTTGGTCCAATCACGGCAGGAAACGAACACGCATTATGCCACACTTGTTATAAATATATTTCCCTGTCCGATTACAACACATTACTTATTACCACCCAGTACGAACGGAACGACTCGAAATAGTTTAACTTCACGGATGATCAGTGTTCTACCCTCGCTGAAGAGAGGGGTCATCAGGCACAATGTTTCTATGTTCACATCTGCAAGCTTCCCCACAAACATGCTCACACACGCTGTGCGTGCCGACGTCGTTCGACAGCATTTATGTAGATGTAATGTCAGAATCACTTCTTGATGCTGTATTTTATGAGCAGCTCTCTAAACGGTACCAAACAGACAGACCCAGCTCACTCTGCGTGGGATATATCTGCCAAGACAGTCTGCGTGTGAGTGGGTCGACAGGCTTCTTCTCGTAGTTTCAACCTTTCCTTAGCAGATGCGATCGTCTCATTTGTCATCCGTCGTTTTAGCCGAGTGAATTGCAGCCGTTACGATTTCGCGCGACCGCACACCTCAGCCATGGTACCAGTATTGGGTTACAAGTTCATTTGACCAGTTATCCCATTGAACTGACGAGATACGGCTGGCAGCAGAAAGAAACACAAAGGACATTCACCACCCTTCGCTTCCAACTGATGGATGATATATTCCTCGTGCCCTGTAGCCGGGCGCACTAGTGTGTGGCATTTTGACAACCTCGTACCTTCTCCACCGCTGCCCGTGATCGTAATTAAAACCTGACAAGGAGAAATAAATTCTTTCGACATCATAGTTATTGAGTCGGTATGTTGCTCGTTTTTGTTTTCCGCCAGAGCATTGAGCCACCAGGACCTTCTCTCCGGCGTTGTTTCGGTGTGCTCGCACTCGTACTATCAGCACCAAACGACCCAGTCGGTGTTCGTGGAGCATATATCTTTCTAGAAGCGCTGCTGGAATGAAACACCGCTTGACGTGTGGAGAAAAGTGGGGACCCAGGAGAGGGTAAGAATTATGACTGTCGTTTAGCGCTCCGTAGTGGGGCAAATTTAACCCACGTACCACGTCGGGAAACCATGTCCACGGCAGCCTTTTCGGTACAACTCACGCGACCTATCACCGCGGCATAGCGAAGCGGCTTGGCCTCTAAAGGTTTCTTAGAAGGGAACCAAGCCAGCGGCAAAATGGCCATTCAGTGTACTGAGGTACATACATGTTGGAAGCTTATAAATCTACCAGCTGTCCAAGCAAACGCGGTTGTTCTGGTAAAATGATTAAAGAGTTTGCTACAAAAGGTGGCAAAAAGTCTAAAGAATCTGCATCGATTAATGGTTATCATTGCGTGCATCTTTCAAAAACATCACTTTTTTATGGTCGTGATATGAAATATGTAGCAGCAATGTAATATGTTGATAATGGATATTACTGCAGATGATGAAACATATACTACTAATAGCAATTATTTCTAAATAGGGGTTTATTGTTTTGTTATAAAATATATAATTATCACATTCCTTTAATTTATAATTTAAACTTGTTTGAAATGATTTTAAGATAAAATTTATTACAACTTTTTTATTTGATTATATTTCATTTCATTGTGATCTTATATAAAAAAATTGAAAAACCTTTAATCGATGAAACCTAAAAAAAAAATCGAACTAATAATAGCCACATTTTGTATTAGCTAGCAACAATAAATCGATCTCGGCATCACGTTTTTGAACTAAATGGAATAAAAAAGTTATGACGATGTAATTTTCTTCCAGTAATATTGGGCTTAGATCATTTAGAAATGGGGCCCTTTGTATTGCGTATATCTTTTATATCAGTGCTATCCAACCTGTAGTCCGCGGACTACGTGTAGTCCGTGACGTTAACACAAGTGGCTATTTAAAAGCTATTTAAATATATACTGTGCAATTTTTCCCGTAATCAATATTTTAAATATTCAACAGGCACGTCTAGAATAAGATTTAAACATATTTTTGATTAACAACGTTCAACTAAGTCAATAAAATGTATGCCTCCACTAGATGTGGGCCGCGTCAAATGTATATTCAAAGCCATGTGGTCCGCGATCCTAAAAAAGTTGGAGAGCATTGTTTTACACCCTAAATCCGTTGTTTGAAGGAATCATACGTTTTGTTATGATATATATTTTAAAAATAAAAATAGAAATCTTTGCTTTTCGAAGAAATTTTCGAACTTTTCTGTTGATACCTCATATCAACCGGTGCACAGCTGCTTCAGTCACTGTTCTGGCCAGTAAATTCCACTAATACTTCATTTGTATGATGTCCTTAGTTACTGCTTCCTTTTTCCTTAATTTTTGTTTCATAATTGCTCAATATATTTAGGACTTCTAAGAATGAAAAATACACGCTTCGGCACAGGTTGTAAACAAAACAAACGAGAGCTCAAAGGTATCGCCGAACATGTAAACGCCTGCTTCCGAACGATTCAATATCTCGCTGAAAGAGTCAATTATATGCTCGAACGAATCAACAACTCACTGAACATGTCAATAATATCATTGAAAACCCTGTATCTCAAAGTGCATTAAAAAGAACATGTGGTGGAATCTAGAATCAAAATGTATGTTAAGCAGGTAGTCTCATATCATATTTTTATAGCCAAATTTAAACGTCATTTGTTGACAGGACGGGAAAAATCTTTTGCTTGTTTGCTTTCTGGTAGCTTGACGAATACCCAAAACATTCTTAAAATCTTCATTCAGAAGCAGAGCCGATCAAAATCAGCCTTCTAAATATATACACCTTGGGATAAGCCCATCTGTATACTATACCTACTTTGATAGCTGCTCGAAAACTGCTATACAATGCAAACAGCTGTAATGTAATGATCGTACAACTGTACCTCAAGTACAGTCGCGGTAGGTCAGTTTTTACTGACATAAGCCGAGGTGGAATAAAACTTTGTTCGAGCGGATTTTTCGACACTAGCAGATATGCTACACAGCTGCCAGACTGAAATTTCAGCGTATGAACTTAAAACGGAAAGGGGTCCACTAAGGGATTAAGCAGATAGTTGTGCACAATTAGATTTCGCTTCTCCTGACGAATATCTTGGAGCAGAAATGACTAAATTTGTGTGAAATTTTGACAAAGTATAGTGTTTGTGAACAGTACGCTGTCATAAGATTCCATTTTTTGTCAATAGGGGGCGCCACTATAATTCAATCAAAGTACCCCATTTTTAAATAAACCAAGCTTTATTATTTTGGAACAGTCTTAGTTTTGAACACCACATTAGCAGTGATATTCATGAGATGCATTTTGCAGGGGAATCGTGTATTCTACAGCTTTCATAAATTGCTGATGTACAGAAGACTGTATACAGAATGCACTGTGAATAGAATGTATGTTGGCTGTCTTGTTTCCCATTATACATTTTCCAGATTCGAGTTGGGATTTTACGCGTTCAAAACCTAGTGTTAGCAAATCGAAAAGAGATTACGGATTCGAATTGTACGATGTTGACAATCGTTTAACATGTTCGAAAAATAGTGTTACGATGTTGAGCTGACTTGAGAAACCTTGTATATTTGATCGAATTAAACGTGCCATTAAGAAAGCTACATCCGCACCATCCGTTGAGGTTGAGCTGATCCATTTCTGTGCCACGCTTTTAATTAAAGATATACACATTTCGATTTTAACATATCTCAACATAACTTTAGGAATAGACTTAGGCATCATGGTACGTGGACTCATCGTTTCCCTATAGTAATGTACTGTGTAGTGGAAAAGATTAAATTTGTTTTGCGGGAGAAATTTTTTTGGTTAGAAAAGTGAAATAATTGGTTTCAGGATTGCAGTAGTACTAGTATATAGGGCTTATGTACACTTAAAATAATTTTAAAAAATCATGACAATACTAATACTTGCAAAAATATTTGTAGTTTCCTATTTATTTCTTATAACTATTAATCCATTTTATTGAAAAATGGTCGATGGATTTGGTTTTTTTATTAACATTTTCGAAATTGACAAAATCCATTGTTTCCCTCACGTGATTTGTATGAAGTGCCTTGGCGCAAATGGTTCTTGCGGACATAAAAGGAAACAATTTCAAGTCAACATTTGCATTGCTGTAAAATAGCTAGGATAAACGATCTGTAAAATCCCAACTTGAAGCTGGAAAATGTTTGTTAGCTGTCTTTTCAGCCACTCCTAGTTTACAAATCTAGGACCTAGTTTTACAAATCTGAAAAGAGTTTACGGATCCGAATTGTATGTACGATGTTGACAATCGTTTAACGTGTTCGAAAAATAATGTTCCAACTGAACTGGTTAATGTTTTCTGAAATTCAATGAAAGCTCACCTCAATACCACCTTGGAAGGTGTCATACGAAACGCGCAGATCGACAACAACATCTTTGACACGACCTTCTCCTGTTCAGGGGCGGATTAAGTACTAAGCATACTAAGCGGCCGCGTGGGGACCCGTGGTCTTGAGGGGCCCGAAAAATTGAACCCAACCCCCGCTCGCAAATAATCCTTATCTGGTTGAGAACATTTCCCTTATAGACGCTTCAACCAAGCCTACATTTTTATGACAACTTAAGGCCCCCCACTCGTCTTTATCCATCACTGCTCATGTTCTCTCCAATATATTGGCTTCGCGGAAGACATTGCCATCATTAACAAGACGACAGTGAAAAGCGATTGTTTGCTATTTGTAAGAAACAAGAATGATTTATAGTACGATAAAGTTATGCTTTATTATTCAGGCTTTGAATTAAAGGTATACACATTTTGATGTTAACATACCTCAACATGTTAGATACTGTTAGTCATCGAACCGAGAAGGTGTATTTTATAAACTCCAATTTTGTCAAATCTAGCAAGTTAGCCACCCTGACAGTGGCGAAGGCTGGCAGAATACGAGTTTCGCAATGGCACAAAATCACTTCTCACTAAGGAGAAAGCAGCCCTACTCGAGTTGGTGAAAGCAGATATTCTCACCTGAATTGAATCATCTATCTCTTCTCTTAGACTGGCTATCAAGAACGATTTGCTTCCTACACTCTTAAAAAATTTTGACGAATCTCGGTTAATCTTTGCCGAGATCTGCACAACTGAGATCTCGGCAAAGATCTCGGTTAAATTTCTGTTGCCGACATCTCGGTTAATGACATTTTGATTGACGTTTACGTTTAACCGAGATTTTCGGTTAGAGCAAATCGAGATTAGAGGTTAGAGACATCGAGAGGCTAAATATAAAAACATTTTTTTTTTTTTAGTGGTTTTATTTGCGTATCAAGTGGGTTTATTTGAGTAACATAAATAAACTATATGATTTACTGGCAGAAATAGTCATAGCAGTCTGAGCTCATGATGATGGCCGGTGTACACCTTCTGCAGCATGATGCCACCATCGTGCCCCTTACTGTAGCAGGACGGCAGGAAGTCACCCTATTTTTATGAGAGTTCTGCTGTGATGGGTAGCGTAGGAACAAGTGCCGGTTCAACCGCCGGATGAGGCACAGCGTTTGGCGGTACAGGTACAGGAAAATGAGCCGGGCAAGGAACGGGCACTGGGACAGGCACAGTTCTGTAAAGCGGGCAAAGTGAAACAAGTCTGAGTGAACCCTGTTTAGATTTCACGTGGACGAGTGTTGATACTTACCTCGTGTAGGTGACCGGAAATGAATCCTGGAAGTCTGAACGTTCTGGCAAAGGTAGAACCAATCGGATTGGCTTCCACATCTGATCCTTGAATAGGGACTGCTCCGAGCGATGCTCTGAAGAGCACCGGTAGAGTGCGCTGATGGAGTTTCCTAGTCCCAACCCCACTCCCGTGCTCGATCGCACGCTACTGATGCTCGGTTTTTTTTCACGCGGAGAGACTCATTTTCACTTATTTTTTACGCTTTTAATTTTACATCACAACATCACTCGGAAAGGTTTTCGTTTCATTAGCACGAGATTAACAAAATGATGAATGACAGATAGAAAACCGAGCCTCGGCTAATCCAAATAGTAAAGCTGAAATCTCGGTTATTTTGACGGATGAGCTCGGTGACAGCTGTGTTAACGTATGTTCTCGGCATGTTGTGTTGCCGAGTTTCGTTTCAAATATTTATTTAATTGATATTTCAGTTTTAAATGGTACTGATTTTCGGCTACTGGGATTTTACAACTGACATATCAGCAAGAATCGAAAGAGACGACGGATTTCGGCAGTTTTTTTAACCGAGGTCGTGAAATATTTTTAAGTGTGTAAGATCCTCGCTCTCGCTGATAAGCTAACACCCATATCAGCTAAGCCGTCTGATTCTAATGCATCGCGAACGCACACTTTGACTAATGTATCGTCACTCAATCCCACTAATACAACCAGAATGACCAAAACAGCATCCTTTCACCGTACATTTGTCAACTCAACGGAGCTCACTGCTGATATCCAACTAGCAGCGAACGATATCAACACTATGGAAGCTTCTGATACCAACGTTAACTGCAACCACGACAATCATCGTACTAAGCCGACTAGTGATATTAGTGCTGGAAGCTGCCGAACAAATACACAATCATCTTCTGGTTTTGTTTCGAACCATGATACCACGAACACTGGCATAGCTGAGAAAGTATGGTTATACTTCACGAACATCAAATCGCATGTCTCCGCTGATGATATGCGTGTGTTGCTTATAGCTGTGCTACCAACTGACAATGGGGCCCTTCACGTTTTCTAGTCAGCTTTTTGTATGGAGTTTGACAAATGGAGACTGAAATCGTGTAAACACCCCATACAAAACCACACACAAAACTAGCCTGCGATTTTCAGTCTAGATTATTCTAACCTCAAAGCTAGAATTAGATTCGAGTACCTGCTCAAAAAATGGCAAAACAAGGTGGTGTTTACATTTATCCCAGGGTGCATTATTAGGTGATGGAATCCAAAATCAATGTGTATGTAGTCCAGGTGGTCCAATAGCATGTTTTTCAAACCAAATGTGAATATCACTTTTTGACAAGATGGGTGAAAACTTTTGTTCAAACAAGTTTTCTGGAGGCTTGACGAATACTCAAAACACTCTTAAAATCTTCATTCAGAAACAGAAGCGATAAAAATCAGCCTTCAAAATTCATACACCTTGGGATAAGCCCACCTTTATATTATACCCACTTAGATAGCTGCTCGCTATCTAAAACTGCTATACAATTCAAACAGCTGACAGACTGAAATTTCAATCTACGAGCTTAAAACGGAAAGGGTCCCAATATTGATGTTTACCGTCTCACAAAAAAGGGTGTGAACCTTGATTCAATGTCCTCTATCTCATTTAAAGTGAGTATTCCTAAATCACTTAAGGATCTCGCGCTTCAATCTACTATTTGGCCAGCTTCCCTAACTGTTCGTGAGTTTGTTGATCGTGGCCTACCAAAGCAACGTTTACTTGAAAGGACTCGATTTGACCCTTCTCTGCTTACTTCGCATTGTAGCATATCTGCTATACAGAACATATTGTAATACACACTATCAGCCATAGACACATTGTAACACACTTTGGAAAGCCAAGCCACACCATTGTAACACATTCATTATAACACATTCAGTAAATCAGATCATACCATAGACACCCGGAAGAGCTCAGGCCACACCGTTCATATAAAAACAATTGTGACACACTTATCAGAACCAATCGAAACGTACAACATAAGCAGGAACAGTTTATGCATTTTAACCCAAAGCAGGAACAGTATATGCATTAAACTCAAAACAGGAACTTAGTGACAAGAACCATCGTTCTTGTGAACAAAACACAAACGTAACTAGCTGAGTGAAAACAATAACTTTCCAACATAAAACCCGGAACCAAATGTGCGAAACCCTTAACTTCATTTGAGTATAAATAAAACCAACTCCGATCATGGCAGACTCTCTATCGACTTCTCATTTAAAGAATTTAGTTATGTCACCCTACCCAAGTTAAGGCCTCTAAACTCCAACGTTTCCAGTAAGGGAAACCCCTTTTGGGTTTCTATGATCGCCTGGACGATCAAGTGTTGAAAAGTCCGCTTCGAACAAAGTATGATTCTACATCGATACATGTCAGCGAAACACTGACCTACCGCGACGGTACTCGAGGTTCAGTTATACGATCATCACATTACAGCATTGTACAAACAGCACAAATTTCTCTTCAGCTGTGCCAAAAACTTCCGCTCATCCTCATCATTTTTTGGAACATTGATCGCCATCCCCGCAGCATGATATTCAATCACTATCCCAGATGACCGAGATGCTAGAGGCTATCCAACTGGAGTTTCCTCCCACACCTCCTCAGTTATCACTGGGGGTGGGCCTTCAATCCAATCTCAGCAACACAAACCGCTCACCACAGATCAACCCGTTTGCCAAACGGATAGGTCATAGTTTATAGACCTTTTCGTGATCTATTACCAAAATGTTCGAGGCCTTCGCACAAAATATAATGAACTACGCCTTTCTGCGAATGAATCAGGGTTTGAAAATGCTTGCTTGATTGTGATTCTTACAACATATACCGTTGCGATCGTATCAGGTTAAACAATGAACGTTCGCGTGGTGGTGTTGTGCTACTTGTATGTTCCAGTCGTTATCCTTCTGTGAAACTTAACATTAATCACCTCTCGCTTGAAGCTGTATGTATCCGTGTTTCTTTTTCTAAGTTTCGTCTTTATGTGGGGATTGTTTATGTGCCACCGTATTTGAGCAACGATCAACTATTTAGAATCCCTTTCTGCTTTCATCAGCGATGCATACATGTAAATGAAACCGAATGATCATCTTATCCTTCTTGGCGACTTCATTCAACCTGCGTTAGAGTGGTCGCCTGCCGCCGCAGTAAGATCAGATCCGTCATTACCTATAAAACATTATGTGACACATATCTCTTCGCATTCATCCAGTTCCTGCTTTTTGGATATGATAAATTTGCATAAACTCCATCAGCTTAACGGGGTGCATAAACATTTAAATCATTATGTGGATCTGGTACTTTCTTGTACTGTGCTTGCTGCTCTGTGTATCTTGCATCGTCACTGCTCCTGCCCTAGGATGCTCATCATCCTGCTCTAGAAATTGCGTTACAATCTTTTTTATTTAGGGCTAGTAAGAATGTATTGCCTTCTGCTCCCAATTCATTAAGTGTTCGTTATAATTTTCATCTCACAGACTATCGTAAACTTAATTCTATTCTATCTCACTCCGACTGGTCTTTTTTATCAATATACATCGGTTGACGAGGCCGTCCATTCGTTTAATGCTTTGTTTAACCTCTGCACTCCCCTCTTGTACACCTATTTTTCACTCCCCACCTAAACCTCCCTAGTCCAGTCGTATTCTTCGCAACCTGGAAAAGGATGGAATGAAATATCTTAGCAGGTATCGTCTGAACCGATCTGCATACAACTATCGTTTATTTAAGTACGCTGCCTCTGCGCAGCGATTATATAACAGGGCTCATTTTGAGGCCTATATGATTAGACTGCAATTGCGTTTCCGTTCTGATCCAGCATCCTTCTGGCGATTTGTTAGGTCACGAAGAGGGTGCAATGCGTTACCTAATGAAATGGTACTTGAAGAACTCTACTCCTGTGGAGATTTGCGATCTCTTCTCTGCTCATTTTTCCCTAATGTTTGAGCTACCTGTTAGTGAATCCGACCCTCTTGAGGGTACGCTATTCAATACGCTAGATAATTTAAGTAATCTCTCTAATATTTCGGTTAGCTATGAAATAGTCGTACAAGTGTTATTTGGGGTGAAATGTTCTTTTACTCCTGGTCCAGATGGTATTCCTGCCTCAGTTTTAGTAAACTGTAAGGACGTTCTTGCTCCACATCTTGTTAAAATTTTCAACCTTTCACTTTCTCTCAGGGTCTTTCCTGCTCTTTAGAAATCCTGTTGACTCCAGTACACAAAAAGGGATGCCGTAGCATTGTTTCTAACTATCGTGGGATAACCCAAACTTATACCACAGCACAAAACTTTTGAGCTATGTATCTTTCCAACCATATTTCATATTTGTAGTTCCACTATTAGCCCTAAACAGCATGGGTTTATGCCTGGTAGGTCTACTTCAGCTAATCTCATGTCCATTGTTTCCAATATCTTTTGAGGCCGCTACCCAACTTGATGCAATATACACTGACTTTCATGCAGCATTTGATAGGTTACCTCACTTATTATTATTAACTAATTGGTCTAATCTTGGTTTTGGTGATGGCATTATTAGCTGGCTGTCCTCATACTTAAATAATCGATCTTCCAGGTTTAAAACCGGGTCGTACTTAGCTGAAGAGTTTTTTTTTGTACGTCAGGTGTTCCCCTGGGTTGTGTGCTGAGTTCACTTCTGTTTTCTTCGTTCATCATGGTCATCTCCTTTATGCGGATGATATCAAAATCTTTTTATCTGTGTCTTCTCCTTCTGATTGTTTGAGACTTCAGCATTACCTCAATGCATTTGTTCATCGGTGTTAATCAAATTTACTTACTGTGTCCTGCAAAGTATTCTGTTATTTCTTTCTCTCACTCTCTTTCTCCTATTTTATTTAACTATACTCTCTCTAACTCGTCCCTCTCTCGTGTTATGTCCATCCGTGACCTTGGGGTTATACTTCACAGTCGTCTTATAATGCAGCTTGATGATGTTCTACTAAAAGCTAAACGAACCCTTGGGTTTATTTTACATTTTATCAATACTTTTAGCGATCAATGCTTCCTAAGAAACCTTTATTGTGTTCTGATAAGGCCTATTTTTGAAAATGCTTGCATCATTTGAAATCCTCCCACTATCGATGGCTGTTCGAGAATTGAAAGCATTCAGCGTCTCTTTGCCGGGATTGCTTTTCGTCGTTTGTTCGGTGCTGCCTCACTACCTCTCTATGAAACGCGATTGCAGTTCTTCAATCTTTACTCTTTAAGCTTTCGCCGCCAAGTGTTTCAGGCATGTTTTATTGGTGACTTATTACTTTCTGATACAGATGCTCCTGGTTTACTCTCGTCCATCTCGCTGTACGTTCTCTCTCGTTCTCTTCGTCTACGTGATCCTCTGTCAATTGAAACACGTTATACTCTTTATACTTTCTATGATCCTCTTATATCCCGTTTCAGGTTGTTTAACCACTTCTACTATCTCTTTGATTTCGACTCCTCTCTTATCTCTTTCCGCAATCGTCTTCTTTCTTCTAATTCTCACTAATTCTTCTTCTTAGTTTTCTTTTACTCTCTTTTTCTCTAAGTTTATGATAGTCTCTACGCTCTACCTCTGTTTTTATCCTTTTATGCTTTCCTAGGTCAGGACTAGTTTAGTTAGGGTACGTTTTCAAGAATGATTTTGTTTATTTGTTAGTTATTAATTAGTTTTAAGTACGCGCTATTTAGCTTTGATGGGTGATATTGGATTCAATAAATGAAATGAAATGAAATGTAACGTTTTGACAGCAACTCTCACTTTGGCACGAAGCGTAGGGGTGTGCACTCCACCCCTTCAACGAGTTCGTTAGATGCAGAAAAATGAAGCAAAATCTTTCGAAAATCGGAAGGCTGCATGAATAATGAGATGTAGCCAAGCATCCTGGAGAATTATTGTTGATCTCCATTTTAAAAACTTAAATAATTAAATTCAAATTTGAACTCAATGTAAGCATTAGGGCTTAGCTACATATGGTTTAGATGTAAGTTTTAATTACAAAGCCCTCGTGGCAAACAATTGAAATAAATACAATACAATACAATACAATTGTTGGATAATGATAAGAGATTTTTTTTTCTTTTTTTTGGTAAATTTATCATCATTTGACTAAGATGAGATCATAAAGATACCTGTCAGATATTTTACATGTCAAATTGATTTGAATGATGATCGCCTACGTAACATACCTACGAAAACTAATAGGTTCTTTCAACATTTCCGGTACATTATGAAACTATCCGTGATTTAACAAAAGATAGGTATTATCAACTCTGATGGCAACATCAACTGAGAGTACTTTTGTGATGTATTGAATACTTGCATTCCTTAGACAGAGTTCGGCATTATCGGCGTGAACATTCTTTCTTTCTTTATCCGGCGCTACAACCGCTTTGCGGTCTTTTTGTGGACAGCAAAGTGAAAACAACTGATTAGTGCCATTTACATTCATCCTGTGGTTTTTAAATAAATATGCTTATTTTATGTTACATACTTAGTCCTGCAACTGTGCTATATAGGCTAGTGCTAATAAACTTACCCTACGCACACATGTCGCCTGTCACCGCATCCCACATCGATCCCACAATGTACTACGCAGTCGGATGGTCAACCCTTGCTATGATAGAATGGTCGAAATGAGAATCGATCGTGTTTGAACTTGTATGAGCTAACACATCTTTTTAAAAGACCACCGGGATAATTCTAAGCAAACTAAAGATGGTTTAACTCATATTTTGAATAAGGTACACAAACATCCAGTTCCCAGTATTTACAAGATAAATTATGACAATAAACATGCTTTTTTAGATGTTTCCACTGTCTATACTTAACCTCTGAAGTGGGCTGTCCATAATAAGGTACCAAATTTGTTTCTGTCGGTTAACAAAGAGACCGTCTTTGTTTTCCCCTTTATGACCGAAGGGTATATGGGATTGTGAGATTCCTGTCACCGTTAAAGAAGTCCTCACAAGAGGCAAAGAAACTCGCACGAGCCCATAAATTTTGTTTTCGGAAGCGTTGAGTAACAAGAAAATAGATATATAAAATATAATTTATATTTATACATTTTTTATTCCCCCTACTTCCCTGCCGCTCGGCAAACGACTATCGTATGAAGTAGACGGCTAAGATAGGGGACCCATTTTAGAATGGAAGTAAGTTGTACGAACGGAACTCAAGACAGCGCATCGCACCTTACGGTAAACGAATGTTCCAAGGTCCCGAAACAGAGTCTAGCTGCGAAGGACGAACTAAAATGTGAAACACTTTGCGTTTTGGCTGAAATGTGGTATAAATACTGTTTTACGAACAGTGCAGTATGGTGGAAGATGCGAAGTAAGATTCCTTGCGACGCGTTACTAGCTCTGGCCAACATTGTACCAACAACGGTAGGTGTCTTGCGCACTGGCCGCAAAACCCAACTTGTCCGGGCTTGCCGTGCAGAACCCCATGTAGAGAAATGTCTTCTAGCGCTGCGCCTTTGATTGTACAATGAATTGAAGTGGTGTGAACAAGAAGCGCATACAAACCGACGACGGAAAGATTTACGGAACAACGATCCAGATCCCAGGTGAAGTTATAGCCCAGCAACTCGTGAAGCCACCACTACGAAAATGGAGAAAACGTTTGTGTGTGTGTGTGTGTGTGTGTGTAGCAGTACTTTGGCTGTTCCGGGGCAGCGCGTGACGGCAGAGCTGAGAAAAAGACACAGAGAAGCAGTATAACTTACACACGCTAACGAATGAGAATTTATTACGAACATATATCACTTTTACTCCAAGACTAATGTGTTTATGTTGGTCGGAAGGGAATCAAAAGGGCTACGAGGGAAAAAAGGCTTCCCTTGCGATACAGAGCAGCTACGGTGATGCAGCGTCGAGCAAACTAACGGTTTGAGGTAAAAGGCTAAAGAGAATTACGGCAATGTCTGCGTCGCTCAAATAATGCGAATAGGTACTGACACGACGAAATATACAAACACATATCCATCCGCGCTCAGGACCTGCCTGGATGCCGTCAATGGCCCCAGTCGTCCTCATCCTTGGTGTCATAGTCGTACTGGGTCGGGTGGAACCGTTTGAGTAGGAAGATTTATGTTACCCGTTCCCAACCCTGGGTGGCGTCTGACGCAAAATCCCAGCAAACCGTGAAGTGTCTAAGCGTGAAGACAAATACCGTCCTAAATCTCCAGCGTTTCCACCCGAAAGGTAAACTTCTCTACCGCTGCTTGCACCTTTGCCGGTCCGATGATGCAAGACAATTTTGTTGTGTATGTCTACCGTTGCTCTTGACAATGCAAAAGATAATCAAGCAATAGCACCCTCGAAATTACTCTCCAAAGATAGTGCTCTGTGCGGCATAGCCAAGCTCAACGCGTGGACATTGCTGCTACCGGTCCCGTATGGTGTGAGGCAATCGTTACATTCTTGAGATCAGGCGCAGAAAGGCGCTAACACCCCTGTGGTGTCCGACAATCAATCACCGGTTGGATTGGGTCGAAAATCTGCTCTATAACCCGTGGCCGATTAGTCTTTCTCTAACGATTGTCCGTTTTTGTCGTCATCCTTCGTCGTGTCACAAAAATCTACGACAGTACTTTCCTGACACGGACATTTATTGCCAGACGTGAGATCAAGTGTGTGAACAGTATAATCACTTTAGTGGCAAAACGCCATGAAGCTTTTATTGCATTGGGAGAAAAAATGATTTTAAGCTATAATCATTTCCAATTATTTCTCCTTGCCAGACGCTCAAGTTGCTGCACGAAAAACAGACACGGATTAGTGTGAAGATATGTTTTGGAAGTTGCCGTATAATATTAAGCTAAATAGTTACTACGACTTAGTTTATATTTTTGTTAACACTTTCTGCTTCCAACGTCATGTGTCATGTTCATCTTCTTTGTATTAGCGTAGAAGAATGGCCAAATGCGTATTTGTCTTCAAAGACTTCTGTAGAAAATGAAAATGTAGTTACAACAAACACTGGTTAGTATTTGATTATAGTTTTGAAAAATTTGCACTGTTGCAAGTACTGATGATGGACATCCTAAAATTAGATATCATTACATTCTAATTAAATTAACTACAATATTATATAAAAGGGCAGAAGAAAATTAATCTTTAGGGAATTCAGGATAATGTATTTGGTATTCGGTAAAATGTATTCATAAAAAGACGAACAATGTTACGTTTGTTGATATTCATATATTTTGGGGACTTTTAAGGAAACTATGAGCTTTATTTCGGTTGGGTGGTACAGTCATACACTCGCGCGACTTAACAACATGCCCGTCTTGGGTTTAAGCCTCCATACGTAGGACTGACAATTTTGCTATGTTTAATCAGTAATTCAATGAAAGCCAAGCTCATTAGTGTTTTGTGCCAAAGAAGAAGAAGAAGAAGAAGAAAAAGGGGCTCTTTTCTATCCCCCGCTTAGAGCCCCGAGATGGACAAATCCGCCTCAGGCAAAATGCATTACATAAGTACGTTTTAATTCCAAACAAAACATCATTATTTTACGTTTGTTTCAAATTGACTAGATAGTTATTGTGTGATGATACCCATGTGTATGTAAAATTTAAAGTCAAATAATCTAAATAACTCGTATGAACCTATCAAACTCCAATAAACCTACCGAACACGTTGCATCCACAAGTCGGAATCGCATATGCTTTGCTGAACCTACTGAACCTACTGAACAAGTATGAACCTACCAAACTCGCTACACCTACGGGTCGGAATCGCATATGCTTTGCTGAACCTATTGAACTTACCGTGAAACGGGTAGCATGTAGATGGCTCCAACCCGGTAGATTCGGGTCGACCCACCCATCAGTAGTCATCCGACATATCCAAATATTCAAGCCGAATATTCCCGATCGCTCAAAGTCTCGCGAAGATCGGGACTAAGACAATGACCGAACACCACTAATTCGCGATAGCCTGAATCAAGCGATGAATTTTTTAGCATCACATTAAATTATCAAATTAAGACAGCCCAAGAAATGCTTGTTATAAATATCTAATACCACTTCGGGCGGAATAAATAGTGATGTAGCAATAGTTCGCAACATGTCTCATTCAGCAGGTTGTTTATATTAAAAATGTGTATCTGGTTTATATGTAGTTGCGGTTATATTTATTTATACAGGTTAGTAATACGGGAAACTTTTAAAAGTTTTCGCTGACAATCACTGTCTGGTGAGAGGATAGTGTTTATGCTGAGGTCCAGCTGGCAGGTGCTGTGTTCCGCAATACATGACATTGGTTAAGATATTGCGAACGGTAATATCAACGCCACAGAAACTGCAAAGTGGTGGGCTGATTTTTTTTCAATAAGAAGTTGAGCCGGGATTTTCCGTTCCGAAGTCATGATAAAGCTCTTTGATCTTGATGCGAAGGCTGGTGGTCTCTAACTCATCACTCGTCATGGTGATGTTGTGGTATTTTTGGTATTATAACCGTTCCAACTATTGGTTTGAAGGTTAATAGAAACTGTGTCACAAGTCCACAACATTTAAATAACATACTCGATAGGCATAAGCGATTGGACAGTAATTGGATTGCTATAAAAGGATGAACGAACAATTCGCGAAAGAAAACTATACGGGAAGGATCAGGAATCAGGAATAAAGTGTGAATTGGAACCTGCTACCAGATAGGATCACGTTCATGTAAACAAATTGTCAAATGACATAAATGGGGAATAGTACCGCGTGTGTTACAATAAAAGCCTTTGAGTGAGCCATATACACCTGCGGGATCTGTTCGGTAGCCTTGCAATAAATCCTCTATCCATGTCAATACAGGGTTTTCCAAGTCCCTCTCAAATGTAAATATTGTTATTCACCGCATGCAAAATGTTGTTCCACATCAATCTGACATTTCATTTCCATCACAATAATTTTTAATTACGACAGCAAGATTTTCAACACATCTCAAGCTGGATTGAGTTTGACAGTTCTTTGTTATATGTTGAAAATTATGTGTTTAAACTGAAATTTCATTTTGAAACAAATACTCCATTTGACAGCGGTTGAAAAACATCTTGGAGGTGGTGAATAATCATCTGCACATTCAAAACTGACTCGGAAAACCCTGTAAATACTGTCGCCGGAACCGGAGTACGGTAGCAGAATCAATTGCAGGATTTGTGATCCATTCCCTCCCGGAATAAATAAGGTAGCGGTTTCAGGATCAACTAGGAGTTGGGATCAATTCCAGGAATGGTGATATTCATCATTTTTAGATGAGGTATGGCCGTAGCAATAGACGATGCGCAATCTATTTCGGATCGGTTTGATATATTTATGTGTCAAAAAAATATATATATCTCGGACATATAATCTTAAAAATTTATGCGCAAGCTTGGCGCAATCTGAAATTGTATGGAAATGACGTTTATAGCTCAGGGTTGGCTACGCGAAATGACATATGTTTTGATAAAACGAATATATGCGCCATCTGAGATTGCGCATCGTGTATTAATAGGTGAGTAATTATTGAAAGTCAGACGGAAAGTTTTTTTTTCATTCAGAGAGAACGGCTTCAGCCGTAAAGGCCGGGCTACATTGATCGTACTCCGTAGTGTAATTTAGATTTTCACTATCGCATCTGGCGGCGGCTGTCGGAAGCATTTTGCCAAACGATTTGTATCCGCTTCAGAAAATATGTTATTTTTCCTTGTTTTTTACTTTAACTGGACTGGAAAAGCTATGCTATTGATAGATGAATATGTTGTGCAAGTATTTCAGCCATTTTCGCATCAAGAAACGGTGAAAAAACTAATTAATTTTGAGTTCCGGCACGACCATTCCCTTGATGACCAAAAAAAGCTTCCATCAGCCGCCACCAGATGCGCTAGTGAAAATCGAAATTACACTAGCGAGTACGGACAGTGTCCCCCGGCCTTAATACTTTGATATTAAGTTTTTTTGAAGATAGTTTCTTCCCGTCCTTCAAAATCAGTCTAATCTTTTTGCGGGCTGCATTGCAAGCGTACACACGTGCCGTCCAGAAGAGCCGAAGTCATGCAAAATCATGAAAAAGTCTGCTCCATGGCGTTCCAGCGTCTACCCGACATTTACCGAACCGAACAAAAATAGTTGTGTTCTTTAAGCATGTGTGCGTATTTGGTAGCAGCAGTTGTACTGCTTACGTACAGTCAACGCATCCAGAGGACATGTGTAGCTGTGAGAAAACTTGTCTATGTCTCTTTTGTCATGCCCTTGTCTTCAGATCCTGATGAGTGAAGCATGCATATTGTATTGTATTGTTGTATTGTTTATTGTATTAAGTGATTGGCCAAACAAGCGGCCTTATCACTGAATTAAAACTAAAACTTAAATAACTAACGCAGTGTACAATGACAAAACGGATCAACAGAATCTAGTAGGTAGGTGCCAGGCAAATAAAATGTAACGCTGATTAAATTTACGGGCCATCGCAGTCATTGGGTCGTTCTCGCTGTATGCACGTCTTGTAAGGTCAGTTCTTATTAGTCTGTAGTTACGGAACACTCTAGGAGGGACATTTATGTTGACTCTAGCCAGTAGTTCTGGCGAATCTATCTCACCGACAATAAGTTTGGACAAAAACGTACATTGGGCATTATCACGTCTCCTAGCAAATTTGTCCAGACCAAACAACAAACAACGAGTATGATACGATGGACGAGGGGTTACATTACGCCACGGAGTGAAGTGTAGGACAATACGAGTAACTCTCTTTTGGACAGCTTCTATTCTATTGGACCAAACACTAGAGAACGGACACCAAACTGTAGAACTAAACTCGAGGATGGAACGAACATAGGACTTATACAGAGTTAACAGGCAGTGTGGGTCATTAAGTTCTCTCGAATGTCGACGAATAAATCCTAGCATTTTGTTAGCTTTGTCTAAAATATCACAGTAATGTTGTCGGAAATCTAGTTTGCGATCCAGGGTGACTCCTAAATCCCTGACCGTATTGCACCGCGGTAGTTGTGTCCCTGATATGCTATAGATATACCTTATCGGACTAGCTATTCTAAAGAAAGACATTGACGTACACTTATCAACAGAAATTAGCAGGTCGTTGTTGATACACCAGTCAGAGAAAACATCAATCGATCTTTGCAGTGAAAGAGAGTCGGAAGTGTTCCGTACGATACGAAACAGCCTAACATCATCCGCATAAAGCAGACAATCTGCTTCCGTAATGGCCAGTGTGACGTCGTTAATAAAAAGCGAGAACAGCAGTGGTCCCAAGTTGCTGCCCTGAGGGACGCCAGATGAACTCTCGAAAACGTTAGAGGAGACACCATCGATTTGTACGTAGTAGCTACGTTCAGAGATATAGGACCTGAACCAATTCACCAGCGGAGTAGAGAGACCGATCCGGGCGAGCTTAGCCAACAGCAAGCGATGGATCACACGATCAAACGCAGCCTTAAGATCAGTGTATACTGCATCCATCTGAGCTCCGGAAGTAAAGGCTGCGTGGCAGTTGGAGACGAATTCCACCAGTTTTGTGGTAACACTGCGTCGAGGAAAGAAACCATGCTGGCGTGTAGAAATATAAGAACGACAGTGATACATTGCATATGTTTCAGGTACGTTCGGGGTGTAAACTCTTTCCCTTTTACGTAAATGGTGAAGATAGAATCGTATGTTATCGGCTCTGCATTTGGACATGACGCTGACATGCGTGCGTTGTGTGTACGCTGACAATGTCATTTGATCCTCGAGCCGGATTGATCTACGTAGATATGGGTAACTAATTCTATAAAATTATATTTGAGGCATTTAGCCTACAGTACATGATGCAGTAAATACTGTGTCATGTGAGACTGCATGGAATTCAATTTGTACAAAAAAAAACAATGTGTAATGCACTAGGTCAAAACGAAGAAGCAATAAATTCTTGCCTTTGTAATATCCTGGAGATTTGACACCTGATAAGACCATAGTGCCCAATATGCCGGATCAGAATATGACCATCACCGTGACAACTGTGCGATAATCTGAATGTCAAAATAAAGATCATTCGTTTACGGATCGTTGTACTGACAACACCTTCAGCCTTCTGTTAATTCTTCTGCCTTGCGATTTTGTGCCTTTTATAAGTTCAACGTTTAGTTCAAATTAGTAAAATTCGAGGTTTACACCTTCCTGAAATACATAGCTAGCCGAATGCATCAAATCAATTAGTTCGGAACAATAGTTAACTCGGGACCCCATAATGGACCAAAGCTACGTGCTCCATAATATAGACCGAAACACCTTTCCGAACCGCAGGAAATTTCGATGTAAAATGAAACCGCTAGTCAAAACCGCTTATTTTCGAACGTTGCTTTATTGACAATGCAACAATAACAAATTTGTATGCAGGCCTGAGATGCATTTCAAGCAGCACTACCTTTTGCAGACAACTTTAGTGCCATTTTCGAGGCGCAGTGAAATGAATGAAGTTTTCTCTTTATTTTCCATTTATGCGTTCGCACTGGCTGTTACTCTACCTTCGTCAGCCTCATCAGCCAAAAAAAAGGGGGAAGCATGAGGGAATGTGGGAAGCCCATCCTGTGCACTCCGTACACGTAGGAGCACCGTAAATACCATCTAGCGTAAGTGAGCGAATGAACGCAGAAGTGAACCAGCGAATGCGAACCTGACACAAGGACATAAAGATGTCACATAATTCAATGTGATTAACATCCCTGAATATTTATGGAAGCTAATAAAGCTTCGGACTTGTATACATAAATTACCGCAGAAATAAAATATATGTTTCTTCGTCGGCGATTTCAGGACAAGCCAGTATGCCAGAGCAGCTTGCCACCAAGCCACTTCGGCAGCCCGGTGCAATTTAGTGTGCTCTGCGGTGCCTTGGATGGATGGCACAATCCATGGTGTTGAAACATTTTACCAGAAAACGGGCGGTGGTGAGAGCGCCGAAATGAAAAATGAGCTTGGTGGAAGGAACAGGGTAAGCGTTTCGGAAGCTTTCGAAAAAGGACATACTGCACAGGTTGACACGTTAGTATTGGGTATGTTTGTTTATTTTTATTTTTTTGTGTGTGTGATGGTTTATACTACTTTGGATCAGGTCGACAGGTTGTCATTAGCAAAGGTTTGCATAGCTTTGCATAGCTTTTTTTTAAAAATGGAATGAAATACCCCAACAACTTTCGCATCAAGATTATTATTATCTTTTTTTAAATTTACAATTTGAATATAGAGAAAATATCGTAAAAAATCTCTCTGCTTACACTGCAGAACCGAACGCGCCGATGTTCTATTGAATAGATGTGTTGAGAATGCAAGCTAAGAGTTATCGATTTGAACTATATATATATACTTCTTTATTAATGCAAATATCAACAAACTAGTCATACCACAATTCAAATCATTCCATGACCCTAATATCAATTAAATACAATTACTAATTCAAAGAATAAAATCTAAAAGTCGTAAATAGGACCAACAAATGGTTTTTGAGAAATCACAAAAACGTTCATACTATACCGCTGCGGCAATAATTTATGTACTCCGGTCTCACCCTCACTGCATCGATCCGCGGCGCCAGATACAATGTTCTTGCCCTTGCACGTACAGAACGTAACCCATTTAGCCGCAGTTTGAGAGCAATTTGCATTTTAACTCTTTCTCGCACCGGCAACGACGCTGCGCTTGTTGTTTGCGATCTGGCAAGTAATTAAACTGGAAAATCATTCCCTGCTGCGGTCTCGCGCCAGGTATCGCGCCGCATGATGGAAACTTTCAGGAGCGCCCGACTGGTCGAACGAAGATTGCAATTGACTAATTCGGTTTCATCAGTATCAATCGCATTCTTCGGCTTACGCTGTGTACCCTCTGACGCTGTATATGTGCTTGTGTGCATGCATAGAGGTGCGTCCCCTTTCCATGACAGCCGCTTCGTCTGAAAGAAGAAAAAAACGACAAGTTTTCAGCAAAAGAAGGTAATAAATATCAAAACGAGGGGAAAAAAGTTAAAAAAGATTTATAGCCCATGAACTCGAAATATAAAGCCATATATCTTACATCTTCCACCATGACCCCCATCGGTGCCCTCCGGTGCCACTACGGCCGCCATCGTAGGCCACAAATTGGCAGGAGCTTGATGGTGCCTGTGATGGTAGCGCTTGATGCTTGGCGTTTCGCCTTCGTTTGCTCTGCGTTGTTCCCGACACGAAAGTGGTGGACCGGGCAGCCAAAGTGAGTGGTGCGAAAGGTGGTTCCTTATTGCAGTTACACTGCCCCGCTTCTCTCTCGGCCGCCAAACTGCCAGCACTCTCCTCTCGCCACCCAAAGCGCGTCACGGCGTTGCCTTTTCAGGCGCAAAGAACTTGCGCACCGAAGTCAACACGGGGCTATATATCACTTCTGAGCAGCTTGAACACACACTAAACACAACTTGATTGTTTGATTGTGCAGACGGCTAGCAGGCGAAGCGAACAGCTTTGGAGATTCCCGCCTGGAAGCTTGCCGTGTGGACCTGTGCGCCCACGGTATTGCGCGAGGGTGCTCAAGACACTGTTCAACCGAGCCGCTCGATAATGTGGAGGAAATGGTGCGTACCGCGGGCTGGTGTTAACGTATTTTTCTGCTCTTCGATTAAAATGCTGTTTTAATTCGCCTGCCGGAAGACGACGGGTGCCGCGTGAACACAAACCGCCCAGTCCCTTGCTCCGATGCCGTGTGGGCCGGTGTTATGGAAACCCCAAATGCTCATGTAAATGGAAATTAATTATGATCATCTAGTTTAACGTTTGCGTTTTACGCTGTTTGCTGCTTGCCATTACTGCCACCAAATACTGTGTAGACAGGGAACAAGCGAGCACCGAGAACACGCGTTTCTCGCGCTGCCACTCTTCGGCGCTGCCGACAGTATTGCATTAATATTCTCAACCACTACTGGCTTAATGTGCCTCAAGCACTTTGCCGCACGAAGAGAGAAGCAAAGAAGCAAAATGGCGTGCACCGGCGGCTGCATAATCGTACGATCAACGTTTCACGCGCACTTTTCCCAACTGCCCACCGCTCTCTTTTTAACAATTTCAATTTAATTGCCCTTTGTCGTAAACCTTCATCTTATGAATAATGTGTTCAAGTGAGTGACTTTTTAACGAACCCAAAAAGGTATGCGAGAGAAAGAAAATAAAACCCAGCTACACGCTTTTCATGTGTAACGTAATCGGAGGAGCGGAACCGCCAATTGGGGATAAAGAGTTTCATCAAACAACAACAGGATTTTCTTGTACTCTCCTACATTCTTTCGGGGCGGCCACTCGGCAAGATCGACAGAATATGTATGAATTATCAGACTGTACGAATTACGACGACTTGTTTTGAACTTATCACCATTTGTTTACCCACGTTGAGGCACAAAACAACAATGGCAGCATCCATCATTTATCATCGTCGTTGAACGACATCATGTGGCAACTATACAAAAAAAATCCCTCATTCATCAATGCTAGAACCTATTTCGTCACACAGCGTATGTAGTGTATGTAACCGAATACTAACACTCCAGTTTGAGTGCCTGGTAAGATTTATAAGAGCAACCAAACGTTATTCGTTTGTGATAAGGTGAGTTGATGATCGATCGCCAATCACTGTGTAGGGCACCTCGAGAGCGTGGCTGATGCTTGGGGTGACAACCTGCCTCCTAGTACTTGCCGATGTTATCAATACACAAAACATACGTAAAACAATTTGTCGAATTGAATTCAATTTGACAGTATCGAACCGATGTTCCGTCACGGTCGTTGCGAAATCGAAGTTATTAAGTACACTCGTATCGCAGCGTGTGATCAATGGATGAAGCGAACCCCTCTGTAAATGGAATACAAACAACAATTTCTGTTCAGCGGAACATGACAGAAAAAAATGTTCATTTTTATATACGTTCTATATGTTTTCTATGTGCAATTCAGTGGTACAGTTTACAGAAATAGTTGTGAGATGATTGTCTTCATTTAATTTTTATATTATTTTAAAATTGACAAAAATACAATTATAGTTGATGATTATAATGATGTTTTGGTTTTTTTTACAAATAAGATAAAACACGTAAAAAATCGCAATAAAGCATATTACCAAATCCAATTATGGCAATTATTATGGTATTGAATAAATAAAACATGATAACTTCGAAATAATCCATAGTTTTTTCATACATCACCATCATAAACGATGAAAATAAGTAAGCTAATCTATTTACACATTTAATGTATAGCTCTGTCACATCAATTGTCCCAGTGTTGTCGACTCGACACATTTTATTTACTCATTGTTCTCATGAACAATTTATCAATGAGGGATAGTTTGAATGTAAATTAAATAACACTCCTTGTCGGGTGTAAATAAATGTCTTGATGGTGTCTAGGATCTGTATCGCATTTGCAACGAAACCGTTCCCGCCAGTAGGTTTTGAATGAATCAATTTACAACGTTACGATTGCAATTAATTGTTAACTATCGGAAAGGGCATTCTAGAGTGGCTGCCCGTAACTATTTCAGCAAAGAAAAAAATGCTAATGCTTTTCAGTCTTCCAGCGTTCACAAACATTAGCGAGTCAACAAGCGTACAAGCGTTAATTGATGTACGACAGGAAACGTCCGCTAAGGTGGCCAGTGCGAATCAATAAACCTGCCACTTTGCATCAGCTACGGGATTGTTGAAGTTTGTCGCGACAGCGGTCACCATCGAGGACAGCTCGAGCCAGTGCTGTAAAATTCAAATTACCAGTCCACGTTCAATCGCATCGTTCAACCGAAGGGCCAAGCCTGCGTTTCCCTTGCACAGTCTTCACGGGCGCACCCTCAGGTGTGACAGGTAAAGGCGCCAGGCGTCTAGGGACAGTTCTGAACCAAGCGGTAAAGAAATCAAGCGACCCCATTGCTACTGTACACATTTCAAAAGCTTATTTTCCCCCGTCTGTTCGTCGACAGTGCCCATGGAATATAATATCAAATCACCCTAATAAAACATTCGCTTCACACGACCCGTTTATCGTTTATCGGAAATTTAAAGAAAATAAAAAAAGCCAAACAACGCGTCCAGGCAAACACTGAAGGGGTTAGTTGGCAGTTTGATTGATGGCCCCTTTCGGCAGGCATTCGTCGCACTGGGAATGCATATTCTCAACTCCCGGCGATCCTTGGCCACAGCGGTTGCCTTTGGCTTGCGTGTTAATTCGCCCCGAAGTTCGTTTACCCGCTGTCGACCCCGATGATGATCAATCAATCAAAATGTGATTCACACTCCGGGCAATTCGCTGCTGTAGCTGTAGCGTGAAAAGGATGAACACATAAGGAAAGTAAAGAGACCAAGGGGTACTTAATCAAACAGCAACAGCAGAAAGGGGAAAAAATACAACTACTAGCAGGAAGCAACGGGAAAGCGGGGACAGGACAACAGGCGTCAACAAACCGAAAAAGCGAACCATCAACCGGACGACAATGACATTAACTACCCCTGCGGACATGTTGTAGAGCAAATGTTGCGTTGCTTTAGCGCAATGTGTGTACAGCGTCTTGACAGTTCAGTAGCATCAAGTAGCTCGTTTGAGTGTACACAACGTGCGTACTTGTGACCTAATGCTACGCTGATCTGTAGGAGAGCCCTTATCTCATTCGCTACCGTTGCGACGCGGTGTAACGAAGAGTCATGCTTTTCAACAATTGAACCATTCGATTGATTTCACATCGTCAACCATCATCGCTTATCTTTGGTGCTGCTCTCGCTGCCAAAGACTCCATACCATGTGCTATGTCATGATGGCGATATAAGTTTGTTGACACAAAATTGACTAAACAAAACTGCTGCTCGGTACGGCTACTGTGCACGCCGTGCGTGCGTTTATCGTCAAGCCACGGGGGACGGGGTAGAAAATGAATAAATAACTAGGCCACAAGCTTCTTGTCAAAGCGAAGTACTGGACCCGACTTGCCGCCCTACGGAGCCTCGAATTCCCCGTTTCCCAGGCTACCTAGAACCGCGTCAATGGCTCACCTGAGGTTCAGGTTACGTCAAACTGATCTGGGTTTGCCTAATGTATGCGCACCCGTATGAGCGCGCGCGTGTATGTGTGTATGTGTGTGTGCGTTTGTGTTCATACGAGTGCTGGCATGTGCGTGTGCTTTGCTACATTTAGCTATCCATCTATCAATTATAATTTCCTATCGTCTGACAAGTCTGACAGCATGCCAACAAAATTAAACAGGAGGGTACGGAAAGCCGGAGCGAACGTTCATGTGGCCTCGACGGGTCCAACCCAAAACCGAACCACCAACCCTGGCCGGGGTCTTCACCATTGCCGAGTGTAATGTTACCGGGTGCAAACGGAACATGACAAAACGGAGGCAAGCATAGGCAAGACACGACGAACTTATGCTGGAACAACGAGCGGCGGCGGCCGTTGATGCAAGGAACGAGAGGAAATCGAGAGTTTTTGTGAACGACATTTCGGTGGCTCCGCGTACTGTTCACCTTCTGTTACCCCTGGGATTTCATTGCATTGACACGATCACAAAAACCCGTCCGAGCACGGTACCACACCGAGCACACCGGCAATCATTCTAAAGGCGTGCAAATGTCAATTTGCATGATAGACTTCACCTAGCATTAAGATTGATTCCGTCGTCATCGTCTCGTTTCCCCGGCTGCGGACTGTTCTGTCGGTTCGGCATGCTTGCATGCCCGATGGACGGAAGCCTTGTGTTGGAAAGGAAGGACAGTGCGGCATTCTACCACAGGCCGCAGGATAGGAAGCAGCAGGAAAGCAGAAGAAGCAGCGACAAAACGAGATCCGATATAATGCCAGGGAAGCATACACTCTCCTGTCCTGTCTGTTTCACACGATGACAAGCGACGTGAGATGGCTGAAAACTTGAAATTAATCAAGCATGCACATGATATTAGTTGTCCCTTTGGTGACAGCCGTCAGTTGTCGGTAACGATGACGGCAGAGTGTCACATCATCACACAGCCACCGTACCGTGCCATTTTCCATCGGTTTCAGTTGCACCACAGCCAAGTCTCGCCTGTCTCTGCGTGTGGTTGTGTGTGTATGTTGTTATTTGTGTGTCACTGATGCATGTGCTCTCATCAAGCGAAGTGATGTGTATGTGCACCCCTGTCACACGTCGTGGCGCATTTTCCTTGAGTACCGGAGCCCTTCGCGTGTGATGCGATGCGAACGGCGAATGAATATTCAGTGGGTCGTTAATTTCCGACCCATCATACTTTCAAACACTTTTTAACACCTTGACAATGTTATTTACACTGTGTCATGGTGTGTTGCGTGGTCGGTCCATGCTGTCCCCGTCCAGTGTTTGACGGGATGCGAGTATGGGTACAATTGCCACAACACAGGTGCCAAAGGGAGGATTCATATTTGCGCACAGACAACAGCCACCTCTGTTGTTTCATGATGCAACGACCATCAGTACGCCATGAGCATAATTGCATGACCAGCAATGCTGCTCGAGTAATTAGCAGCTGTTTTACTCCGCGGTTAAATACAATTAAATTCCTGTTTCATTTCCTCACAGCATGCGGAAAAATGTGATGCTTTGAGCATTCCCAATTTGAGCGTTCCCGGCTCTGTGCTACTGCTTCCCATGATTTTCTATCATATCATTTCATCAATCATCTCGAAGCTCACTATCAAAGGTCCAATCGAAAACTAATCCGTCAGTAGCTTGACAGGCGTAAGTTTGTCAACATGATCGATGTAAATTTCAAATGAGCACCCCACCCCAGCAGTGCCCGCTGCCATCAGCAGAGGCTTTTGGGGATTGTGTCTGATTGATGTGGGCTGTAGATGGTCCTCGGCTGCCGATACCTGGCCCTCTGACTGCTGGCAGTCTTATCGGTTAGAACTAATCAATACAAAAACGCACTCCCTGCCCCAACAACCAAGATTACTACTACCTTGGCTTGGCTTGCTTAGGCACGAAGCTGGTGGTACTCCATTTATCGTCAACCGGCTCGTATCTCGATTCCTCCATGCTCAGAGAGCTGACGGTAGCCGTAGGTGCTTTAGTTGTTGCACAGTTTGGTGCGGTTCCGGGTGATTGATGGGTTTCGCCCGACTCGATATCGTTGCGTCGCCAGCAGCAGAATGTGTATATACATGTATAAATTATATCAATATCATAAACAACACACAAGTCACCTCGGGTTCCCATGTCATTGTATGATGGATGCTTTTTGCATTCACTGTTGATAATACGCAAACCAGCGGCAGGAAGTAGCAACAGCTGGTGGAAAAACTTGCTGGTGCCCAGGACGGGCTCATATTTCAATTCATGATAAATTGTGTGTACAACAGTTTAAATAACAATAGGTTCTTCGCTTCAAACAGCAAGTTTTTAGTTAACTAGCTTTTTTTGTGTGCGAAAAATATATGACAACACAATGGCCCGGGATTATCGGCTTGTAGTAATTTACACACAGTATCCTTCAATAGTTTGAATATCTCATCTCAGCATGACTGTTAATTTGAGTTAAT